>NW_021938895.1:15044116-15090730 GCF_001715985.3 Manacus vitellinus | reverse complement strand
TTTAGTATCCCTTCCAGTCCTGTGTCCAAGTCATTTATGAAGGTGTTGAAGAGCACAGAGCCCAAGATGGAGCCCTGTGGAACCCCACTAGAGACAGGTCTCCAGTCTGATCTTCCCCCATTCACTATTACCCTCTGTGCCTGGCCCATGGGCCAATTGCTCACCCAGTGCATGATGGGTTTTCCTCTAAACTGAAAAAATTTTATTCTCTGTGTGTATGTTTGAATATAAAGCGATTAGGCAAACAATCTGACCCACATGGTTATAATACAATTATCATTTGGCTGGGAGCCCACCTGGCTGATGATTTCTTTTACTGTTTTGTAAAGTGAAATAACAAAATTCCCAACCCTTTGAAGGCATTTGCCTTTTTCTTAATTTTAATAGTCACCTATTTATTTTCTTATCAGGGGCAAGCACCCGAACTCTGATCTAATTTTCAAATACTGACTAATAAGGGCAAATAAACGTGTGGTTTTATTCTGGCAGAACTTTAATGGATAACAGAATATTAAGTAAATAAGGTCCCAATACTGCCATGTAGAATAAATGCTTTATCATTAAAAGAAATGAAACTATTTGTTAAAAGAAATAATATTCCAAGTGCACATCTGACAGATTCTGTTTCAACATAAGAAAAATGGAATATGAGTTAATATTTCAACATATATTTTACAAAGGGTTGCACGAATTTTCTATGAGAAAATCCTAACCAGAGAAACATGCCAAAAGGAAAAGCTTTGGCATTACTAGAAAACTGAGTTAATGACTAGTGAGTTTTAATCAAGGAGATGGACTGAAATCAGGCTCTGAAAAGTTGTGTCTGAACATCTAAATTACTTACTAAAATTCTGACTATGCAGGTACCTATAGCCAAATATCAAAGCATATGGAAGGTGTCTGAAAATGACTAGCATACTCTGAGCTCCTGATTGCAATCAAGTTCTGTATAACCTTTTAAAAGCAAACACTTATCAAAATTCAGTTCATGTTTTGGTGCTATCTAGTGTTTCTGTCTTCTTAAATGAATATAACCTGAAGGCAGCCACTCTGCACCAAGAACAGGATCCAGGCCAAGGTGCAACTGATTTCATTGGTAATATGCTCAGCATCTACAGAACAACTTGGGAAAAATGTTTATTGTCATTTTTGTGCCAAGATCCCAGTTTGCATGCTGCCTACTTTCCTGCTGTTTAGCTTTTCTTAAACCTTATCCGAGATATTCTCATTTCCCTCAAAATTCCCATCTACTATAGACTCACTTTTTTCACACACCTTTGAGGCTGGCTCCTGATCCTTTCTTATTCTGTTTGAGTCAGAGTCTGGCAGCTTTTGACACTCACTACTACATCTAATTAAAACTATCTCTATTGATCCAGCTCAATCCTTCAAGTTCTTTCTAATCAAAGACCTGGTAGCCCAAGCCAGACTTTGTAGCAGCATGTTATCCTAAAATCATGCCTATGAAGGGAGGCTGCCTATAGAGGACAATGCAGAGCTACATCTATGGAACAGTTATTGTCCACATAGGGCCATTTTCTGCCTACAAAGAAAACCTGAAGATTTTTGTAGTGAAGTGGTAGCTTTTTATGGTCAGCTCTTTCTTTTTCCTATATGAGCTTCCTATTTAAATCTACTGAATCCAAATGTCTATGGCTATCCAAATAAGCACTGTCATGCAATATAGTTAAAATAATATGTTGTACATAAAATCATATTTTTTTATTCAATTGAACCACTTCCCTGCCTACATATTCAGAAAATATGTAGGAATGGACTGGGAAGACCAACTTGTCCCTGTGTTCAAATTGAAGCAAACAGATAATACACTGTTATTAACACAGTAAGGCAGGCTCTGATATTGTTTATAGCCCACCAATGTCAATGTGAGCAACATAGCTATAAAACATGAATTTAGGATATGGACAGCACTATTTACTTGTTGGTTTCACAGCATCTCCTTCACTAACTCACCACTTTTAAGATTCACACCTTCCAGAGAGGAGAGCCTTGTGTTTACCTTTAGGCAGAACCAGTGTCTGTGTGTGTTTGTGTGTCCGCTATGTAGGTAACAAGCGGATTTTGTTCCTAGCAACTTTTAATTTGATACTTTCCTTGTTAGGTTAGTTGCCTCTCTTCAGACCCAGATAAACGTGGATTTTTGGAAATATCCAGCAGATCTCTTGAATTATCATGATTTTTAATCAGCCACCATCCTGATTCTGCAGCACATTATCATGGAAGCAGTTGGAGAGGTAAGTTATCTCAAACTTCTCCCCTCCTGCAGCACATCCCCCGAAGCACATCAATTCATGTCCACAGCTAGACAAAATAACCTGTCTGCTGCTGATCTGGGGCTGATGAAATAACCTGGAGGTAGGAAGGCACTGCCTGGAGCTGCTTTTTCTCCCCAGACGTCCCTCTGATTGCTGCTGTTCTCTCAGTACCCCCTGTCCTTCCAGACAGGCCTGCCTGCACTGGCTAAGTGAGCTGAGTGAGGTGGGCTGGCTTAAAATCAAAATAATATACTACGAAAAGGTGGGTTTGTTTGTTTTTTCATCTGTGTCAATGAATCCAGACTGTGCAGACGAGCCAACCGACAGAAATAAGAGTGCAGCTATCTCCCAGAAAGCAGTCACAGGGGCAGACCTGTGGGTCTGCTGTAAATGACACTCCAAGTATACGTACTTTAAGCACCAAGAACATGAAGGAAGAGCTCAGGTCATCATGACCCCAGAACCCGTGGTGCAGTCACTCCCTACACATCAGTGACTGACTCTAAGAGGGCTGAGATAGCCACAAAAATGCAGTAATATGGAAGATTGCTTCTTTCCTCCCCACTGCCAGTTCGTATGCAGGCCCCACATAACTGCTGCGATGTGCAGGAAAGCCAGCACACTGGCTGCAGCATCACACCCATTAGCTTCCCAGCTAGCATGTACCTATGCATGACGCAGCCATCTCTCAGGCTGACCCAGCAAGTACCTTCTTCTTTGTCTCAGGAGAGGTTTTGATGACTGCCCGTTACATGGAGTAAAATCTGTCATTCTGCACTCAGCCCAATGCCAGCTAGAGCTATCGTCAGGATGATTGAATTCAATCACTAATGGCCCATTTACTTTAAGGAGGTCATTCTGCAACTCAGAAAGATATCTTCCCTTCAATGGGATGATTTTGCCAGGAAATATCTCGATAGCTCCTTTTCTGTTGATATGCAGTAAGAAAAAGTAATTTCTAGCACTGAGACTAAGCAAGCTTACATAGCCCTCTACTTAAGTGTTAGATAGTGTCTGGCCACGTGGTCACAAATTTTAAATAATTGCAACTGCTATCAGCATTTTCTCATTAATGTTAACGAGACAATGAAAGCCCATAACTTTTCTTCTATTTGCTGCTTTCTAGATTGTTCTACAATAAGAATTCTGCAGTTTGTCAGTCCATTTTCTCTCTCCCTTCTCTTCACTTGCATGTTGGTTTATTTATATGTTTTCATCTCATTTCCAGAACAGAAGCTTCTTATATTAACTGATAACCTTTTCATAACTTCATACAGGATTTGGTGTTCTAGAAGGCAGTCCTGACCCTCAGAGGTTTCTGCATGCTTGAACAGTTTGCATTCCTGGTCTGAGTTAATCCTGCTGGATTCAGATGGATTGGGAACCACCTGAAACTAAACCCCTTCTTTTCTGACTTTTAGGGGTAGCAGCAGATAACACAGGGCAATAACATTTCAACCACTGTCGGCAGTATCTATTTGACCATGGCCTAAGACACCCCTCTGTTTTTCGTGCTTTTGAAAATTTCTAGCATAAATTTTACTCCAGACTGCTATATGAAAGCTTCCTATAAAGTGATCCCTCACAAGGCCAGGTGCAGATATAGATTGAAAGGGAACAGGGGAGAAAAAAGGAGAAAAAGCAATTCAGTAAAAAGGAAGGAATGGGGGCAGAGAAAACAGTTCACTACCTTTGTAGTTAAGTCACTGATGGGAGGGAGAATTGCTGTGCCCTTCCCAGAATGACTTCTATATTTTTGCAGGAAGGGAACTACATTTGAAGTTATGTATCAACAGGCAATGAAATGTAAAGTGGACCCTTCTGCAAGCCAAGTAAATTTCTTGCCTACGAGATGGGTAATTCTTGCTTACCCTTAGAATCTTCCTTCTCCAGTCTCCGCAGCTGGTTCAGCCCTGATGAGCAGGGAAAGAGATTCCTTCCCAGGGAAACACCTGCCAGGCAGCTGCAGTAATTTTTGGGAGGCGGAGGAGAGCTTCTAGCTCTCTGGGTAAATGTTGTGGCTAAGAGGCTACTTGACAGGAAGTGCAGCATTGCACTTTGCTCTGCTGCTCTGGCGCTGGAAAAACACAAAGCCCCTGCTTGGCACCAGCCACAGCCCAGAGCCCCAAGGACATGAAGCAGAAATAAAATCCATGCTCACAGCTCTGGGAGGGGGAGGATGGGAGGAAGGATTAAAGATTAAACTCTATCTCTAATTTCAGGAATCTGATTTTTTTTTTTTAGGACTTGCACTTACTAAATAACCTGTGATTAGCTCTAGTATGCTAGAAAACAACATACTAAAGCAAAATCTAAGAGTTATCTCATGGCAAACTGTGATCTGAAATATTCTGAAGTCTTGCCCGCACAAAAAGCATTACCACAGGGTTTCCCACATGGTAACAGAAATAGCTTTACTTCCTCCTCCCCTCCTCCCAGTAAAAATAAATAAATAAACACATTCCCTGGGTATCTGACAGCTTGACTAATTGCAAACAAGTTTTCAAATGAGGAACAAAACAGCAAGATTTTCAATCAAGTCTCTCCCCAGTATATCATTTTAATTTGAAATTTATTGGAAATAAATTAATGTAATTATCCCCTGAATCTAGCATTCATTGACAGTGAGAGAGATTTTAGGCCAAATAATTAAAATTTAGTCTTTTAGAAAACAACACTTCCTGTTCAAAGCTGTAAAATAAGTGAATTTACATTAACAATCAATAGTGGCCTTAGGTTTAAGCAGCTAATGTTCCTGGGATCCCTCACTACACACATACATGACTTGTTGTTTGGCCACAGCCTTGATCTCAAACGCATTGACCTTTTAGATAGCTAACCTAATAGTCATGGTTGCAGCCTGCGGCTAAGATTAAATCCTGCTTTGCAGCCGTCTCTGTTTGAGAAGCCCAGCTTCAGCCCTTCTACCTGGTTTGTGAACCAGCTGCAGTCCCCATAACATTTGCATGACATCTGGGAGTGATAAATGCATGTGAAAAACATTACTAATGTATCAGCCAGCACATTAGGAGCTGATGAGGTACTGAAATGAAATAATCACGGGTAGATCACAGCTTTCAGCAAGTTGCTGAGCAGCTCGCAGCTTGTTCCACACCACCTAAATTAAAGCTAGTAGCCCAGGTTAGACAAAACAGGTCCTTAAGAGATAAGAGTGAAGGGAGAGTGGCTCAGGCTGCAGAGGTTTGAGGTCTGTTCAAGGGGAGCCTTGTAGATATATATGCAAACCAGACCGGCTTCTGCCTGGTAAATCGTGCATTAGCCTCATTCACAAAGCAATTGGGACTGACTCTGCTCTCTCCACATGCATTAAAAACTTCCAGTGAAACCCAAGACAACAGAAGACACTTGTGACTCAGAAGGTGACATTCTCCTTTCTGAGTCAGAGCTGAGCAGACACAAAAGCATCACGCTGGAGGACATTGCTGCTGGACAAGATGCAATGAGCTCAGAAGCACTGACAATCCCATGCTGCAGTTTTAGGAGACTATTTGCTCAGCTATCCTCACACTCCAACTAGAAATTTACATCTTGCAGACCAAAGTCCCCCTTGCAGTTCTACTGCAAATGACATTTGTCATAATGTTCTCTCTAAAAATTTATATAGCAATGCTAAATCTTTGCTGTGTTTCAGTCTGAAGAAGACTGCAACTGCGCAGAGTGAAGCTATTCCTGTATGGCTTTTCAGAGCTTTGGGGACCCCTAAAAGGTGAAAGAAGCTATACTGTTAAAATTTTATTCTATTGTTCCTAGAAACTAACAGAGAAATCATATTCTGCAATAAGTTTGATGATGATAAGATCTTTAAACAGAAAACAACTGATAGTAGCACTTCATCTCAGGATAACATTTATCTTTAAAAGCTTTGGACTCTTGCATGGCCAAGGAGTGATGTAAAACTTATCATTGAATGGTTGGTGGTGGTATCAAAAATCAGATGGGATTAGGGACCCTTTTCCTCTCTTCTTGACACTCTGGATACCTGGATATTCTCCCCTGTGGAGCTCACTTTCTAAAACCAGTCACTATGCAGTGGGTGGAGGAGAGAGCAGAACTGGCAGGGCCAAATGAGTTTCACAAATGGAGTAAATACCTTGTTAGTTTTCTGATACATTTGATTTGGGATTTTGGAGGTTAGGCTTAGATAAGAGAGGCTAAACTAATATAAATTCTTAGTTTCCCCCAAGAGGACAGATAAGCCCACAGGCACTAGCGCTGGCCCTTCCAGTGCTCTCGGCTTCAGTGCAGAGCGCTTGGTACACAAAGAAAGAAACACTGACAGAAGCAAACCTGCAGCCTGGACTTTCCAGCCTCCAGCACTAGCAAACATCCACCTCCAAAAGGCCCTATGCACTCTGACATCACATTCCATTATATGGCTCTTCAAGTGCAGTACTTGTTTTGCATAGACATACACCAATTAACTTTTCTCATGATCTGTGGATTTTTGGGTTGAAAGAGTAACCTTTGCAATATCTGTTGTGGTAAGGACTCTCGTCTTCCAGCAGAATAAATGGGAATTCTTGCTGCAAAGTCACCGAGAGAAGGGTATGACAATGGGGTGACATCAGAAAGAGGCTTCTGTGTGTCCCAGCAGACAATGGGAAATTAAAGATGGCACAGCAAAGGGATGTGCCAGCTACAAAGTTTGCATTGAAGATGCCTCTAGGAATTGCAGAAACTCTGAAATTACTGCAGATCTGGAGCACATATCCTATTGTAAATGAAAGAAGAATTAGAGTCTTTAATAGAGAATGCCAGAAATGAAGATAGGGCAAAGGAAGTGTTTGTTTACAAAACAACTAAGGGAAATGGGTGAGCACAGTTAAAATGAGACCCCTGCTGAATCAGAAATGGCATATCTAGTTTTCTCAGTTGCTCAAGACAGAGAGAAATCAGGTGGGAAAACTACAGAGGACAACAGAAGCAACTGCTATTTGTTCAGGAAGATGAAAGGCATCATGGAAATCAAGTTTCAACTTAGCTGAGAGGTAGGTGGAGTAGGAGCAATATGTAAACCTCAAAGAAGCTCATAATTCAGAAAACAGGCCAAATCCCTCTATGAATTCTTTCCAGACAACAGCCTAAACCCAAAAAAGAAAGTGGGTTTTTATTTAATCTGTTAAAAGCTTGGTCCTTGTCTTTTTCTAATGAAATATAAGCCCAAACTACTATTCTTCTCAGTATCACAGTTAAATTGCTAATGTTTCTTACATAAATATTTGCTTGGAAGATTTAAGCTCTCGCATCAGAGATGCCATGCCATCCTGAGGACGTGGAATGAATACTAAAGGCAGTAAAACTGATTGTAGTCCAGTATAGTGTGTTGTCAATGAGGAATGAGGGCTCCAGGACTCTGCTCAGAGCTCCATCTCTTTCATATCCAGGTTTAAATTTGCGTGTGACTCAGCATGTCCATGTAAATGTATTCAGTAAAATTACTGTGTACCCTAGCTAGTTTGTAAAGTGTTCACTACACTTATGATGGAAGTGCATAACACAGAAAGGACAAGTCATTGTCAAGAGAAAATAAGCACAAAATATTAAGTTTTTCTCCCAAATTTATGAAAAATCGGCTATAGTGTTAAATGCGGCTGGCAGATCATGTACAATGAATATCAATACTTCACCATAACATTATGTTCCTGTTCATCCATGACTTGTAGTTCATAGTTGAAAGTGGATTATTTTTAAAGTGATGTTGCTGTGGGTTTTTTTCCATTTACAACAAACAAACAAACACCAAAACAAAACAAAACAAACAAACAAAAAAGAACAAAAGATTATTATATAAAAACCCAGAAAATTTTGTTCTGATGATTATGTCTTGTGCCTATAATGGGTAAAATTTATAGGATCTCTTGATTGCAGAAAAATGACCATACGACTTTGAAAATAATTATGTATGGTGTTTTGGACACTTTGTTTTTAAATAGAGAGTGTCGATGCTTGGATGTCAAGCCAGTGATGGAGAACTCTGTTGTTGAAAGAACTGACCTGCCATGAGGCAAGAATTAACTGACATACTAAAACATTATGAAAACCAGCAGTCATTGCTACAAAATCGTTATGTAGAACTTCTCAGAATTTTTAATGAATCCAACAACCTTAGAGAAATGCAAGCCAGAGACAATATTTCCCATGAGTAATGTAGAGGATCTCGGGGTACTTTGCAAATCAGATACATGCTCATTGTAGAAGCACCAGTGCTTCTACTGTTGAAAATATTCTGTGAAAATATCTGCCGCTTAAAAACGTGCCACACATTACACAGACATTTTGGGCAGGAAATTAAAATACATCCTATGAGACTGCTAAGGCTAACCAGTTAAACTTAATATAAATGCACTACTCAATCAGGCTTTGCTCTGGCTTCCAGAGAAAATCCTATTTCTTTTGAAAAAAGTGTTTGATTAACAAAATAAAATGCAGACTCACAATTTTAGTTTAGTCATTCATCTTCTTCATGATATGTGCAGTTTAGAGCCTCAAAGACCTGTGTCAACTTGTGGGATCCCCATCAGGAGAGCATATAGTAGTAGCACAGAGGTGGAAACAGCACATCTGACTGCTTCCAGCTGCCATCTCCCCAGTCTTTCTGAACCTGCCAGGACCCACTGAACCATCCTGAAAGCAGCTGAATAAGTCACCATTTAGCAGCTTGAGGCGTGGGGAGCTGTTGGGGTAGCAGAGTAGCCCAGGGCTCTCCTCCCTCTGCTGCTCAGGCCAGGCCCCTGGACAACCAGATTGCAGTAATGCTCTTGAGGAGGGGTCAGTGTACGCGTTATTGTTACCAGGAGGAGGAGAAGGAACAGAAACTACAGCAATTTTTACCCCGAACTTTTCGTAAGTAGCAGGGACAGCAAGTGTCATTCTTTAGTGTCCTCCCCAGCATCCCAGCTCAGTCTCATCCCTCTACCTCTCCTTTTCTCATGGCAGTAGACAGTTCTTAAGACGAACAAGACATGCCTATTTGCATATGTCCATTAAAAAGACTTTGGCAAATGTCTCTGTAGCATCTATACTCACATTTATTTTTATGTTAGGACATAACTACATAGTCCGTTGTGTCCTTGCCTGACATGATTCACTCTGTGAGCAGTGGTTGTACTCTCCCATCAGCACTATTCTAACTCTCTAGCCTGAGTGCAATGAAGCAGACAAAGGAGTAAAGGCAAGCACCAGAGCTCCCATGTTCTAATCTAACAGATGTGTGTGGAAGGATTTTGGATACCTCTTTCCATTTTTTAACTCAAGCTAACAATAAATAAACCTATTTTATTGTGGAACCTGAACCAACAGTGATAAATCTAATCCACTTATGCTGCAGAATAAAAATAATTGCTGTAATGTCTTTGCTTCCACTGTTTAAGGAAAAAAATTCATTACTTTAAATAGCTGGTGTAGCAGAGGCTTAAGGTCTGTTAATAATTTATATTTCATAGTGAGAGAAAATTGATAACAGATTTTATATGGGTCACAAGGGTATGATCTGATTCTGGCAGTCAGGGTACTGAATGTGAAAATCATGCACAACCACGTTAGCTGGGAAAGGATGGCTCATGGTGGGCAGCAAAGTGTATTACTTAAGAGCTAGAGAAACAGCTAGTGGTGGTAAAGAGACACTGTCCCCTGAACAACAGTCAAAGCTAAACAGTCTGTATGAGCAAATATTTCTCTATGAAAGTGTTAAAGTAATTCCTTCCTGACACATCAGTGAACTCTGGGAACAGCTGGAACTTGGTAGCTTAAAGGATAAAGAAAGATTTTCTTAGTAAACAAAGGACACTGCAGGGTTGACTAGGTTTTTTTTCCTTTTTCTAGAAATTCAAGATATTCATAGCCTAGCTGGAGAGAAAAGTAGAAGATGAGATTCATTAAATGAGATGTGCAACATTAATTAGGGGGAGGGTTGTTGCATAAGCCATCCATTTTGGGTTACTATCACCATGTATTTTGTGTTCTTAGTGGACATCCTGCTTGCTTTTGTGATTATATCAAAAGAAGTCAGTATCTCTGGGCACTCAAATTCAGTCCTGGCAAAGCAATGTGGTAGGAATGCTAAGTCTTGATGCCCATTTCATAATTGTGGCTAAGCAACAGTCAGCACAGTGCAAGGACACCTAAGCTAGCTCCATATCAGAAGAGTTTCCACAGACAGAAATCTATTGATGGCAACTCAGAGCTTCCTCTCAATGATATTGCCAGGCCAGAAATCTCTCAGCATCTCCACACTGCAGCAGTGGTTTGTTATAACCATGACCTTCCTGAGATGCAGGGTGAGCAGAGGAAGGAGTCAGGAAAGTCTGAATCCCATGAATGCAAAGAATGGTCTTACAGAGAAGAAAGTGAATTGGATGGATGAAGTGGCATCTGGAATACAGTTACACATTTTGGCATCCATATCCTTTCTTGTGTGTGCTCAAATAAAGTGAATAGCATTCTTATTGGTTGGCATGTTGATCGAACATGTAAATTTAACACAAAGCATTACACCTTTGTGCTTCAGGTCTGTTTCTATGCATATTCATGATGCCAGAGAACAAATTCCCAATGATATCAGCACAAAGACACCAGTGATACAATTCAGAAATTCAGCCTTATATACCAGCAAACCGCTATGTCCTGTCCTACCACTACACATAGTGGTGTTTTGAAACACACTTTCTACATAAGGAGGACAGGTGGTTAGCATCAATTATGTTTAGATCACCATTGTCTGAGAGATGGACAGACAGTTTTGCCCCTACCACGTGAACATATAGTGCCTATACTGGATTAAACAGATATGTTGGAAGACTCTAGCAAAAAGCAACTCATGACCTAAATCAGCTCACCCATTTAAAAGTACAACATTTTGCTACCTGCAGGGTAACCTCTATTAGCAGAACACAATGCTACAGCTACTGTGGCTCAGTTTCCCTTGATGGACTTGCCAGCTAGACTAATAATTTTTTAAGGGAAATGTCACATAAGGGTACTAAAAAGATCAAATCTCTCCCAACATCATAAAGAGACATAGTCAAACTCAAGGTAAGAGTTCCTCTGGGTCAGGTGGGCTAGGCTTTCAGATTCTGGAGTGATTTATGTCGCTGCTATATTGTTTCATTACTTTGATTCCATTTTTTCCTTTCCAGTCCTGGTGCATCTCTGAGCAGTTCTTGACAGCAGCCCCAAGCATGAATACTTCACCAACATCCCTGTCACTCCCAGTCCCAAAGCACCTTGTGGCCAGTCTGTTTCCACAGCCCCAACACTCACAGGCTCAACAGGCAAACCCAACAGTGCTTGCCACACGCCATTAACTCAAAAAGCATGTACAAAATTGTTCACAAAACCAGGCCTTTGTGTGAAATGGAAAAATCTCTGCAGCCACTTGAGGTGATTAGATATAGTGGTGAAAACCAGCAGATAAACATCTAGAAAATATTGCAGTTATAGCAAAAAGTGATGTGTAAGTGGAGAAAAATACACTGCTTTGGGATTTGGGTTAGGGTCTTCATTGTAACAGTACATTTGTGCTCTAGACATTTCCAGCTTACATTCAGTCACCCCTAGACAAATGTGATGTTGCCGACCTGGAGCCTCACTGTAAGTGTGATTACAGCTTGAGCCATGTCACACAATTCCCTGTTGCCCTGAACTAAAAAATTAACCCTGTTACAGCAAGCCTGCAAGGGGTCAAAGTGCCAGCACTATAACAGTAACACTATTATTAAAACATTGAGAGCAGAAAGTGTTTATGAGGTATCTTAGTGCAGGACTACTATATCTAAGCTAATCTAACACTACTCAAAACTGAAAAGTTGAAAAATAAAAATAAAAAGAAAAAGAAAAAGAAAAAAAGGAAAAATAAAAATAAAAAATAAAAAATAAAAATAAAAATAAGAAGAAAAAGAAGAAGAAGACGAAGAAAAAGAAAAAGAAAAAGAAAAAGAAAAAGAAAAAGGAAAAGAAAAAGAAAAAGAAAAAGAAAAAGAAAAAAAAAGAAAAAGAAAAAAAAGAAAAAAAAAAGAAAAAGAAAAAGAAAAAGAAAAAGAAAAAGAAAAAGAAAAAGAAAAAGAAAAAGAAAAAGAAAAAGAAAAAGAAAAAGAAAAAGAAAAAGAAAAAGAAAAAGAAAAAGAAAAAAAGAAAAAAAAAGTCTGCTTGAAATAAACATTGTTAATTTGCTCAAGAGACCAAAGGAGAAAGTGGGTCAGCCAAAACATTTTGGGTTTTGTGAGATTTTATAAAACTCTTGCTAAAAATCTGTTTCTAAGGACAATTTTTAAATCTGTCATTTGTCAATACTAAGATACTTTCATTTGAAGAGACTGAAATAATGCAGATTTTTCTGAAGAGATATCTTCCTTTTTCTGTTGTTTTGTTCAACAATGGTTTATCAAACCCAACAGAATTTTATAAATATTTTTGGTTTAAATCATTTTCTGGTCAGTAATATTTTTGAGGGAAGGGGGATGTTTGGTTCTACCTTTGGTTCTACCTTAGAGCTTAGCACTTGACAGGCCTTCTGCATTTGTATCCAAACTGAAGGTTTGCAGAGCCCTAAAAAAACACCTACCAGGAAGACACGCCAGGATGCTTTTAGCAACATTCTGAAAAGACGTGAGTTTATTACATATCAAAGGAGACCAGGAAATAAGAAAACACCGACCTAAGAACTCAGTTCTAGACACAACATAGATAAGGTCTGATCTTTATTTCATCAGCTTCCTCTTCTACCCATCTCCTTGTCTTTCCTCTGCCTATATTTTGCTAGTTTTAATTCAGAAGGCAGTTGAATGTCTTCCAAAAGTGCAAAGCTCAAAACAGCCATAACTACAGCCATCATCGCTCAGCTGCCGTGCTGATACCTTCTTGGATAGCATTAACTCTTGTTCCAACCTTCTCATCCACTACCAATGCAAATAAGACTGCATTCATTAAAAAAAATAAAAACAAACAAACAAAAGAACCCCAAAGATAAAAGCCCCACATGGTTCATAAATGCTTTGTCATATCACAAAATTTCGTTCCAACTCAACGTGGATAAGAATAGTTTATAAAGTGCCCTAAATAGGCCATTATTTGGCAGTCTAGAAACTTATTTGTTATTTGTGTTTTCTGTAAGTTCAATACAATTTGACTTCTCCAAGAGTGACAGCTACTACTGGGTCTCTGTGCAAAGACTTGGTGAGAGTGGCAGCTTTCCTATGAGGTTTCCTCTTGATAAATGCAACACAGTCGGTGGCCAGTAGCTTTGGATTCTGTGACCTATAATATTTTCTGTCAGGGCACATGTTATGAGATCAGTTAGCACTTACTTCCTTTGGTGGCCCTGACATATGTATAAAATAAGTACAAATCAGCTAAGTCTGACTGCATGCAAAAAAAAAAAAAATTAACAAGCACTGATGTTAGATTTCTAGCACAACCTGTGAAATATGCTACTGCTTTGAATAACTTGAATAACTCTCTATTTCTTTGACTGGAATGGAAAAAAAAAGACAGTCTTTCTTTTGTTATTTTTGACATTTAGTATTACTTTTAATATCACTGGCAACATGGGATTATCACACTGAAATTCTCAACCACATTCCAGCTCCATTTCTGAAGAATATCAAAAGGCAGCTCAGAACATCTGAAGATTTACACAGACAGGAGGGAACTAAAGGGCTCTATTCTTCCTTCAGTGTTCACGTTAACTGTGCACAGAAATCCCACATGTATCACCAAGGGCCTTCTGAAAGCTCTGAATGAGTGCAAGAAATTTAGATACCATGCTTCAGAAAATACATAATAGAACTCAGGGAGCCCCAAAATGCTGCTGTGCTAAAAACATTTTATCCAGTTGCTTGTGTTTTCCTGATATTTATCTTGTTTAGGTTAGTTTAAATATTTTTCATGTTATCAACTGAAGCAATGCAAAATTTCGTGACCAATCCAAATGGCTGGGGAAAACTCTGTAGTTAAACATGTTCCTGTTTTTTTACACAGCCTTACAAATCTCTTATTAGTGTCAAATTTAAGGCAGTCTTTGGGGAAGAGGAAAGACTGGTGTAGTAGACACAGTGTAGGAAAATTCCGGGATAGATGTTAAATTGTAGCAGATTGATGTAGATAATGCAAAGTGCACACAACTTAGGACATTATTTTAATAGTGTTTCTGTATAATTAACAACTTCTCCTGATGACAATTCAGGATGTGACCTTCACTTATGTTGTGCACTGAATTGCCCTTTGGAGGCAACTTTCTTCTCCATCACCTATGTAGAGAATTAGGGATTCCAGTATTTAACCTGGTGACCTAAATAAGGTTGCTAAAGTTAGGTATTGTTGAGCTCTCATATAGAAACTACAGCCATCCTGTCTTTGATGGACATTTCCGAGACTGCTCATGTTTTCTTTCCTGTTACCCTAGGACTGCGGCATCTCTGAGACTTTGTGCAACCCTACATGGGTCAGATTGATAATTCCACCCTTGTTTTACAGATGTGGATCTGAGTTACTGAGAAGTAAATATTTGCCTGAATTAACCATGGGTTCTAGGAAGAGCATTGCCAGCAGATCAAGGGAGGTGATCCTGCCACTCTACTCAGCCCCAGAGAGGCTGCATCTGAAGTGTCCAGTTCTGGGCTCCTCAGTACAAGGGAGACCTGAAGCTCCTGGATTGGGTCCAGTGGAGGGCTACAAAGATGATTAAGACACTGGAACATCTCTCTTACAAAGAAAAGCTGAGGGAGCTGAGCCTGTTCCACCTTGAGAAAAGGCAACTGAGAGGGGACATAATGAATGTATACAAGTATCTGAATGGAGGGTGTCAAGAAGATGGAGCCAGGCTCTTCTTGGTGGTGCCAAGAATAGGACAAGAAGCAATGAGCAGAAACTGATGCACAGGAAGTTCCATCTGAATATGAAGAAGAACTTCTTTACTGTGCAGGCAACCATGTACTGGAACAGCTTGGCCAGAGAGGTTGTGGAGTCTCCCTCATTGGAGATATCTAAGAACTTTCTGGATGCAATTCTCTGCAATGCACTCTAGGATCACCCTGCTTGAGCAGGGAGGTTGAACCAGGTGATCCACTGTGGTCCCTTCCAACCTTACCCATTCTGTGATTCTGTGATCCTACTACTGTCTTTCATGTTGGACCCTAATAATACAGGCAAATATTCAAGCCCACATGGTCATTACTAGAGCTGTCCAAGCTCTTTTGTCCTGTGTATGTGTTCATAAGAGACTACTTGCACAGGTGAGCATTTAAAGTATCTCAGCCTGATTACTTTCACATACACTCAGTTTAGAGCCTCCTTGATAACAAGAGTCGAAGATTTATTTATCCCAAAGGTGATAAGGAATTATTCAGTGAGTGTGTTTGATGTGGTACCAGGAGGAGGGAGTGCACAAGTAAATATGAATTAAAATAATAATTGCATTTCATTAAAAGGTCAAGATATAACTACAGTTCAAGCACAATCTCTGATCTTCCCAACATGGCAGAGGACTTCAGAAAAACAGGAGTTTTCAAAGAGAAAGCTCCATGATACTTTGTATTAGCCTTTCTCATAGTCATCATCAGGCTGCTTCCTGCACATCTTTTTATGCCTCTTCCTCTTATATGTCAATAAAAACAGATACACAAGGATATATCTAGAAGCTAGCCCTGTCTTCAACCCCATTTCTGTTAATTACTATCTGTCCATGGAATTTCACAAAGTGCAGAGTAAAGAATGTTGTACTTTCAGGAGGAATCAGCAAATTTCTGATCACTACACATAATAAATTCTGGTTTATTCAGTTCAAGGTCTTAGGCACTGTCAGTTTACCCAAGAATCTTCCACCATCAAAATCAGAACCTGAATCTTCAAAACAAATTTAGGCAACTTCAGAGAGCAACTAGGCACATAAATTTGAGGCTGTGGACAAAACGCATCTTCTTGACACAGAACTTGAGAGCACTTGACTATGTAATACACAATGGGGCACTGCCCATATTCAAACCAGAAACAGCATAAATACAGCCATTGTCAGGGCTGATTAACTTTGACTCAGCATTGTACCATCTGCACTTACATAGCTTTCAACCATCTTCTAGGACTGGCAGAAAAAGCCAATGTTTACCTCCAAATTTTTGTGTAGGTATATAATATACTTTTCCCATTTAGGTAGCAGCAATGCTAAGCTGACATGTCTGTTTACAAATTTCTATTTTCTTTCTCCAAGTGACTATTTCTCTTCTAATTCTTATCTTCCATAAACAGGAGTGAAAACCAGAAGGATCTTTTTCATTCACTGATGGCTCTTGTTTTTCTGGAAATCAACATTTACAGGGTAAGGCTATATTACATGAGGGACTACTCTACTGAATAAGACTTTCTGGCAGTAATTTTTCTTTACCTAAAGTTAGAATCCATGAAATTTTGAATATGTCTGAATTTTTAGGGAATTCAGACATGCATGTACAGGTAATTTTTCACAAAAAATTGTGAAACAGAGCCTTAATGAAACACCTGAAATATAATTCACTTCTAATATAGGCTGGGGTCTAAAACTGAAGCAGAGAGCCCAGACAGAGAATAATGATGGCAAAACAGTGTTTACAGAAGTTGTACTGCCTTCATGGAGATATCCATGTGGGGTACTGACTTTCTATTTGTCCTTCCATGAGCTGGGGAAAAAAAAAAGAATTCTGAGCTACTTTTCTCTTATTCCAAGCACATTTGGTGAAAAGAAGACAGATAGTTACCACACAGAATGGAGAGGAAGGTCTTACATTATTATTACCCAGAGTACTGATCCTGCATTGTATTGCTACTGTCTCAGGTTGTCTCCTCATTTTACTTGTTCTTACTTGATGCTCAAAGAGGTTTCACTTTCACTCTGATAGAAGTTTTCATATGATCAGATTTTTCACTGCATGAATGTACATGAACATACATAGCTGAAGTATATATCCAACATAGCTTAGCCTTTGATTCACATGACCTTCCTGTTTTAAATAACCCACATATATGCTTATTCAGCATGACTCTAACCATAATTCCATATTAAGAACAATCTCACAAAAAGCAATGGAAAAAATAAGACAAAATAAATGGAGATACAGGTAGGCAAAGAAGACATATGGCCAGATAAGGTGAATCAATAATTAGAAGCAGACCTCAGTAAATAATTTACCTCCCACAAATATATAAAAGTTATAATTGTAAATTTTTAACTATCCTATATTTCTCACATTATAAGCAAAAAATCTTCTAGTGTAGCATAACATTCTCCTTACCACTCAGCTTTAGTGCTTTTCTGACCCCAAATACTCCATTTTGCAGGTTTGTATTGGCAATCATTCTTTGTTGGTACATTGATTAACCTCAAGAAGACATTATGAAGCTTCTTCTCCCCTCCTTTTTAGGTCAGGCACATTCTGAAAAACAGAGTATAAATCTGTGGCATCACCAAGAATTTTAGTGCCTCTCACTAAGCAATTAGACTTTGACAACTGCTGATTGTGTAAATGGAAATGACACAGGCATATGGAAAAAGGTATATCTTCAAGTGAAGTGCTCAGGATTTGTGATCATTCAACACAGATTTTGTGTTCTCACTCATTACACCTGCCAATTAAATAAACTTTAAAGTTACTGAGACAGTTGAAGGAGGAGGAGGGAAAGTAGCATAGAAAAGATAATTAATGCAAAGGAGAAGGTTTTTTTGTGAGATTTCATAAAACAATATTATATTTAAATTATTTTCCTATGTAAATTATTCTAAATCTTATGGTTAAATGAGAAGGTAATTGCTTTACAAAGAAAATAGCATTTCATATTGCACATTTTATATATGCACACAAACATAATAGATTTACATCTGAAGTTAAATACAGGACACTGAAACATTTTAGGAATCCAAAAAATAGGCTTCCCTAAACTCATGTGTAAATCTAAACAACTTCTATAGATTTCTTTTATGCATGTATCAGCCATCCTAAACTTTTTGATGGGCAATACTTCATTTATACACGCGCAAAGAAGGCAGCCAAAGTGATCTTAATTATCTTCATTAAAATCTAGGTAAGTTTAATAGAAAAGACATAACAACCTTTTTTCCGGAGAAGCTGTGGATGACCCATCCCTGGAATTGCTTAAAGTCAGGTTGGATGGGGCTCTGACCAACCTGGTCTAGTGAAAGGTGTCCCTGTTCATGTCAGGAGAGTTGGAACTAGATATTTTTTACAGTCCCTTCCAACCCAGACCATTCTATGATTCTATGATGTGATTATTCTCATTAAACACTACCATCAGTTATTCATTGCTAAGTAAATGCAAACAAAATGTAAAATCAAGCAAGTTTCAAACCATATCCAAGTTCATATCACAGCTCAAGCACAGATTTGACGTCTGATGTCTTCTGGTAATAGGAACATCATCCTTCATCCAAATGCTAGGTGTTGAACTTGGAACTGTCTCTCACCCCCCTTCACCTGCTTGACAGTATCCCAATGAAGATGTGACTTTTCTGTTTTGTGAGTTTATCTCTTCGAGAAAATATGACATAATATAACAGTAAGTTCTGCATTTAAAACACTCCTGCTTTCCTATTTAAGTCAGTAAAGGCCTGAACAAAAGCCATAAATTATCATTGATTTATTTCCTTCAAGTTTCTCCCTCCATGCAAATTGTATTTGTGGATTATCTTGCTCTTGATCTCAAGAATAAATTGAACACCCATTGTCACATAAAAATGGGAGTTTTCTTCAACCCTTAGTGTTTGATTTGTCTGTTAGTGCCCCAGGAAAGCCGAGACCCTCATGCTTGACCAG
This sequence comes from Manacus vitellinus, assembly GCF_001715985.3. Classification (NCBI taxonomy): domain Eukaryota; kingdom Metazoa; phylum Chordata; class Aves; order Passeriformes; family Pipridae; genus Manacus; species Manacus vitellinus. Next base: position 15,071,643 of record NW_021938895.1, on the reverse strand, counting down.
TCTGTCAGTGTCCCGTTATGGGGATCCTTCACCGAACAGTCCCACTGGATCAGATTTGACTGCCCTTGTCAGGGAACTCCCTTATGCCAACAGCATAATGGAGACCCCTCAGTGGGTCTTCCCACTTTATTTGAGTGTGTTACCCTCTGCTGCCCAGGAAGGACCACCACTAACAGCTTAGGGAGTAACACTCTTTATTAATATAAAACTGTGACAGGTTCAAGGATTGTCGGTGATAGTATCTGACTGCAAAAACATATTCAAGGCACAACACAGACAAGCTCTAATCCCAGTAAAAGTATTCAGCATGCATAGAGTACAGTTCTTACCCAAGAGGTGAGGAAGAAGATAGGTTCAGCCCATTGACGGATCCCAGCAGTTACTATGGAGTCTTCCCTCACTTTTCCCCCATTCTTGGCTTACTTTTATACTATTTCTTTATGTTTAGGAAGAGCTTGAGTGACTCTAGTCATAAATACCTTTTTACTGATTGGTGTAAAAATTTTCTCGCTTCACTTTTAAAGATACAGTCAAAAAAATATAGAACACATGCCCAGTGGAAGGTGGTCACACCTTGGAAGCAGGAAACTTTGGGATGGAGGTGTGTGTTAATATTACAGTTAGGCTTTAATGAACCAAGTTCATCTGAGGAGAATGATTTCACCACCATTGCTGGCTCAGAAGCAGGACATCTCCTGTCTCCCTTGGTTGACAGGTACTGTGCAGTTTATCAGTTGCAAAGTACCATTGAGTTGCCCTCCCTGTAAGGATTACCACAGAGCCTGGCTGCTGTGCCTCCACTCCACCCTCTATTCCATCTGTCTTAGCAGGTGCTTTGCTGTTGTATGGGGAATGATCATGGAGCCGCCAACCACATTCCATCCAGGGAGTAGTAGCTGCATTTTACCCTAAAATTTCTGTACCATTATAACTTCTGTTAGGGTGTGAATACAACTCCTCAATTTCCTCTAATTTTTACCCCAGTCATATTCCCTCACCCATACTATCTACTATGAAAATACTTTTGTCTGTTTTCTGCTTTTTCTGTTCTCCGACCAGTCCCAAAATCTGGTTTCTTTGTTCTCCTACTGGAGGGGAACATCCTTAAAGTATCAATTATTACCATTTATCAATGGTAAACAGGTCAAGTTTGTTATTTTCCACTAAGCTAAAACTAGACAGGTAAACAAATGAGGGATTCTAAAATATGGCAATTCAACAGCAAACCTGAAACTTTTTTAGAATATGTAACTAGAATGTAAAATTCCCAAGTCACCAGCATCTAACTAAACACAAAACCATTAAAGTTTAGATGAAGGAGAAACAAAAGGGACTTTTTAAAAAGAAATTATAGTTTTATTGACTAGGATGGACAGGGTAAGATAGGACATGACAGGATAAGTTAGGATAGGATAGGTCCAGTTGGAGAGGACACACAACAATCCTCTAGTCCAACTGTGACACCAGTTTGGGCTGATCAGGGCTAATAGTAAAAGCATGTTATTAAGGGCATGCTCCAAATGCCTTTCAAACACTGACTGGCTCCTCTCTAGGAAGCCTGTTCCAGTGTTTGACCACCCTTGCTCTAAAGAAGTGCTTCCTAATGTCAAGCCTGAACCTCTTCTGATGCAGCTTTGAACCATTCCCACATGGAATGACATGCTGTCACTTGATACAAGGGAGAAGAGATTATCGCCTCCCTCTCCAGTTCCCCTCCTCGGAAAGCTTTAGAGAGCAATGAGGTCACTCCTCTGCTGCCTTCTCTTTAAACTAGACAAATACAAGGTCCTCAGCCACTCCCTACAGGACACACCTTCCAGCCCTTTCACCAGCTTTGTTGTCCTCCTCTGGATGCACTCAGGTTCCTTCACATCCTCCTTAAATGGTGGGGCCCAGAACTGTTATATCCAACAATTCCTCCATTCACTAGACAGGTGACCTCATCATTGAAAGATGTCAAAGGAGTTAGACATTTTGTTCTCAGATGTACAGACAAGAGCTGATTCTGGAATTTTAATTCATTTCATTTAAGGGGTACAGAAATTATGCAATCATAGTTGTACTTGAGTGCCTCTGGAGTAGGACTAGAAACCAAACTCAAAAGAGAGCAGAAGGCAGGGGTGAATACATGTAATTCAATAGACTAGTGGCTCAGTTTTATCTCTTTTTTTATTCCCCTGGCAATAATACTACATAATTATCACAATGCACAGTGTTATTGGACATAATCAGTGGCATGTCTGATTAATGCATATCTTCTGGACATGTATCTGAACTTGATGTGATTGAAATGGCAACGCCTCCATTTTTCCTACTGGTTTGATCCACTTGCTAATCAACTACTGTGATAACACTGTGCCTCATTTCCCATTTTAACCTGTGTAGTTTAAATTTTCAGTCAGTCAAACTAAAGAGTCTTTAATATCTAATATTTCTTCCCTATGGCTCTTATCCCCAAGGATCAAGTTATTTCTCATTCATTGTTGCACTAATGGAGCCTAGGGGGTGACAAACTACACCTTAAACTGAAGCCAGGTAATCCTCTGTGGAGTTCAAAGGAGTTCTGCTGTTCAAACAAAACCAAAAATATCCTTAGATGAGAGCAGATGATCTGCAAAAAATTTAGGAGCCATTTATGTGACCTGTTCAACAGCACCAAACCTAACAAGAGAATGATATTTTGAACTTTCAGAGAGGTTTTGACTCTACCGCTCTGCCAGAATAAACCCACTCTTACCCAAACTAAGTAAGATTAGTGTATTTCAGTCAAGAATTGGCCCCTCCTGATATCCTCATACTCCATGAAGTACAAGGACAGATGAGCATCTCTTTCTGCTTTATCCTAGCTGGCAGCACTACGTGTCTCCCAGGAGCAGTTCATGGAGATCCTTCGTCCCCTTGTAAATAACCACTTCCGAGAGCTCATAGGAGTCATTCTCCATAATTAAGACCTAATTCAATACCCACTGAAATCAATGGAAGTTTTTCCACTGACTTCAGTGTGCTTCAGCCTGAGCTCTGAAACCAACAATCATCTGGTGACATTTGTGTTATATTAACCCAGCCTTTAGGAACTATATTGAGGTCTCCAACTTATTTCACATGAGCCACCAAACAGTAATAATTTTCAGACAGTGTCAACCTGACCCAGATTTGAACTGGCAATCTGGAGCTAGAAAGAACTATAATCCATTACTAGCCCTGTGAACCATCTGGTCACAATATCTCAAGCAACTTATATGGTACTTAGTAGCTGAGTAGCTCACTGAGACTTGTATGATAAAAATCAGAATTTGTCTATGCACATACATGTATGCGCTTAAACATAATTAAGAATTTTCTCTCATCAATATAAATACTGATAACAGACACTGATTTTCTGTTCACTAGGGGGTATTAAACTAATTAATTTACAGTATTTGTATTGGAGTGACAATCAGTAGGAAAAACATAAGGACACAGTGTAAAATCCTAATAAAGGCATTGTGATGCCCTAGTTAGGCACATAGGTATTTTTACAAGAAATCTCCAGCACTACATGCGTGTGTTTCTTTTGAGTACATAAACACTTAGCCAGATACATTCTTTCTTACAATTATAGAAAGAGCTTGTTTTGATTTTACAAATGTGCCCACTAAGAATTGAGCTTGCTGCTTACACCCAGAATATACTAATTTCTGCCACCATCTCATGTTTATATTTCACAGAGAAGACAAGGGATGCAGTTTTCCTGTGTTTTGTACCTTAAACACTCATATGTATTTAAGTGAAATAAGTGTCAAAGGCTACTCGGTTAAGTGATGCCATTTTAAATCCATTTTGCAGATGTGTGAATGACTAAAAGATGCAAGAAAAAGGAAGATAAAATAAAAGCTCCAAAGGGAGCTTTGTACATCTTGGACCATAAGTTTCCTTATTAAAGGTCATCTTTCAGACAAAAAGTATTTGGTCTTGAAATATTAGCAAGAAAGATAGTCATACGATTCAATGTATATCCCTTAATATTTTAATAATCTGCCTGGTCTCAAAGCCACACTTCATTTAAGCTACACTTTACAGTAGCAGTCAGGGTCAATTTATAGAAGAAAACTCATTAACAAAGTGATAGACGTATGAATATAAATGCACCACTCAGACCAGAAAAGGCAGTATATTTACTGAAGCCTTGTATTTATACTGGCCTTTACAAACTTATTTTACCAGTGTTATAATAACAGTTTAAAATTAAAGGCCGATGCTGCTTGGCACTCAGACAGTGAACACATACCTGTATATTTCACTACAGAAATTTTAAATAAAGCATATGAATTTCTGTCTTATATAAAAGAAGATCTTAACATCTGTCCAAGGTCCTAAATGTGCCCTCTTGAGTCCTTCGCAGTAATGCCACAGTACACTGCAAGCAGGTTATCCACAAGTACGCAAGAATAAGCCTTTTGCTGTGCCTGACTTACAAAATAGTTCCAGTGCTAATACACTAATATTTCTATTCATTGTTCCTCAAAAAAAAAAAAAGGAGAGGTAGGAATAAATCTCTTCATTTACCCCTTTACCACTTGTAAATTCTCTTTGTGGCTAATCAAAGGTATTTGATATTCATCTGCTTAATTCTGCAAATACTATCCATGGCAGCCATCTCTCTCCATTCATTTCCCATCCATCTGCTGATGACAAAAAGACCCAGTACAAACCAAGCAAGGTGAAATCTGTAAAGAGAAAAGAAATAACACTGTAACTAGAATAAATGATGGCAGCAGGAAATATTTTTGCTGACAAGTCATTCTTCAGGGCTTACTGAAGGAAAGAAGCAACTGCAGACTTGGATTCAAGACCTGACTCTCAGGTGGTAGAAGGGTAACAACTTTGTGTTACACCTCAAATACCTGCTCATAAAAAGCAAAAAAAAAAAAAATATTTGTGTGTTAGAAAAGATTTAAACACATCTTGGCCTCAAAAATAGAATGTCATTAGAATGTTTACCGGCTTCCTGGTCAGATCTCATTCTTAACAATATTTGAAAGCATTATACACAGTCATAGTGAAACTAAGAAGGCACCAAATAAAATAACCATGCACTGGGATACAGTGGAAAACAAAAAAACCCCACATCTTATTAGATAATTGCTGAAATAAAAATTCTGCTTCAAGACTCTAAGAGAGTGGTTGATATAGGGAAGCCTCATATTTGAAGCCTCAAAGATTGCTAATATGCCTCAATCAGCCTTAGTGTGTTTAATTCTATGATAAGATTTGGTAAGATATTAAATAGCATCCCTTTATATTCCAGCTTTAAAAATATTTCAAAAATCAAAAGAGGGAGAAAATTAGCATCTTCCTCTTCTTAAGGTTTGTCATTGTTTTAGTACATACTCAGAAATTTCAATACAGCATTGGGCAAGAACCAAGTTATTTTTCACTATCACATGCTGTAGTGTTTGTTTTTATGTCCATTTTTATTATAAAGGCAAGAATAAGGCACTTTTAATGTAAGGCAAGGATAAGAATTACTCGAAGATAGAACGCCTGTGTTCTACAGATCAGCAAATGCTTTACAAATATTAATGAATTAAGTTTCAAATCTATTTTACCGCAAAAAAAAAAGAGGCAGAACAACCTGAGATGTCTCACTGAAGTTCACCTCACCCACCATGCCAATGCCCTAGCTAGAAATAAAGGCCCTAGGAAACCTGACTTCTAGTTATATATGCTAATCACTAGGCAAAATTCTGCCAAGAGATTCAGAGAACCAGTGAGAGCCATGAGTTTAGCAGACATGTCACCTACTAAGGCCTGACTCCTGTGGCATTGCTGAGTCAGAGTTGCATCCCTGAAGCTATACCACCTGGACCTGTAGCCTTGAAGAGAGCAGTACAGCTAGTCATATGGTATGCTTTGGTAAAGAAAGATAGCTTTGCCATTTTGGTACCAAACATGACTTTGGTCATGTAGCTCTCTTCACTTTCAAAACACCTTTTTTGGTTGTAGTGGGTTGACCTTGGCTGGCCTCCAGACACCCATCAAGACACTCTATCACTCCCCTCAACAGGCTCAACTTCATTTATAACTCTTCTACCTCCTTCACGAAGGAGGGATGGGTAATGGGAGTTGTGGTCAGTTCATAACACTTGTCTCTGAAGGTCCTTCCTCCTCGCACTCTTCCCCTGCTCCAGTGTGGGGTCCTTCCGATGTGAGACAGTCCTTCATGAACTTCTCCAACATGGGTCTTTCCCATGGGCTGCAGTTCTTCAAGAACTGCTCTGGTGTGGGTCATTTCCATTGGGTATAATCCCTCAGGAATGGACTGTTAGAGAGTAGGTCCCCTGCAGGCCACAGATCCTTCCAGAAAACCTGCTGCTGTGTGGGCTCTTCTCCATGGTTTCAATTCCTGGCAAGAGCCTATTCCAGTATGGGGTCTTCATGGGCTGTGGCTTCTTTCAGGGCACATCTATCTGCTCTGGCATGGGGTGTTCCAAGGGCTGTAGGGTGGATATCTATCCCATCATGGACTTCTGTGGGCTGTGTCTGTAAAGACCCATTTTCATGAATGAATCCTGAACTTGTTTGATTGATAGTATGCTAACAACTGTTAAGATTTTTCTATCCTTCAGTTACCTTGACCTACAATTAAAAATCAGGTATGAAGGGTATTCTGTATCTTTTATTTAAGATGACATATATCAGTAACACCTGTCTATATGTACAGATATATGGAATCATTCAGGGTAGGCTTTGACCTGCCAGAATTAAGCACACAATGCAGCAGTTAAAGGTACGTCTACAGAAGGGGCCGCCAATGGTCACATTTTCACTCTGTCCCATTTCAGACCCTTCCAGACACAAACCAGTTCACATCAAAGTACCAGATATGTGTTAAAAGCACATTGTTACAGCACTAATTAGCCAAGCTTAGACAATGATTTGACAGTCTGAGGTCTGCAGAGTGCTTGTTTTGAAGACATTTAATTATTCTTCACTGGTTTCCTCCTCAAGCTTTGTCTCTTGAACTACTCCGGATACTTACCAGTATGAAAACCTAGACTTCTCTGAAATGCATTTGAATTTTGACACTGAATTGTTCTATTGAAAAACAAACAATCAAAAAAAACCCAAACCCCAAAACAAACAAACAAAACTCCAACAAAATACGAACAAAACAAAACACAGACAAAATGGAAAGGAGGAGAGTGAGGACAAAAGCTATTTGAAAAACTCAAGATGCCAGTTTTTGTAAGTTTTCAGATGTAAGCCTGAACAATTTACACAAACATCAGTATAGTTGGTTGATTCTGAGTTCTGGTAGCAGGATCTCTACATCTCTTAAACAGCTGACGAAGGGGATTGTCCCACTCTGCTCTGCACTGGTGCAGGCTCACCTTGAACATTGTGTGCAGTTTTGGGCATCTCTATAAGAAAGATATTAAGGCATTAGAGAGTGTCCAAAGGAGGGCAACAAAGACGGTGAAGGGCTTTGAGGGGAAGCCATATGAGGAGCAGCTGAAGTCACTTGGTCTGTTCAGCCTGGAGGAGACTGAAGGGAGACATTGCACTCTACAACTTTCTTGTGAAGGGAAGAAGAGGAGCAGGCACTGATCTCTTCTCTGTGGTGACCAGTGACAGGACCTGAGGGAATGGCCTGAAGTTGTGTCGGCAGAGGTTTAGGCTGGATATTAGAAAAAGGTTCTTCACCCAGAGGGTGGTTGGGCACTGGAACAGGCTCCCCAGGGAAGTGGTCATACCAGCAAGCCTGACAGAGTTCAAGAGTCACATGATGTGACTCTTGGGGATGGTCCTGTGCAGGGCTAAGAGTTGGACTTGATGATTCTTGTGGGTCCTTTCCAACTAAGCATATTCTGTGATTCTGTGATTCTGAGTTGTCACGCTGGGACCTCTGAGATAGACCTGAGGTAGTGCCCCAAGACTGAGCTCAAAACTGGATTGGACAACAGACACTAGTCCTACAAAATTCACTGCAGGTACTACTGAACAAGAAAACAGGACACCTGAACAAGTCTGGAAGGACCGAAGTAAGGTGGAAATCTAAATGGGTCACTGTAAACAGCATTCTGCTTCCACACGTAATGCTGGCAAGTGAGAGAGGTTGAAAAATTGGAAAAGTTTTTGATTAGAGGTTAGATGATCACAGTAGTCCTCTCTGGCTTTAATCTTTGACTCTATGAATAAACAATGAGAGTATTTAGAGTGCAGAGGGAAACAGGGAAACCTTACCAGCAGGTGCTCAGTTGGGTTCTCAATAATATTCACTGCTGGATACCCTTGCTGGTTGGGGTCCACTATTAATTGGATGGTGCTGAGAACACAAAGATGGACAAGAAATGATCACATTTCCCTTGAAAGCCTGTGGAGGGCTATCACCCATTGCAACTGGGGTACCAGGAAATTTTCAGCAGAGTTTGCAGCCAGAGCTCTTAGTTGACAGCTTCTGTGTTTTTGGGAAGATTAGTGGAGATGGGCACGTGCTTTTTTTGGGTCTGGGGGAAAAAAGTGAATAGTACTACTAGGAAAGCTGTGTGAAATGTTTTTTGCTGCCAATGCTTATTATGCTTGTGGTTGCAGTACATGCTCCTATTTATTAAGATTAAGTGAACTGCATAGCTATAGAAATATTAGGCAAAGGTCATTGCACGGGGGATGACTTTTAGGATCTGTGAACACCAAAATGCAAAACCACTTAAGTGTTCACTTATTTTCACAGTGATCTTTGTTCTCCTTGATGATGAACTAAAAAATTTCATTTTAATAAAGGCGCAGCTCTCTTGTATGTCCAGCCTTTGCACTGGAATCACAGTAATGGTGAAAGAAATGTGCAGTAGGAAGGAAAGATGTTTGTCTTATATTTTCCATATACAATGTCAGTCTTGCACAAGAAAATGACATAGAGAAACTCCATACCAATACTATCTGCTTAAAGATATACTGTATATTACTTTAAAAAGTATATGCAGAGGCAACTTTTTGAAACAAAGAGATGAGTTAAAACAAAAATGAAGTGTATTAACTATCTTTTTGGCATAAGACTGCAGTCAGACTGACTCTGAGTAACCATATTTCAAAAAGCCTCCTGCATTATTGGCCTAAGTGTCCTCTGAACTAGGATATGTACAACACGTAGAGAAAGAGCAGCATCTGCTTAGCTTTCCTATCATCCTTCATCACAATAATTTAAAAAGTTATTTTCAAAGATTAAAGGCTTTATTACCAATAACAGTATTAATGAACAAGAAACAGTTTGGTTCTTCTATCATCATTTCAACAAAAGTACATACCCAAATGAGGTGAAACACTTCCCTTTGATTCTATCAAAGTCTTTTCTTACTGTCCTATTAACCACTTTATCTTGGATTTTACATATCACACTAGCTGAGATTTAGCTTTCACAGTTAAGCATTTTAACACCTTTGTGAGCTTGTCTATAAACAAATGACTGGGTACCTTCAGTTGTTAAGGTCAACTTTATGATTGATGAGCATAAAAATCCTCCCAGGAAATGTACTATCTAATTTTGGAACTGAACATTAAAGGACCACTGTATACAGAGTGTTAACAGAAAAGGAAAAAACTTACGCTGCCATCACAGTGCTGCTAGCTGCCTTTTTTTCTTCTTTAACTCACCAACTCAGTCAGGGGGAAAAACCTTCTGTGTGAAAATAAGGTACATGCAGTATAGCACAAATTTAAGTAACTTTAACTTGAGGATTACCCATAGCCTGTTTCCTACAAATGTGTTGGATCACAGGTTTGAGTTTTATTAAGCAATACATCATTTATAAGTTCCAATTTATTAAGAAGTAGTACATCAAAATATAATAAAATAAAGCCTTAGTTAACAACTATGTGATTGCTCAGCTACTTACTGTAGGGGATACTTGATTTTATACATATATGTAATCATAGGTAGAGCTAGTCAACTCTGTCAAAAATACCAGTGTATTGAAATTGCAACTTTCCACAGAAGTCTACTAGTTTAGGTGAAACTTTCATTGAGAAAAGTTCTTGCTGTAGGACATAATTTCTGATCAAAATGAAAGAGAAAGAGAATAGCCTTGTGGTTATAACAACCACAGGAATCCAAGACCCCTTAGAAAGACCCACATCAGGAGTCTGGTTCTCTTGCATTCCAGGTTCCCCACTGGACTACTCTAATACCGTATCCTCTCTTTCATCTCCAAAAAGTTGTGGCTTTATCTTGTGAAATAAGTGAAGTTTTTAAGTTTCACCAAACTGGAAAGCTGTTTCCCACACTATCCTCTTGTTTCTGTAGCATTTTGTAAAAAAATCTTTGTAAAATGAGTCCTGAGATCAACAAGGAGTTCGACTAAAAATAGTTTCATGTATGAATTTAACTAACCAGTTATTAACATAGCTATTTAGTTGTCTGATAATGTTCTATCATAGCCATGCATTCTTCAATACATGCCTAACTGCGGTATCCAGTTTTCTTATATTTTTTACTTGTCCAACATTAATTTATACACAAAACATTATCTAATTAAAAAGAAAACTCCTATTATTAAGATGCATTATTCGTGTGACAGATAACAGAATTTAAGCAAAATTATTCTTTTTCTCCATTGGGCTACATGTAGAAAACTCATGATGACTTTCTGATTTCACATCTTCATAAAAATTGTGTTTCCCATTACATGTTCTAATTCTTATATTAATATAAAGCTTAATTCTATAGTTTAGTACAAGGGAATTTAAAAGAGATCAGATTATTTTCCTTTTTCAAACTTACTGGGAGTTTGCTGCTAGTAGAACAATAGAAGCTTGGGGAGAAGAGGCAAGCAGAGACCTGCCACTTCCCATCTGAAGCCTAGGATGGAAACTGACACCCTATGCTGGAGAACTGCTAACAAAATGTTTTATTCAGTATGTACAGGTTCTTAAAATAAAACAATAAAAAAATCAAAAAGAAAAAAGAAGGCAAACAAATATATATTGACACAAAAATAACTTCTCTTTGATTTACATAATCTGCTGGTACATCACTATCACTGTCTTTCACCATACAGTTAGGAAATTATGACTAATGTTATCATTAAAAATTACCGAATTGGAACAGACCTCTCAGGATCATCGAGTCCAACTCCTTCGAGCAAAGGACAAGGCATATCAAAGGAAAGCAGAAACATGGTTTGGCCAGAAAACTGGGAGAGGCAGGGGGTAGGACTGGGAGCCTAGGTGACACCAATTATTTTTCTGTTCCTATTCCAACTTCAAATTCAGCCAGTCAATAAAATAGCTCTAACTGCAGAAGCTCATCTCTACATTGAAGACCAGATGTTCATAGTGCGTCTCAGGCATGACTCTAGCTTTTCCCTCTTTGCAGAACCAAATTTACTACTGGGCTTAGTATACTCTTCTAGATACAAACACTTTATCTCTTTTATCCTGTTGACATGTTGAAGACAGACAGTCTTAACTTCTTTCTTTGTCCTGAATAATTAACAATGCTGGTATAATTTCCAAAAGCATCTTTCAAAACAAAACTATATTCTCTGTGATGATGCAATTACTAGCCACCAATAAAGAATCTATAAGAAAACTATATAAAATATTTGAATTGGAATTAAAATTGAAAGAGTAGGCTATGTACATATTTAGGCTTCTGCTTCAATAATTTATTATAATTGCAGTAATGTAACAGGGGAACTGCTGTGGCAAACATAGCTGTAGAATTACTATTAGAAAGTAGCAAGAGCTTATGTAATAAATATGTTTCTTAAATACAAATGAAGCAAAAGAAATTGTAAATGTTATTTATAGTTTCATTGCAAGCCATGCAACTGAAATCAGATGGTGCAAATGAAAGATAGTGACTGTTTTTCCTTTCAGAGAAATGTCATTTATCTCATGATTTTGGCTGAGGCCTCTGCTTGCAGATTCCTCGGGAGCTGGTCAATGCCCAGAGAAAGGCAGGATGAAGTGGCTGCACACTCTGGCCAGGAGGAAACCCACCTGCAGCTCTGTGACACCGCCCAAAATATTCCTGCTATCCCTCCACGGCAGCAGACACACGTGTGCACCCGGGGCTGCAGACAGAGCTGTGGCAGAGCTGTGGCTGCCTGCCTCCCTCTGCAGGGAACTGCCACTGCAGGAACAGAGATCATCCAGAAAGAAGGAAAGCAAAAGAAGGGAAAGATGGAATGACAGAACAGGTGTCAAAGGACAGCCAGTAAAACAAAAGCAAAGGCCAGAAAACAGAGCTTAGCTCTTCTATTCAGTATAACAAAACAAGAGTAAAGCTGAATTACCTTTCTCTTTTCTCCAGCACAGATAGAAAATCAGGTGGAAAATAGAACTGTGCTAGGATGACACAAATTTTCTGGGGAAACAAAACAGGAAAGGTTGCACAACTCTTCACTGAAAAAGCTCATGAATCCACACTACTTGTCTTCAGGTAAAAACATAACAATGGTACAGTACTCCAGTTTTAAACACAAACTATATCCAAATCACACACACACACAGCTGTGGTGTAACTAAATGGACCCTAAGATCTTCCTCAGATGACATCACCCTGAAGCTGCACACCTATCACAGGGTTAACATGCATTACACAAGAAACTGGAGAAAGGCTGTATTTAGGCTGATTTCTGTGTCAAATCCACCAAAATTCACGCTGAGACCACTTGGTCACTCTGGAGGAGGAAGAGCGAGACTTGAGATGTCAGCAGCCAGTGATTTCAGTGTTCAGTGACACATCCACCACTGGAGATTGGCTCATCTTTATCCAGCCTCTCACTTCCGTCACCAGAGTAATTACTAAAATAAAAGGAGATGTTCTCCAATTTATAGTTATGCATCAGATATCAGAATTTTGCCCAAAGAATCTATGATAATTTAGAGCACAATCCAGCTTCCACTGAATCCAGTGGTCTTCCAGTTCTCACAAGCACTTCCATACTGTTCAGAGGAATCTAAATAAAGACTGTAGCCCTGTCTGAAATCACAAAGAAGGTAACTCGCTCAGCAGGTTTCTTGCTAGTGCCAAACTGAAGATCTGAAAACTTAAAAAAAATATATCTTGCAAAATAGCTGCCTTCAAAGTAATCCCAACTGCCAAACATTTTTAAAATAAAGTAAATTAGCTTGCAGACCAGGAAGCAGTCATCAGCTCATTCTTACTCTGCAATGGGGTTATGGGCAGTGCTGCGAACACACTCCAAAAGAAAGGTCTGTAGACCCAAGGCAAGGAGAGCAGCAGGGGAAGAAAGGGCTCTTTAAAGCATCCTGGTTTCAACTTGGCTTGAAGTGACTGTGAGACAGCACCAGGACAGAGATTAAGATGGAAAGAGGGGATATTAGTTTGCCTTTGGGAGCTCATACTCAGACATTCCTTTTGGGACCAGAAAGTACTTGATTTCAACTGGTCTTAGAATCACAGAATCATTTAGGCTGGAAAAGACTAATATCGAGTCCAACCATTAACCCAGTACTGCCAAGTCCACCACTAAACCGTGTCCCTAAATGCCACACATCTTTTAAATACCTCCAGGGATGGTGACTCCTTCACTTTCCTGTTCCAATGCTTGACAATCCTTTCGGTGGAAAAAATTTTCTAATATCCAAACCAAACTTCCCCTGGTGCAACTTGAGGCCATTTCCCCTTGTCCTATCCCTTGTTACCTGGGAGAAGAGACCAACCCTCACCTTGCTACAACCTCCTTTCAGTTAGTTGGAGAGCAGTAGTGTCACCCCGAGCCTCCTTTTCTCCAGGCTAAAGACCCCCAACCTGCCTCAGCTGCTCCTCATAAGACTTGTGTTCCAGATCCTTCAAAGAAACAAAGTTTACCTGGTTTGCATATCTGAGTTCCACCTCCCTTCAGTAACTTGTGAATCATTGTGCCCGTTTCAGCTACCAGTAATGCAGTGTTGGCGGTATGAAGGATGTAAATTCCTGCAAGCATCACAAAAGTCCACAGCCAGGTGGGGACTGGCAGGAGCTCAGGTGTCATTTGCACACCAAAACTATCAACGAGACAAAGCTCTTAGAAGAGCTTCAGCCACAGGGATGTTCAGTGCTTGTCTCTCTTATTAGCTATCCAACCAAATCCAAGGCAAATCCAAGGCAAAACCAAACTGACCACCATACTACATATTTTTTGCTATTGCTAAAGTGTGGTTGTTTTCCCCAGAAAGCCCTTTGAAGCCTTAGAGCTGGCAGTCTTCCCTGGCATGTAAATCTAATGAAACACCTTGCAAATTCTATAGGACATAATACTTTATTTTCTCCAGTTGGTTGTTCCAGAGCAGGAATTGAAATTAAATGCACACATTTCAAAATTTCACATTAGGCAATCCTAATCGCTATGTATTTACACAAAACATAATGAGTTCCACATCCCCAAGGGTTACATACTCTACAAATTTAGTTGCAGTAATTATTTATATTAAGAAGGTAACTTCACAGTCAGAAGGACTAGAAGTAACTTAGGTTCTGTTCAAAACTTTCTAACTGCTAGAAAACAGATTCATGGCCCTAAAATAAAAAAAAAAATTAAAAGTACAAATATGTAAATAAAAATCCTTATAGTTTCAGATATTAGTTTAAATGACATTACACTGAAATCTGTAACTTCTCCCAAAACTTCAGCAGTGCTTCTCCCAGCACAAGCAATAGTGATTGCATTTTAAAGTACTGTACTTTTTCCAAATTATGGCTTAAATAAGAAATTCAACATGAAATTACAAGTTTATTACAAGACATCTTACCTGGACATATTTAGGGTAAGCAATAGAAAAGAACTGCTATTTTTTTTCTTACTACTTTATATGGTATTATGCAAGAACAATTTTCCTAGATTATCATAATTAAGCAATAGAGATTGTACTTTTGCTTCAGCAATAAATATTTTCACATTTCCATTTGCACCAATAAGTAGCTCAAGAAATATTTACATTCTTTGCACTATGCCATGTAAAAGCCATAATGAAAGTAAAACAAATTGCTGGGATCACTTTTTAGAGCCATAAAAGCTGACAATATTATTAAACAAAAAGTACAATTTTCTAGTAGCACTCATAGAAATCTGGACCAGAATTACAAAGTGTCACTCTGGGTTTTGGGTGCCCAATCTGCACAATTGTAAAGAGACATGAACTGTTGGTTTCACATTTTACAAATGCACATTTATTAAACAGATATCTCAGCTCTACATATCCAAAAATGGTTATTACAAAACAATGGTAACTGCCAATAACCCTGACTCTACGCTGTGCATTACCTGTACTTAACACTCTAATGTAGAAAAAAACAAATCTTTCTGTTATATTTTATTTATTTCATTGATAAACAAAATTTCTCATCCCTTTTGCTTATAACTATTTTTGGCTTTTATTTTTTACTTAAGTAGATGATGGTTTCCTGTGCTGTTTTAATCACCTGTTCTAAGATGTGATTTGTTTTTTGTTGGGATCATTAACATAATGTAAAGACTGCAGCACAGGTATACCCCTTACCAAATTAATACTTTCCACCTGATATTCTAAGGCGTAATTATGATTTTTCTCCTGAAAATATACTTGCTCGCTTAACAACAGTTAAACATCTTTCAAAAAGGCAATTGAGTTACTTGTGCTTTCTTATATTTTCCCTTTTTCCTTTTTTTTCTTCACTGATCACCTTAGATCAGTAGAAAGTGTTACTTCTTTTTGCACAAATGGTCAAGCAAAATATGCAGATTTCCAAGAGAAGCAGCTAATAACAAAATTGGGCATTATTCTTTATTTACAGAAAATCCACCCCTTTTCCATAACAAAATTAATGCCAAAATAGCAGAGAGACTTTTTCTTGACATAGAGATTCAGGTCTTTTGAGGCAACCTCTTGCCTTTTTTTTTTTTTTTTAATTCCTCAAGATCACACTGTAGAGCTTTCTCTCTGTGCTCCTGTTGCGCTTAGCTGTCTCACTGTTTCACACAAAGCCTTGTCTCTGCATTTTTACAAAATCCTTGAAGAAAAACATGCAACTGAATGGTCTGGCTTATTTTCCAGATTTCTGTGTGGGTAGTAGTTTTCTGTTATTTACCAAAACAGCATTTCATTTTTCTTAGTTTTCAAAAGGTTGTTCTGTGCATCTTCATACTCCCTCCTCCTCCCCCAATATCAGTTTTATCCTTTGCCTTCACGGAAGTGAAAATACCAATTTCCCCAATTGTGTGATGAGAAAGAAAGCAATGATTTCCATGTGATACAAATTAAATATGGATATAATTGCATGGGTTTTTTCACATCAGGGCATTTTTACCTGAGCCTAAATTGGTTTTGTGGCTATCCAAGCCTGCCTCACTGCTTCCCGCCCAATTTCCCTTCAACCACCCAGGACAGACATCTTTCACTGAGCCTCCAAGGAATGTCTGTTGGTGCTGTGAATTCTGCTGATTGAGACAGGTCTTACTCATTTTGTTCTAACGGAAAATTCATCTCTGTCACAGGTGTATCCTGCCATCAGTCTGCGCTGAGAACTCGCATCGACATCAATGGGAGCTTTGCATGTATTGTGCAGGTAGGGTATCATCATCATTATTTATTAAACACTAATGGAGTCCCAGACCCAGATCATTAAAAGTTACAGCTGAGATGCAGTCAGTATAAGACTGGTGATTCTTTAGGAGTAGTGGTATTTTCTTTTATTCTCTATTTCTTTGCTGTGTTTCCACTATATTTAACATGGGAAGTGAGTGGTTTTTTGCTTTAACATTAGCCTTATGTGTGACAGTGAACTACTGAAACTGTAGGGGCAACCAACTATAAAAACTGTATTACAATGAGTCTTCTAGAAGAAAACCTGCATTAAAGGCAGATTCAAGTTTGTCCTGTGTTGATAGCTGTACATGTTTGATAGTGATCAAAATGCATAACTTTTCTTGTATATCTCATGTTTACCTCTCCTAGGATTATGCCAACTTCTGAACAACTCACAAAAGTCTTCCAAGTCAACCAGGCTAAATGAGAGATCCAACATTTATTTTATTATTCTTATAGAAGTTACCAACCTCACCATCTCATCCAAATAATTTTTTTTCTTTTTATTTCCTTCCATTTAAAAACCAAATCAGTCCGTGAAGCTCCTGATTTGTTCTCAGTTTTCTGAGCTTAACTTTAGCTGCCTTGGTAATCACAAGACTTGACTAACGTGAAGATGGCAGCACGTGGAATTATTTCAGTGACTGTTTAGCCCAGAAATTAGTCTCCTGAAACACCAAGCGGTTTCATTCTTAGCACATTGCATTTGATCCAGCCAGACCTCCTTTTTCTTTTCCTGTTATTAATGAGGAAAACCAGACCTGAAGCCTTATTTTGTGCTATTGATCACGTTTTGCCCCACAAATCACTCCTCCTGCACAATCCTTCAGATGCCTCCTGTGAGGAATTCAGCAAGTACAGAGTGAATTTCTAATCAGCTGCGACTGTTCAGCACTAGGGCTGGCAATTATGCTCCCAGTGCCTGTATCTGCAAGTGTTATACATTTGTATTTGCTTCTTGCTGAGATCACACAGTTGGGAAAGCAATCATGCTCCATTACTCCTGGTTTTGACTCCTGGCCCATATGGCTGCTTGCGGACAGTCTTTCAGCGCTTTGCTTCATTTATAGCTAACATGGTTAATGACTTTGCTTTCTGCAAGCCCTGATCTGCTGAAATTTGCACCTGCTCTTTGTTAGTGGGGAAAGCTTTCCCTCTCTCACATTGCAGATTTCTGCTCTACCTAATGATAACTCTTTTTTGGAATGTGAGGAAAGGAAAGATGAAGCAAGTGGTTGCCCTTTTACTACCAGCAATTTTATCCAGGAATGGCTTATATGAGAGGTTTCAGTCTGGCTTCAGGGAGTACCACAGTCCTGGGATTGCTTTACTTAAGGTCACAAATGATTTATCACCAGCTCCTGATTCAAGTTAAATTACAGTACTCCTGCTGATGGATCTTTCTGCTGCCTTTGATACAGTAGATCTTGGAACTTTGTGGAACCATTTGAAGCAATTGTTTAGATCATGAAGCAGCATCCCTGATCGGTATCGTTCAGAATGGATGGTGCATTATTAGGTTGTAACCTGGCAATTGTGGATCAAATTCTGCCTCACTGGTCACATTGCTCCTCAGAATATAAAAATATCCTATAATCTCTCTTTGTTATTCGCTACAGATTTGAACAGAATTCTCTAGCAGCACAATACTAATTTTCACTGTAACACAACATATAGATGTATTTGTCTTTTACAGTTTAGCTTCTTGCTGGAGTTTGGACTGCATTGGTTTGTTTTACCAAAGCATGATCTTGGATAGTCACAAATGGTTTGAAACCACACTGAGATAAAATATAATTGCTTTTGGCAAACCCTCACTGTCTCCTAGGTGGTTACTTTCTAGGCAATTGAAACTATCTATACATATCTAAAGTATGCATGTGGAGCTGGTCAGAACATTTTCATTAAATGAAATCTTATTAAAATATGCTGCTTTTTGGAGCCAAAATATTTTGCAGAAAATGTGTCTGTCTAGATGAAGCTTTAATCATAGAGGTATTCAAGATTCAAGGCTATTGGTCACTTCTGAAGGCAAAAACAGGGAAAGTATACAGTCCAGTTTAAAAAAAACCAAGATTTTTCATCTCAAAGCAATTATTTCTGAAAAACTTCCAGGAGGTTCTGGTTGTGTTCCCATGTGAACTGAAAACAATGTTGACACCACAAAAGCTACCATGAAACAACAACCATCCTTTGAAATGGATGCTCACAAAAGCTGTACCTGCACCATCTTTTCAGCTGCATGGTCCATCTGCACAGAGCACCACGTGTAGTTTATGTTGAGTTCAGAAGCTGAAGGACTGGAAGAGCATACAGCTCTGTCGTGGTAATTGGCAGTTCACCACTGGTCTTTCACTGCCTGGGAAACTGTGACCAACAGAAACATCTGTTTTGTGATGAGAGATTACAGGAAAAAAAAACACTTTCCATCCCTGAAAAAATAATTCCTAGTCAGAGAAAAGATAAAAATTCAAAATCTAATATTTTTCAGAAACTAAGATGGAGGAAAACTATGTGGTCAATCAACATGCACCAGTATGTAAATATTTTGAATATGTTTTTGATATTTCAGGAGGTTTTAACTGCTCAATTGAAGTTTTAAAATTTGTTGATATAAACTCTTAAATGAGAGAAATACACATATAAAAATGATTAATCTCTCAATATCTCTACCAAGCTTTATAATTTGCTGTCCTTTAGCATTTACTCTTATAGGGTTTTCTGTTTCCTAATCCTAAGGGTAAGCCCAGCTGAATTCTGTCAAAGAGAAGACACTTGTTTCCAGGAGAGGGGTCTAGCCATAGGTCATTTACCCAAGCTCTGGACAAATGGGACTCTTCAGAGACATTTCTGTTTCTGCTGTTCTTCATGGAGCCCAGCTTGGTGATCCAAGGGCACTTCACCCTCCCCAAATCCTGCAGTCGCAAACATGGACCCTGTAAATCCATGTGCTGGGGCTGTGCAGCTCTGCAGTGCTTTGGGAGCTGCAGCTCCATGTCTGGAAACCCAGCACCATCTGTTTCAATAGAGCTCTGAGACCTTCAGGTCAAGTGCTCACCTTCAAGCAAAGGAGGAGGACGTTGGTTTCCAAGTGTTTTAAGTAGATTTATCTCCTTTAGAAATGGCAGGGAGTGCTTTTAGCAAGGCCACTTGAAGATTAAACAGTGAACAACAGAACTGTGCAGCAGACAAGGGTGGACGCACTCGCAGTTTGAATGGCAGAGCTGATTGCTTCTTCCCCAGGCCAGTGCATTGTCTTCAGACAGGGACATACAAGATGTCCCTTTTACTTCCACACTGGGTCAGTTCCCTGAGGTGTTATCCTTGTGGGATGGAAGGATACGTTGAGAGAAGGGCAGGAAAACCTATTAATCCCCATCCTGCTCCTTCACTGGGCTGAGTAGAAAGTGTGTAGGTGATTTGCTTTGTTCTAAACAGTTTGGTAACAAAAATAACCATATATCAGATTAAATCATGTAAATAATTGCCATTTGGTGTGTGCCACACAGCAACAGGCTCTCGGACAAACAGCTCTCAATTATTTCGTAACGCAAAAGTTGCACAGGCATGTTCCAGCGCCCTCTGTCTTCACTGTTTGTTGCCTTGTTCTGGTTTTACACTCTATTTTTCTATTTTTGTTAATGCATTTGCCTAAAACTACTGCAGAGAGAGCAATATTCTCAGTTCTAATGCTTCATCATTACAAAGTTTCCTATGGAATATATAGACAGGATTTTTCAGAAGCATTTAACATTACAGTATCTTTGGCATCATAATTTGAAAAATTAATAATCTTAGCTATGTACTCATTGGCATGAATTGATCAAATCTGCTTTTTGCCTTTTGTCTTGCATTTTGATACTCCAGTTAGGTTCTCTACTGATAATGGCTTGACGTGCTTATTTATACAAATGACTTATAAATTTCTCAAAGCCATTTACA
This sequence comes from Manacus vitellinus, assembly GCF_001715985.3. Classification (NCBI taxonomy): domain Eukaryota; kingdom Metazoa; phylum Chordata; class Aves; order Passeriformes; family Pipridae; genus Manacus; species Manacus vitellinus. Next base: position 15,051,153 of record NW_021938895.1, on the reverse strand, counting down.
AAAGCATCAGGCAATATCATGGTCTCTGCAGATGTGGAAAGGAGCTGGTAAGAGCTGACTTTGTTGCACAGTGCCTGAGTAGGAGACTCCAGGGCTAGTGCCAGTCCAGTACTTTAAAAACTTTTGATCTTAATTTGTAAAAGGCCTTCCCAGGATTTGAGTATGTTGAGAAAAACAGAAATTCTCTAGTTTGAGAAGAATATATCCAGTTTATTTTGGGGGGGGGGCTACGTGAGCAAAGTAATTTTCTAGAAAAAAACTAATAATTGAAAAGCCCAGTGGAAATAAAGTCCACATAGGATATGTGAAATTATTTTAAACCCCCCATACAATTAAGATTTACATTATAACCATAGCTGTTCCTCTGAAAAAAATTAATTCTCAAACATCAGAGTTTACAAATCTTTGAGAAAAATTCTAGAAGCAAACAACCAAATTCCTAGTCTACTACTAGTCAAACTTCTCCTGCCGAATCTTCCCTTTACACCCTGTGTAAACCTGTTTCATAAGTTTTGGGGAGTGGTCTTGGTTCCAGAGTTGGAGTTTTGTTTTGCTTTCAGTGTTTCGTGCGAGGTTGTAATGCAGGGGGGTTTGTCTATTTGGACCGAGCCAGATTCTCAGTGAAACTCTCTCCACACTATATATGTGATGAAGTTCCTTAAGACACTCACCCAACTGCTCTTCTGAGATTTGTTTCAGGTTGCAAAATTACTTGCTATATGTAACAGGGCTCTTCATCCTGGAACTGGTCAAGCAACTCAACAGGACAAACTGCAAATCTATCAGTGGTGGGTTGAGATCCAGTCTGAGTCATCAACCCCAAATCAACATACTGGTAGTGGGGCAAAGATGTAGCAGATAAGCTGCTAAACTAATCTGGAGACATGTGACTGACAGTTAATTACTTTATACTATAAAAGTCCAGTCCACTTTCATACGATCAGATTCTTCTAACATATTCTTCCTGGAGTGTGTGAAGAGTCTCCCTTGTAGTGGGGATGCCCCTTCAAGGATACTCCTCAAGGTTAAAAAACAGATCTGTCCACAAGTGTTGGTATGATGACTTACATCAAATCTCTACTTAATAATTATCTCTTTTGCTAGTTTTAATATAATTGCTTTGATATAATTGCTTTAAGATAGTGCATTATACTATAGACTACTAGTAGTTCTTAGCTTTTATATTGTGTAGTAAATAGTTCTGATTAAGATCTTTTTTTTAATAATTTGTAATAATAAATAATTCATTCTATATAAATATTCCCAGTTTGCCATCTTTAACCCTGTGGGACTAAGTTGTACTTAAAATTTTGTGGACAAAGTCTAGGCCTAAGATTGGATGCAGCCACACCTAGACTCCTCTCTGAGAAGGAGTTTAGAAAGCAAGGGTATCCTTTCTGCGCCTTGTGACTCAACAGGAGGGCTTCTCCAATAAACTTGGTCTAAAGCCCCACTCCCACCCATAACACCATGTGAAATGTGTGCCAGCTGTTTTCGCTCCACGTCATTCGTGCTCTCATCCGTTTGCTTCTGACAGTTGAATGTTTCAGCACCCCAGCTGCTGCAATTGCTCATGGAGTTGCTTAGACAGAGGTTAGGGTGCTGTGTAGGAACCCAGCGAGCTCTGACATAGCTGTATGGATTTATAGACTGTGGATCTGTGAGTGCTCTGGCAGAGACCTAGGACCTACCGCTATCACCATCCAAAAGCACTGAGGGGAAATACTAATTTGTGACTCAGCACATCCAAGTTTGTGGCTTGACCTGCCTCGCGGGTACCCAAGGCTGAATGTCCCTTTGGGAAATCACCACATGGCTGGCTTGGAAACCAGCAGCCCTGCAGCACTGGCAGAGACAGCACAGCATTAACAGCTTCTTTCTCAGAGATTAGGGGCACTGAAGATCACTTGATCTGAACTCCTGGGACTTCAAGACTGTAATTAGCCTGATTTGCTACCTTAACCTTCCTCCCTGCATACTCCCAGCTAGTGAGCCTAATTAAACCTCCTGAACATGGGAAGTTTCAGACTGGGCTGCAATGCCTACTGCAGCTTCCCTGTACCTATCAAGCCCTAGAAACACTGGGGTAAGAGAAGACACATATGGGAAGATCCAATCCTCCTCTCATCTCAGCAGGGCTGGCAGCAGATTGTCCCCCCTCCAGCTCATCTAAACATGATAGAATGGAGATGAAAAGCGCAGCAGGAATGAGACCTACAAGGAAGCAACACAACTGCCAAAATGTGCAGTACTGAGATTGGAGGGGATCCTTTAGTTGTATTTTGCTTGATATCCACTTGTTCAAAACAGGACATGTTCTGTCCATTTTCTGCAAGTGCGTGGTCAAATGAACAGAGGAAGGCAGTGACTGTTGTAACCATCTGCTGCTATGGGCCTATATGGCTCATCCATCTGCAACAGGTTAGGTGTCACTGTCCTACATAAAAGGCACAGGAAAAACCCATCTGACAAGCAGTTTTCCATACTCTTTCCAGTACTGCTTAGTAAAAATAATTACAGGAGAAGCATAAGACCTGAAACGAAGCAGCACTTCACTCCCTTCTCCTAGATACTTTCCCCTTTGGGATCTTGACTTAAAGCCCAAAGCAGCACAGGGCAGACATTGCTTTAGGGCGATTCTAGTATTGTAATAGCACTAACTGCTTGGAAATGAATAGCATATGCCTGTCTGGATCAGGCTGGCCAAACAGCTTTGAACATTGGACTACATGACCCTTGACACAAGACAGGTTGATTTATTACACTGTTAGCCCTCCTGACAACAGGCACTGTGGGCTTGGCACTGCCTGGTCATTTTTCAAGCTCTTTGCACATTACTGGCACCTATATCCTCTAACATATTACATCAGACAGCTCAGCTACAGAATACTAAAAGCTCCTCTCTCCTGCATCACTCCCTTCCTCTCTTTTTTCTCAGGTAGTGGATGAATACGTGAATCAAATGCAAAATAGGAGGGTAGTATTTGTATCAGCAGAAAGAATAAATATGTATGATGTAGGTAAAGTCAAAAGGATGGAATAAAGGGTGTTACGATATTAATGCGTTTGCAATGATTCTTACTAAGTGATGTCCAATTACCCATAAACATGTTTACTGATCCAGAAAAAACATTCTTATAAAAAGTTCTACCTTTTGTCTGCCAGGGAATAATCCAAGCCAGGGAACAATCCTAGAACAGAATTCAGAATAGAAGAGTTAAAATATCCTCTAAATTTCAAAGGGTTAAAAACTGCTACTGTTCTGTAACAGTACAGGACTATATTTCTTCAATGTCCACAGCCAGAAGCATCAAGTTTGTAGACCCTAAGGACAATAAGGCTTACCTCTACAGCACAGATACATAGCTTATAGCTCTTGAACTACATGCAGCTTGTGAATGTGGTTTCAGTATTCATCATATGCACCATGTTCATGTGTTATATCACATGCAGGGCTGGCATGGGGACTGCTAAAGAATATCAATGCACAGCAGCAGGAGGAAATAAGTCAGATGCAGCTGTTAAGACAACTATCATTGGACCATCCTTCAAGGATGACCAGGAAAACTGCACACCACAACAGAGTTATTCCTTGTGTAACCACCGTTTGGGCAATAAACCAGCCCAGAGGTCATTTTCTGTTCTCGCTCTCTGAAGCAGAGTTTGTAACAGTCATCTGACCAAACACTGTCATCAACTGAAATTCTGGCCAATGCTTGCTACAAAAAAGACATAAATCTTATTGTGGTCCTGGACAAGGCATACAACTCAGCTTAGGGAGTCACTGCCCAAGATTTATTGTATAATACCAGGGTGAACTTCAGCATCCTTATAAGAGTGAAAAAGTAAAAATAACTACCCTCAGTCTAACAGCACTAAGATTAGAAATAGAGAATTGCATAGAAATAAAGAAGTCCACTGAAGGAAAAAAAAAATAAAGTAGCTAAAGGATAAAAGGCTTGTAAATGGTAAAGGAGAGTGTTTTAAGACATCACAGTGATGGCACACTAAAAATCACAAAGATTGGTAAAGACTTTTTCCCTCAGCCCCAACGTGTACAATCACAGATGGGTGGTGAGAAGATAGCCTGCTGAAAATAGAAGCTTTGTCTGAATACGGAAAGAAGGAAAATGGGAAATAGAATAAACTAGAAATGTAAATGTAGAACAGCCATAAAGAAAGTAAAAATGATTAAGGATGAAACCAGTTAAAGGCATAAAGAGCATGAAAAAACACCTCCTTCCTAACACGGAAGTAGTATCCTTGTCAGTGGTTCCCCAGTGGTCACCAAAGTGCCAGGACAAGTTAAAAGAAGACCAGACTAGTTAGATGAATGGTTCATATTACTGCTTATTATACAAAATGTTTTCATCTTTCAGCCCTTCTCTGCAGGGGGAATAAGCTAAAGAATCACTTCAAGGTGGAGCACCAGCAGAGGGAGTCCCAGAAGAGACCAGCTCAGACAATACTCATTCATGCTTTCTTCAAAATATGGATACTGAGTTGTAATTTAATATCTACATTAGCTTTGGCACCAAATCATGATGCTAATTTTTTTAGAGCTCTCAGAGGAACTGGAAACTGCACATACAAATTTTCATGCCAGGTAAAGTGGTTACACTGAGAAGAAAGCAAATAATTAGAACACATGTTCAAATAATATAATGGGTAAGTGTCTAATTGACTTTTGTACTAAGAGTCATGTCTCACGGAACAGTTAAAGTTGTTTGAAGGGACAATGAGCAGATGGAGCAAGATGATACAAAAGGACCAGAAGACACCCATTTGCAGAGTCTCTTAAAGAAACTAAACTGCCCCACATTACAAGGAAATGTTCTCACATACACAAATTATTTTTTAAATGATGGGGGAAAACAATCAGGAATAAAAGGCCAGTTACACATGGACAAATTTCAGTAAGACAGTCTCCCTGGGAGCTACAACAGTGGCTGCACTGCTCAATACATGTAAATGGCCTGTATTAGATCACTGATAGTGACAAAGCTTCAGGATGAGATAGGTTGACTAACCCTACAGCAAAGGCTTTTAAAAGATCTCCAGTCTTCAGCAAATGGGCTGTCAGCTGAACTCAACACTGACAAACGCAAAATCATCAGCATGGGAAAACCAGCACTAACATGTTAAAGGATTACGTATTAACTACTATTGCTCAGGAACACAGCATAATAAGAGCCTTTCTGAGTCAGGTCCACCCAGCATAAAGTTCTGCCTGACAGAGGCCAATACCAAAAGTTTAGAGAGAAGACTGAAAAGGCAGTTAATGGTCCTTTCCCAGCATACTCTCCCATCTTCTGACAATCTGTGATGCCTGAACATCCTGAACTAGCAACATTCCCTCAGTTGTTTAATAGCCATTGATTAATTTTTGTTTCATGGATTTAATTTTTTTTTTTTTAATCCATGTAAATTTGTGGTATTTGCACTATGCTGTAGCAACAGGTTCCTCAGCGAAATAGTGCATTTTATGAAAAGAAATTATGACAGTTCTCTGAAAATTACAGCTCAGTGGCCTGCAGTCATCAAATGGAGAAGATGCTACTAAAAAGGGAATTAATTGGAAAGGTGTAGCAAGTAAAACAGGAAACATCATAAAGCCGCTGTGCTGATATGTGGTATGCCTGCATTTTGATCACTGGACCCTGTACTGGTCATCCCAAGGAAGGTACCTTGGAGCCTGTAAAAGAAGAATGTAGGACAACAGAAAGATTACCATATGGGAACTCTTTTATAGGGGGATGTTTTAAATAAAATCAGATACCCCAGCTTGTAAAGAAATAAGGAAAGAATATATCAAAGCAGTTTGAAAAGGAAGAATTCAAATGTAGGAGTGAGAAACATCTCTTTGGTTTCTGTAAGTTTTCAGTTTTTACTTCTCCTAGGTAACATCCATAGAGATTAGATTTTTTTTTTAGATTTTTCAAGAAGAGTTAGAATAAGAGGAAGACAAAGCTGAAAGTAGTTGCCCTTGACACTTCAGGTTTTACTGCAGGTGTAGTGGTGCATCCCTGCCCCCCACCCCAGGGCTGCACTTTGATCTGAGAAATGCTCTTTAGGCTTTGGCCTTGACAGCACCCGGTCTGAGCTCCTCCCAGCTTATCAGAAACACCGTCTGTTTCCAGGAGTTAAGTGTGGTCTAATGAGTTCCTTGCTTTTTTAATGAATAGCCTTGGAAACTTTTTTTTTTGTTTGAATAACAATCCAAGTGGAGTAATATTTTTTGTTCTCACACTTTCAAAGTGTGAGAACAAAAAAGTGCAGCCGAGATGAAAGGTTATTATGATTAAAGCCCACTCTCTTGTGACCCTATAAACAGCAGTCAAAGCAAGATCAGTTGAGCTCTCCTGGGCTGCAGTGGGCTGCAACCACAATCTCCCTCTGAGTGGGACACCTCTGAGAGTTAGTGAGTCTCATGTTCGCTATCTCTTGGAGGATCCAGACCGACGAATCCTGTGTTGACATCTCACTCAAGACTCAATCCTTTGCCCATTGAGAAGAATGCAAAAATATTCCAAGTGAGTATTTCATGGAACTTGAGAGAAAATTTTCATAGCTACCTTGTACAGACTCTTTATGTCTGTGTGCATATGCTACAACAAATCATAGAATCATAGAATCAGCTGGGTTGGAAGGGACCTCAGAGATCATCAAGTCCAACCCTTGATCCACTACCGCTGTGGTTACTAGACCATGGCACTAAGTGCCACATCCAGTCTCTTTTTAAAAATCTCCAGGGACGGAGAATCCACTACTTCCCTGGGCAACCCATTCCAATGTCTGACCAGCCTCTCTGTAAAGAAATTCTTTCTAATATCTAACCTAAACCTCCCCTGGCACAGCTTGAGACCATGCCCTCTTGTCCTGCTGATAGTTGCCTGGGAGAAGAGACCAACCTCCACCTGGCTACAACCTCCTTTCAGGGAGTTGCAGAGAGTGATGAGGTCTCCCTTGAGCCTCCTCTTCTTCAGGCTAAACAACCCCAGCTCCCTCAGCCTCTCCTCATAGAACTTGTGCTCCAG
>NW_021938895.1:14689719-15040813 GCF_001715985.3 Manacus vitellinus | reverse complement strand
TATTAGAAAAAAAGTTTTTCACTCAGAGGGTGGTTGGGCACTGGAACAGGCTCCCCAGAAAAGGGGTCACAGCACCAAGCCTGACAGAGTTCAAGAACTGTTTGGATGATACTCTCAGGCACATGATGTAACTTGTGATGGTCCTGTGCAGGGCTAAGGGTTGGACTTGATAATCCTTGTGGGTCCTTTCCAACTCAGCATATTCTGTGATTCTGCATATCCAGCAGACGCCAGAGAGAGGTGGAGATAATCAACCCCCTGAAGTTATTTCTACATAACAATTACTATGAAAAAAAATTAGAAAAGAGTCAAGACTTTGGAAATCTGGAAAGTCTGAAGTTCCATCATATAGGGAGCCTACAAGAAAGATGGAGAGAGACTATTTACAAGAGCATGTAGTGACAGAGTAAGAGGAATGGCTTCAAACTGAAAGAGAGTAGGTTTAGATTAGATACTAGAACAAAATTCTTTACTGTGAGAGTGGTGAGGCACTGGACCAGGTTGCCCAGAGAAGTTTTGGATACCCTATCCCTACAAGTGCTCAAGGCCAGGTTGGATGGAGTGCTGAGCAACCTGGTCTAGTGGAAGGTGACCCTGCCCATGGCAGGAGAGTTGGAACTAGATGATCTTTAAGGTTCCTTCCAACCCAAGTCATTCTATGATTTTCTTCTATGATAGCAGTGCTTATGGTAATGATAGTAGTGCTTATGGTACTAAGCATTAGAACAGATATTGCTGTAAATTGTACTAAATTTTATCAAATATTTAAAGAACTGACCCATAGAGACATTAGCATTTCCTTCTGAAACTCTTTTTAGTGATTTCTCACATTATATAGCAATCTCTGTTTCTCTCACCCCCAGCCAACCTTTAAAAAGAAATCACTAGTTATATTTATCCTTCCTGTCATATAAAAAGACTGGTCAAATTACAATAGTCAAACAGGGTATCAAGACAATATTCCATTAAGTCGCCCACAAAGAAATAGATAGAAAAGTAATGATGATTGGAATGGAGCCTACTATTTTTCAAAATAATTACAATGTTTTTGTTTTCAAGCAAAGTAGAGACAGCCATCTAACATATATGGACTTCAGTATCATGTGGGAATTTGTTCTATAAATTGAAATATATATGTATGGATTGCTGTGAAGTCTGTAAAGTTGGTCAACACAATGATTTTACTTCACCTGCATTTTCTTCTAGGTTCATTTGAAAGTGATGCTACCAAGCTTAAAAGAGAAAGGGAACAGAATTCACTAAGGGTAAATGTATTTTAATAAGAGAGATCCTATTTATTATATTCATAAATGGCTTTTAGAGGAGAAAAAAAAGGAAGATAGTGATCATCAAATTTGCTGATTAAACAAAGGTAACAGACACCATGGAAGCAAAGAGGACAAGGAGTGATGGCTGACTGGCATAGTAAAAAAGTATAACAAAATGTAGAAGACTAATAACAATTTTTGCCATTAGCCCATCAGATGGATGCAGCAAAGAAAGAGCAGGGTAGTGATATATTGACTGATCACAGAAGTATGAACCATCAGATGATGCATTTCCATCACCTGCAATCTAAAACCATATTATCTCTAGGCCTGATGTCCACCTTCCTTCTCATCCCAAACAAGCCCTGCCAATTGCAAACCCAGTGGAAGAGCACGGAGAGACCACACAGGTACTGCATCATGTTACTTGGCACTCTTCAGAGACAGAAAGAGATATGGGACATAAATTCTCTCATCCAAGCTAAAACTGAAACCAAGGCTTCACTTCCTTGGCATCTTCCACATCTGTAAGGCTCCTGCTCATAGAGGGTGAGGAGGGCAAAGTATCTGAAAAGCATCTTTGTAGATATTTTTTCTCAGGCAAGGACTACGACCTGTCAATAACAGCACAAGATGTGAATGGGCCCATCCATTCTGTTTTGCTGCATTTGGCCTTTCACATCATCTTGGATGCTGTGTGACATGAAGGTACAGAAGCAGTCTCTGTGCTGAACAGTGCCTGCAGCAGTACACCCTCCCAGCACCTACCTCACTGTGATATGGGACTGTGATAGGGGCATCCTATTAATCAATAGGAATCACTGAGTGCAGGAAGAACTATCATTTCAAGCTCAATTCTATCAATGGCAGACCTAAGCTGGCAGTATACAGAAATATTCAGAGGATTCCCTCTGCTGTATGGTCCACAGTAGCTGTAATATCCAATTTATACCAGTTTACAGAATAACCTCCTCATTACCAGAGATAATAGAGATTGATGATCCTTGTGGGACCCTTCAACTCAGAATATTCTGTGAAATTTCTGTGATGGTATTGTTCAAAGGACATCAAACAGGTTTTGAACTTACTGAGAAGTTGAAAAGAATGAGCATGGCAAAATTTGACACACATGATATTAGGATATTACTTATTTCTATAGTACTGCACAGCTTTACTTACCAAATTTTGGAGAGCTTATTTATTCCTGGTTTACAACATACCAGAAAAAACCCGCATCTTTTAGTGTATTTGATGACATTTATTTGACTGATGAACTGACAGCTGGATTGTAGTTTTTAATACCAAAATAATTTTAAAAGTCTATAATTTTTAGTTTATCTGAAATGGGAAATATAGAGCTCATATTTCATTTGATAATCTAACTCTCTACTGCAGTTACTGTACAGAAACAGCATGTGTTCCAAAAAAGAACAGTGAGCATCCATTTGAGGTCTCTGCAAAGGAGATGCAAAAGGTGTAATTCAAACTGCTATAAACCACTGAGATTGCTTTTCAAGAGGAAACTTCTTGTTCAAGGCTTTGCTTTCAACCTTAGTTTTTGTAAAGTGTTGAGATACCTATGTAGCTAAAGAGAATCCTGGCCCTTCTATCCAAAAATGTGTCCTCAGGGGTCACAGTCTCCAAAGATACATAAAACCCCAACGATTACACTTCAAGCTGTTTTAGGATACATGGATGCAAGATTAACAAAGATACACCAACTTCTATTCATAGGGATCCACAGCTGATAGTGTGGTTTGGTATGTGACACACTCTATGACAGTGTGTCAGATCATTTTACATGCACATTGAGCAAGGAGATTAAAGAGAGTTCCCACCTAACTAACTGTTTTTGAAACTCCTCTTTAAGGCTGTAGATTTCACAACCCATAACAATACTCCAGCACATGTAACTCTTACAATAAGTAAACCTCATGGAAACTGTTTTTTCCTCTTTTGTCTTGATGTAGAGGGAGAAAAAAAAAAGCAGATTTGTCAAACCTGGGACATTTTGCAGAAATTTTTCATTCTATTAAAAAAATTGTTGACCTTAGGATAGACTTTCCGTCCTTGTGACCCAGAACATTCCCTTCTGAATGGCGTGGGCACTCAAACACCACAAGCTTCATGGAGTCCCACATCCAAGTCCCTGTGCTATCAGATCATCCCTAACTGAATTTTTTGAACATAAAATACATAGTTACTAATTTAAAGCTAAACAGGACTGACAAGAAAGATTTGGAAATTACACATGGAAAAAACAGAGATACTTCAGAGGAATGTTCCTCTGTGGAAATATTATTCTAATTATCTCATAGTGAGGTGGTAAACACAGACCAATTTTTAAATGTATATTTTATTCCACTTCAGCACCAGTGATAGAGTGGGTGATTAGATTAGGCTAGATTTTTAACCAGTAGCCATCTTACTGATGAGATGTCAGTCTTAGGTAGTGGGATTTTTACTCAGTTTTGAATATACTATTTACTTTGACAGTCAGTTTTAGATGTCACTCAAATGCTAGACTGGGAGTGGTAGTACAAGTTTAATTTATTTTTGAGGTATGCCACAGCTACCCTTATCAGAGAAAATTTAAGTCAGAATCACTTGTTTTTGTTTAGAAACAGAAGTCTGGTTAACTCTTTTAGGTTTTAGAAGGCAGAATAGCTTCCACTGACACCATTTAGTCTGTTTTTAAACCATAATAGGGTTTCATTTAAACCATTTTACCATCATAACCTTACATTGTAATGGCTTCATAATGGCACTGTCAAAAAAGCCCTTATAGACTTGCTGTGAAATAGTTTTCCCATAATAACTTCATATCTCTGACTTCATTGTAATGATTTCATCATGAGGTCATGGACTAGCAATGAATCCCTTTTGCCATTGAAATCTTATCGGTTCCTCATTATAGCCTCAGTCACCACAGCATTGTCATAGGGCTCCACTGGATAACAATGAAACCATTTCCTTGTGATACATTAGGCTTAAATAACATTACCACCCTAATGATACAGTCAGAGGTTAGGAAAGAGTGAGCCATCCCCCTGCTCATTTCAGCATTTCAGTTCAGCTTTTGATTCCAGGGGCTGAAGGTGCGCAGTGTGGCTACTGAACTGCCACCCCTTCTCTGTAATTAATGTGAATGGTGGCTACACATCCTGCAGGAGTAGCCAATTTTAAAAGAACGAAAATAGTAAAAGAGCTTCTTTACTTCTTCTGGGCCCCAATTCAGCAAACACTTAAGTTCATTCCTCTTGAACAACAAGTCTAAGTATGTGATTAATTTTAAACCTGAATTCAAATCTCCTTAACTCCAGTGAGATCTAAATACTTGGGCAGGTGCTTTCTAGTATCAAGAGAATGACAATGTGAACATTGCAGCACTGAGCTCAAGTTCTCACACGTCAGACTTCTCGACCTAGCTGGCGCAAAACAAATGCTGAAAAGGGATGCAGGTTCTGAACTGCTACCAGGTTCAGTGGAACTACCAAACCCTACAGATGTGAGTTTACAGGGAGTGCCCTGCAAAAGCCTCAGCTCTCCCATCAAATCCACAGCCCCCCAGTCCCCCAGCTCTCTAGGTCTACAGAAATTTGTACCTACTCTGTTTATTCAGATTTTTTATGGCAGAATGAATACTCCTGGCACAACTTTAATCAAGCTGACCTAATGAAGCAGACTATTCCCTCTAGCCTCTGTTTTGGCAGAACAGTCTATGTTCAGGCTATGTTCTGCCAGACTCCTGAAATCCTCACTGTCATTTTCCCTTCCTTGTGGACTCGGAATAGTATGTTCTTGACAGACTTGCACTTTAGGCTACTGAAACCTTAAGTTACAATGATTCTGCAATGGTCTCACCACAAGTTCTACACTGATTGATATTCCTTGTGCTGCCAACTGCCATTGCTCAAAAATCCTACCTTCACATTACTTGCTAATGCTGACTACCCTTAGAAGACCAGGAAAACCAATTTCCAAGTTAAAACAGAAGTTATCCATATTATCTGCTTCCTAAGAGAATAAGAAAGTAACCTAGGGGTGCTACTGCATGTGAAAGCTCCTTATAGCTAAGAAGGAAAATTGGAACAATGTCATTGCCTTAACATATCCTCAGCTTCTTTAAAACTGATGACATGGAAGCTGAGCAATGAGGGCAAGCATGAGCTCAGCCATTCTTGACACAGATGTACTATTAATGGAACCTATAATGGTAAATATAGGTTAGATGTTTTTTCTTTTATTATTGCAGCCATTTCAAATGTTATTTTTCTAGGTGTATACATGACTATGCAAATATGTCCAGAATAACTGTGTAAATCTGTGAGTGCCTTTACAACTGGTATCCGCCAAGAAGTGATAATCTGCAGAAAACAGGTGAATAGGAAACTTTTTAGTTAATTGTAAATTGAAAAATAGAGCAGACTCAGATCAACTTAAACTATCCTTTTTTTTTTTAACTGCAAACTCTTACTCAACTCTTTTCTTAAAAAAAAAAAGATAAAGTGGATATCCTACCAAATACCCTTATTGTCCCTTTTGGAAGTTTCAAACTTCCTGAAAAAAACATAAATTCATTTGCCAAAGACAGTGAGTCACACATATCTTCCAAAATAAAAGAAGAAGCAAGAAAATTAATATTTTTCTTGTGGTTTACTATGATCTACTGGCCCACTTATAAAAAGATTATTTTAAATAAATCGTATGTAAATCCATAAAATAAACAAAGCCTCTTTTCATGAGCTCCAGTCAAATAATCTGAAAATAATCTCATGAAGATTTTATTTAGAAAGCTGAGCACCTCTCTGAAAAAACCACACACTGATGCAGACAAGTGACTTTTAGTTACAAAGGTGTATCTACATGGTTTTAATATTTATATTGACTCTATAGACAATAAACTTAACTCTACCCTAATATTCAATAACAATAGCCAATACTCTTCATCACCACGGGAAAATGGTCTTCCTGGGCCAGCATCTACTTAATATAAGCTCTTATTAAACCCAGTTACATTTGGCTGCATGGCTTTAAATACATATGGTTTAAATCTTCTCCACTATAATTTAGAGTCAAGGGACATATATATACAAGTCAAAATGGCTCTTACAGAAATGTTACCAGCAATGCCTAAAAAATTGGACAAATGAAGTCTGCAATACAAAATCCTTCTGATCTAAGTGAAAAGCACTTTCTCTTTTTAACTGTACGCAGTTGTATTAACTCAGGTCTTAGCATTCTTCACCTCTGCCATTTCTATGGTTCAATACATTTTTGAACAACAACAGAAAGAACATAGCCCCAGCTGAAAAAAATCTGGAATGTTAAGGTTCAAAATATTGCAAGAGGCCCAAAACCTGGAAGAGGTAAAATGCATTTAAAATGGGGACTACAAATTCTGTAATATTTCCCCATCTAGAGAGAATATAGAGTGCTGCTAGACAAAAGCATCACCCAAAGAATATTACACAAATGACTTTACAGATAAAGCACTGAGACTTCATACCTGCCTTTTCTACCCATTCCATTTTATTAGCAAATTGCAGGGGGGGAGCAGGGGGACAGGAGAGGAGAAATGACCTGTAGGCCAGAGTATGGGAATAACTAGATAAAGAATAGTTAGATAAGCAAGACATCTTTACATAAGCTGCATTTTTGCAGTAGGTTTAGGAAATTCCAGTGCCTTCCTTAGAGTGTCTGCAGGGAGTATCACTTGTGTGTAATTTTCCTTGAGTGTTTACTATCTCTGAGCAAAGCACGCAAGACTTACGAGCATCTCCAGGTTACTAATTTCTCAAGCAGCAGAAGTTGCCACCGGGAAGTGCCCTTTGATATCACCAAGCAATGCTCTGAAAAAGCACATTCCAGAAACAGAAAATATTGGAGATGGTGTCAGCTGACATTATAGTCCTGGAGGAATGATATACCAAAGCTCTGTTTCAATTTGAGCTAAGCTACCAGTGAATCCAGTATAAAGAATCCAATATAAACAGGCATATCAAACATGCTTTAGCAGCCTAGAAGCACAAACTTCTCAGTTTTTCAGGGACAGCATATATCTTAAATCATGTAGTGCTTTTAAAAATCTCAACTAAATAGACTTACTAGAGGTTTATATTGAGGTTAGATTTGTTGTTTTTGTTTTGGTTTTGTGCTTGCATTTTGTGGGGTTTTTTTCAAGCATAGACCAAAGAAAGAACTGTTTTCTTAAATACAAACCCAAATATGTTTTATGCTTTTTCACTCTTCTGTCCATATATGTGTACTTCAGCACATTAAGTGTGGTCCTTTACTGCAAAATCGAATGAACTGTGTCTAAAGTCATACCACAATGAATTGGAAGTGAGTTTACTGACCATATAAAAGTAGCTTATGGGGGAAAACTGACACTGTTGCAGGGATTTTGAGCTCCATATTGCATGTATGCACAGCCACCCTTAATTCTGCACCTTTTACTGAGAAAAGTATCACAGGGAGGAACAGACACTGCAAACCAAACCCTCCATATCTCCCTTTAAGCTTAAGTAAAGACATGAATTTACTTTACAAAATTCACACCTAAGCAGCTCCAGTTCTGGTAGGTTCTTGTATTCCATGATGGGTCAGCTATTCCCTTTCTTCACCTCTGATTTCAGCACCCACTGGGATGAGATGTGGACATGAGCAGAGGTTGCAAGGACAAAGTATGCTGTGTGTGAGATAATTAAAAATATTCTCTCCCGTCTTTTCCACCTCAAACAATCCTCAACCTCCGTTTTACAGACACTCAGTAACTATCTCTGCTCTGCTCAAAAAGATTGTTCAATGGGTCCCTGCTGGGTGACCAAATGAGGTGCTATCTCACACATCTGAGAAGAAGCAACTTGAGGCATACATACCTTTCTCCTATTTTAGGAAGCAAAAAAAGCTGGAGGGGAAAAAAGTGAAAAATCTCCCTGGGCTGAAATTGCAGATCAGATCCCTTATCTTTACTGTGTATACCAAGTGAATGCAAATCGTTACTAGTAAAAGAGTGATCACCAAAAAAATCCCACCCCATCATAATATCTTAAGAGAAAATATAAATATTAGACAGAGTTGCCAAATCCCCAGTGACATGTGGCTTTGCAATTTCTGTGAAGTCATGAAGTTTACCTTCTGGAAGGTAAGTGTTAATTACAGTATGCAGACAAAAACTAATGACTGGTTTTGGAGTTAATGTTCCATTCGAAAAGGATTGCTGTTGTTATCAACCACATCAAGCAATTAATGGCACCCATAATGCTTAAAAAATTAACAGTGGCAGCATAGTTGAATGACTGTTTTGAAAAACTGGTCATTCCTTGGATATTAATGAGCAATTTTCTGTCAGAGTGCAGGATGCACTCTGGTAGAAAAATGACAAAAGAGGCACCATCCTCAGGGGATTATTTTTAACAATCCATTTTGTTGCACATATTTAAAAGGAAATTTGGTAGATATCGCTGCCATTCCAGAAGTATATTCTCATTTATTTTTCCCTTTAAACATTATAAGCCAATATATGACAAGTTACACTGGACTGGATATCTAGAATCTAAACCAACTAATTACAGGGGAATAACCAATAAGGTATAAACCACTGCATAAGGATTTTTTTCCAACTGCTTTCATTTAGCTTTGTTAGACAAATAAGTATCAGCTTTGTAGGCAATCAGATTTCACTTAAATCAGTCACAATTGATTAATGTGAACTGTTTCACTATTTTTGCTTAAGTGTCTCTAAGCTGGTACTCTGTTTTAAAGCAAAAAGTTTCAGAAGACACAAGCCTGATTAAACAAATTTAATTAGAACTATAATGAGTGTGATTATTACCAGAAAGTTGAAGTGTGATTTTTAATAACATCCATATATTCTTTATGTAAAAAATTGCCCTACCTTAAATCTTTCATTTTTTCTAACCCAAAACTTAGCCAAGATTCTATTTTGTTTTCCCATTTATCAATTTAGTCATTGACTTACACCTGCACAGAGTAAGACCTATCAGGTGTGTAGCATCCAATGTAGACTTAGCAACTATCTCGGTTCACACTGATATTTCATATGAAAAAGCTGGCTGTGTACCACAGCTTGTGGGCTTACAGTTCAGGTCCAGGTCTGTCTCTTTTTTTGCCTGAGGGCTGCTCCTGCTCCTACCTTATTTCTCTCACACAGCTCAGCAAGTTCATCAGCTACAGCTCTCCAGTCCACTTCTAATAAAATTATACATTACCACCAAGGGCATCCTCTGTGGGTCTGGAAGAGACTGGCATATATAACCAGTTTATAGGTAGGAGGGAGAAAAGTTTTGGAGAGAAAATATTGCAGATTGATTTGTGTTGCACAAAAGTCTGCACAAACTAAGCTTCTCTTCCAGAGGCTGCAGAATTGTTACAGCTGTCCATGATGTACCCCTGAGCAGATCCCATCCTGCCAAGGAGCCCAGGCAACAGGTGAAACAGTAAAGAACTCACTTCTGGAGAAAGGGGAGCAAAGGTTGAAAAGGTGAAACAAAGAAGTCAGGAGTTGTTCCCTCAGATAAAATTCTGCAATGGTCTAAGCTTTCCTGAGAGTCATCAAAAAGGTGAAAAAAAATTAAAGCATATGAGAGCCAGGTAAGTTTTAACAAGGATGTTCAGGGCAACTTGGGTAAATGATTTTCCTTTCAAAGGACCTTTCTGAAAACAAGTAATTTTTCCTTCTTTCATTCAGAATTTACACATTGCAGTCTCTAAAAGTAACCAAGTGCAGGGTCCCTGACAGCGTGTTTCTGAATAGGCTCCCTCCACTCCTCGTCTTGGCTGCCATGGCTGTAGCTGCAAGGCTTGGCAGTGGTCCACAGCTTTGTCCCAGTGTTCTGCCGGCTGTTCTCCAGCATATGGTCTATTCATTTTTTCCCCAGCTGTTACTCAGCCAGGGAGACTGTGCTCTCTCCCAGCTACAGAACAGGGAATCAATTTTTTCCTTATTAAAGGGGCATGAGGAGTAGAGGGGAAGTGGGCAGGTATTCATATCAACCTTACACGTCCTAAGCTGAGCGGTGGTACAGAAGCTTGGACTCACTGAATAGTCAGTCAAGCCATCAGAGGGTGATTCAGACTCTTTGGTGTGGAGCACTGTTTAGGAGAATGTGGCAGTCAACCTCCTTCCCTCCCTACTATTTTTCCAACTCATTTTATCCTTCACATTTTTCTTTCTTCAGGTTGTTCTGGAGGCTCCAATGACTCTTCTGGAGCTTAGATTCTTTATGCATTAAATTACATGTTGCCTATGCCAAAATGTGTGCTCCTGGTAGAACTTAAAGTAAAGGGACTTTTTGTGTCTTTCAGTAGTGGGCGAGGTGAAATGACCAGAAATAAAGAATTGACTCACCTCTCCTTGAATTGTTGGGATGTGATTTGACTAAATAGTCAAGCTCAAGCCATGCAGAAATAGTGTTGCAAACTTATCAGACCTTACCTAAGAACTGCCTTAAGTTCTCTGCAAATAAGGACCAACTAGTTAAAATGCATAAGACCATCTGACATGCGGAAAAGATGCATTAAAAGACTGTCACTGGTCCACATCTCAGAAAACAAATGGAATAAAATTCCAAGGAAGAAAAGACTGGAGATGAGTTGAAGAAGAAGAAAAGGGTGGTGCAGCAGGGAAACCAGATCAAGTCTGGAGTAAAGGCGATTTTTACAAACTCCCACTAAGGAAACAATTATCTGCGTGGAAGAGAGATATTTCAAGGCTTATACACTTGGCAGCTTGCTGCCTAATGACCAAGACTAGTAGCTACTGGAGTTGTTGGAGCCTTTTTCCAACCAAGAACCTTATTGTTTGTTTTCAGTTCCTTCTAAATAAAATAAAACAAAATGTGATCAAACACAAATAGCCAACTTAAAAAAAAAAAGGCAAAATTTGCACACAGAGATGAATAGGGTGCTGAGCTAAGGAAGAGAAATTACAAGTAAAAGAACAAATCTCCTCCCTCTCTCAGCCATATAGGCAGAAAACAGAGGGTTCTAAAGTATGAAAAACATCAAGAGACATTTTCATTTAGCACACTTTCCATGTCTTTTTTGTCTGGGACAGTGTTTTAAGCATAAAAGTCTGCTCAAATAATAGATTTATGACCATAAGAATGCAAAGGAAATGGATCACAATCTTCACAACCAGTTCATATGTAGCTGGAGTAAACTTGTACTTCTACTCTTAAATTTTTCACGTGTAAATCTGTCTTGGGTTGTACATGGCAGAGGTTGAATGGGAATCAAAGGAAAAGCCCCTAGTATCTCCCTGCAATTCCAGCTGAGATGACCCAGGATTTAACAGTACAATAGTTTTTCTAGCACTTCTTATACTGATTACTTAAAAATGTTCCCACTCTTGCTGCTGTTGCTTCAGTAACAGTCACAAAGATAGTGGCAGTCTGTGACTTTGATTCTGCTGCTTCTTTCTACCATAGATTAATCTTCAGTAGGTCCTCAGTATCTTGCCCAGCGTAACTTCCAGGTCATCAGATTATATTGGGTATTTTTCTTTTTCCTTCCTCCTTCTGTTACAGGATTCACCAATTCTGACTCCAGACTTTCAACTGAAAGACAGAGCGACCCCAAAGTTTGTGGATGGGGTTCATGGAACACTAAGGAACAACTGCAAATTCTTGGTAGGTGGTCAATTGCCAGACTGACCCTTTGCTGCAGTTTTCAGAATTTACACCAACACCCATCTCTTTTGTCCTGAACTAAATTGAAGCCCCTTTACCATCCACATACATTTGTGTGCTCTCACTGAATACACACATTACCATGACACTAGGCTTTGCTTTGAGAGTTCAGAGAGATAAAACAAAAATATAAGAATAAGAGAACAGGACAGGTCTGTGCGAGTTGAAGTGGCAGTGAATAAAGCAATAACTCCAGATTTGAGTGCATGCACTGAAAGGACACTTTGCTCTAGTTTTCGTTATTACAAGACAGCAAGACCAGAAGAGCAGTGACCAGTAGAAAGTCAGTAAGGAGGAAAAAAATCTTCTCCTTAGAGTGGCAGAATACTTTATATTGCAAGAATCACAGTGGGGTCATGATTCAATAAATAAGGGGTTGCTAATAAAAAGTGTGCTGGGCTTTTCAGAGGTGTCTTGAAACCCTTGGTAGAATGCACAGGGACACATTTTGCCCAGGTCCCTACTTACTGAATTAGGAAGCATTGCCTCATATTCAAGATGGTCCAGAGGACAACTCAAAACATTTTGCTATGAAATACTCTGTGGGACTAAATCACATCAATTACTTTAATCAAAAAGTCCTTTCTTTCCCCCTGTCCTCTCTGTCACTCTTTTTCTTTTCTTCCCTCCTCTGCCTCATTTGTTGTTCATGTTCTTCTGGATCTTCTACTCGAGAACTCAGGCTTCCAACTCAGATTTCTAAATTAGATGGCATAGATAAGATACTTCAGTATATGCTTATGTGTGCCTAGTGCTCAGACTAATTTTGTCTTTCCTTCAGAGGTGAAAAAATTCATTCCCAACCTCTACCTATGAATATTATCATGACTGACTTAATAGTCAGCAACTGGTCAGCAACCACCAACTATAAATGGATTTTTTTCTTTTTAAATTTCTGGGCTGAGACAGATTCTGCTGGTCAGACATGAGGCAGAGCATCTGAAATGAGATTTAAATGGTAACCATACACAAACACATATGCATGTAGTCTCTGGTGCAGGAGGAAGGAAAAGGGTGAGAAATTCTCAGATATAAAATAGAATTGGAGAAACAAGATAAGTTTCATTCACATGCTCACTACAAAGTAGACAGGCTAGAACTGTTCTTAAAGCACAGCACAGACTTTATCCTATAGCTGTGTCTGAGCAAATATACCAATTTTCAGTGGACAAACAGGCAAGGATTTAAGGGCATGTGAATAGCAGGGTGGGATTTGGGGTAAAGCTCAGATAAGAATGAGGAGTTCACCTACTATGGAGGCGTATCCATATGAACCACTGAGATTTCTCCCCTGCTGTACTTTGTTATGGCTCCACTCCTTTTCAAACACAATTAAATCTAACTACCCAAAGTGGACCAAGACTATGGAAGTCTCACTGAAATTAGTCAAGACTTTCTCAAGTAATTCCACTGGTCTTAGTGAATCTGTCTGCAGGAGCACGTGTTTGTTAGCAAGAGAAGTGATTTCATAATCTGAATTCTACTTATTGAAAATCAATCTGCTGCCAGGATTATTAGAATCCCTGCACTGAGGATACAGCACAACATTGGACCCTAGAAAATCCATTTCAGTTACAGAAACAACAAATAAGCAAGTTCACAGGAGATATGTGAACCAACACAAAGGTTCCTTTGACCTCTTTCAGACCCAACCATTGTATCTGAGATAGTGGTTCAAAACTTTCAAACTTGTGTATCTACAATTTGGGGGCATATTTCCTGATTTTTCCTTGTAAGCTAATCAATTAAATCTATTATCACCTCTCTAACCTTCTCCCTGTATATCCAGAAATCCCAACAGTAAATATACGCAAATGATCTGGAATTCTGCTTCATGTCCAGCAGAGTCCATCATGTCTATGAATCCCGTATATTTCTACTGAAATATTAAATATCTGGGTAGGAAAACACATTCAGCAACACTGCTTGCTTTCATGCTCTACTTACAACTGCAGTTTGCCATGGTCTGTCTATTTGCTGAGGTTTGCTAGAGATATTCTAGACTAGGAATCTCTGACGTATCCCTGTTTTACTGTGCACCATAATAGTATGCTACTATATCAGATCCCCTCCCCCTACCATTCCAACTCAATCCCTTGGGCTTTAAAACTACTCATTGAAGACCATCTTGCTCATGCTCCTCTGGAGAGATTTCACTTAACAAATTGGTTCTTAGTTTTATCAGAATGAGTACAAACACAGGCTATCTCAACCCAGCAGCCTAGGTGTTCCTTAAAGTACTGAATTATCTCTGTTGTCCACTGTATCAGCAGACTGAGAGATAGCAGCCCTGAGAAAATGAGTCCATCTTGGTATAACTTGTTTCCATGAACTCTTGGCTCCTTGTATTTTGAATTAAATTAAAATACACTGATTGATACTGGCATACTGGAAAAAATCAATATTTGACCCACATACCTTCAACAGTAACATGTTCAAGTGTTACAGTGATTTCCTCTTGAGAGAACAGATTAGATTTTGTATTCATTTAGTCCAGAAATGACAATATTAATGGAATATAAATGTTAAGAGTTGAACCCACAAACGACAGGTAGATCAGCAATAAAGTTCACGTCCTTGCTTTCTGTCAGATGTTAAGAGTCTGAGAGCACGTAACCACAAACCAACAAGCATGGAGTTCAGCACAACTAATCAGCAATAATTGGTCTATCAAGTGAACTGGGAGAAGATACAGAAGTACTTCTTGGGCTAAACAAGTAAATTATGGTAGAATGATCCCTCCCTGACTGCCACATCATGTTGAAAATACAGGAGGAAACACACACATCACAAGAGAGGGAGGATAGAGGTACAGAGGATCACAGTGTGGAGAGACAGAAACAAGTTCATCCTTCAGTAAGGCTCTACAAAAGTTCTTCACCCCCTTTGCCTTGCTCTTCATGCTGTTTTGTCTTTTTTAGGAATTGTTGTCCTTTTCCTGGTGCTGTTCTTCCTCTTCTTTTTCCCTACTGCCAAAGCACACAGTCCAACAAACTCCACGCATGTGAATATGGAGTTTGGAGCACATATTTTTCTTCTATTGCTTTTGCATATTCAAAAAAAGGAGCTGAGTTTGGAGCTTGGGGTTTTGAGTATTCAGCCTAAGTGGAATATGCATTCACATAGCATGTGATAGATCTACAATTTATATGCTTTCTCTGCCTGATACAGTCTCTCTCTCTGAAGCCTAATATGTATTCTATCACAGCTTTGATAGAAGACAGTGAGGGAAGCATGGTCTGCAATAGGAGCAGGTGCATGATTAGGGCTCTTGTTTTACCCGATGTGCATCCCTAACTCAACCCAGAGACCAAGTCAGTTCCAGTCATCACTTTTCACACTCACAAGTTGAAATATGTTAAATTTTGATTTAGATAAAGAACGTAATTTTCATTTTTTAAAGAAATTTAAAAATTAATGACCATCTCTATTCACAGGAAGAACAGAAAGGTAAATTAACTGTTGCTTTTTGGAATCTTGTCTGTTAGAGAAAAGATTAGTATAGATACCAACCTCAATGTTGTTTTTTTCCCTAAAAATCCTCTGTGGTTGGCTGGTGTGCTAGAGAACTGAGAACGTCAGCCCATTATAAAGAGTTAAAGTGGTTTTGAAGTAATAGTCTATCACACTGGTTTTCTTATCAGAATTACTTCACTAAATGTAAGTGATTACTCTACAAGTGGTTAGTAAACTTTTCTAACATAATTAAATAAAGTCAAGTTTCTTAAAAAGTTTAAGTTCTTCAAACCAAAGATAGGCACAGACATCTTGTGAACTTCTACCCAGGCTGCTTCATTGAGGATTTCCACAGAATCTAAACGCTATGTGTGTGTGTGTGTGTGTATATATAAATGATTGCATATAAACAGTAACATACATTACTACACATTCTATACATTACTACATATATAATATAGTAATGTATAACTATGTATATTTGTAACCTTTATGTCTTCTAAAACGTTAGGTTTGCTCACATGCTCTGTTCAAGAACCATCCTATCTGTGGTATCTTTCAGTGCCGTGGTCCGAAAGGAGGGGGGGAGGGGGCACTACACAAGTCCGGGACACAAAGGTGGGATGCAGGTAGAATGCTTTATTCACGTGTGCACCCGATCTTTTATCAGCTCGGGAGGGGAAAGGGCCAGAACATAGGGCGGAGCACGAGACAGGCAGGGGGACAAGCCAGGAGAGGGATGGCCAAAAGGGAAGAAGCACAGGAGGAACCAGGGGAGGAAAGGGTGAAATGGGGCTGTCTCCTGTCTGCAGCTTTTCCAGTCAATCGGCAGAGAAACAGAGGAGCAGGGAGGTGAACAGGCCGGGATGTGCCCGGAAGATACAAATTCTGGGGGAACATACAATGTATGTATAGATAATAACTATAAAGCCTGCATCATAAAGTCTGTTCAATTGCTGTACATATTTTTCCATTTCTGGAATCGTTCCCATTCCGATTCTTGGTCCTCGACAATCCAGCAAACACACATTAGTTTGTGTCCCCTATAAAATGCATCACTGAACACTTCTTTCTTTTACAGAGTGTTAGTCACACAAGAGCTATTATTAATTTGCCTTTCTTTGAGATTCAAAGCCTGGCTATGCTGTGATCTGTTAAGTGAGCTTGGTCAAGTCATCTCAGCTCTCTGTGCCACTGAAAAGGAGAACGGCATCTTCTGTACAAACCATTTGATCAAAGCAGTGTACAACAATGGAAGTTTGAAAGTCATTATCACTGGAAAATAAATAAGCAAATTCCACTTAAATATTAATTTCCTTTCACAAGAGCTGCTCCTCACCCTTTCATATAATGGCATGAAGCTCAGTCAGGGGAGGTTTAGGTTGGACATCAGGAAAAGATTTTTCACCCATAAGGTGGTTGGGCACTGGAACAGCTTCCTCAGGGAAGCAGTCGCAGCACCAAGCCTGACAGAGTTTGAGAAGCATTTGGACAATATTTTCAGGACAATATTCTCAGGTAAATTCTCAGGCAGGACTCTTGGGTTGTCCTGCAAAGGGGCAGAAGTCGAACTTGATGATCCTGATGGGTTCCTTCCAATTCAGCATACTCTATGATTCTATGATATTTTGGACTGTATTGTAGTAGTGCAATCTTTGACACAGATGGTTTTCTAAAACTCCTGAAGGCTTCTCTTCCCTACTGCTGGGGTGATTCTGGCTTCTATCTGCCTCTTGATATTGTTTCGTCACCCTGCCCATTGCAGTTCATGATGATAGAAAGCCTAGAGCAGTGGTATATAAATGCCATTGGTGAATAGATCCCACCAATATACTTAAGTGCATCAGTAGATCAATGCCAAAGTATCACCATCCTGGGGATCACATTCAGTAGGCTTTAATAATGCAGGAATACTGGAAGCCCATGGTGCAACTGATAACAGGAATGCCTTCACTGACATAAAACAGACACTTCTGCACAATAGAAAGCAAAGGGAAAGATTTTGTTGTGTCTAGAACTGTCCTCTGAGCAGTGCATTACTGAGCTTCCTTGTTTTTCTGAAAGTCTTTATTCTTTAGGTCACTGCTGCTTCTGATGCATGATAAGTAATGAGTGATCAGCAACCTATCATTTGTATATCTGGGTGAGAAATAACATCTTTTGCCTCTTGATAACTTCGGGATTTCAAGACCTGTTCCGCATTTTAGGGACCTTTATTATTTCTTTATTTTTCTATGTACTCCTTCGTTGCTAACAGGCCAGTGATTTAAGGGGATCACAAACTGAAAAAGGAGGGACACCAATACTTTGTGTCCTCAAGGAGATCTGAAACCTGCTATGAGTGTAGCGCAGCATTCACACATGTGCTACTATTCTGAACGAAGAAGAACGCAAAAGACCTATTTGCATGTTTGAAACCTTATGGTATCAATAAAGTGTAAAGATCTCTACAGTTCTAATGCAATAATATTGCAAGTAGCACTTGTATTATTTTTGTGCAATGTCAATTTTTTGGATATTCCTGTAGTGCTGTTGTACTTGCAGCGACAGGCAATATAACTTCCTCTTTAGGAGTCTCTGAGCAAAAAGACATTAGTAGCACCAGTCTGGCTCAGAAGTACAAGGTCATTCAGATTTTTTCCAAATATATTCTTCACCAAGGGCAACCACTACTAGAAGCAACCCCTTAGGTTGTTAAAACAGAAGTTCATCCCTTATGATATGTTAGAGCTACAGGCATTTGCAGGAGGGAAAACACCAAAAAAGACAACCTTATTATATTTACTTGTATGAAAATCACAAGTCTTTCCTTTATGCTTCTAACAGATATTTTTTCAATTTGATTAAAGGAATTGCATTTAGCATCTGCATATTTATCAGCTGTTGTCTGTTGCCCCCTGTTTTAGAGACAAGGTAAGTACTCAGGGTTACTCCTAATAGTCCATGGAATCTTTGCTACCAGCTCACAAAATTATGAAAACAAACTATGAAATAGTATTATGAATGCTAATTATGAAAAAACACCTCTTACCTTGTTTTAAGCATGTTTGGGAATCAACAATAGTCCTTCTTTACTTTAGTTCTTCCATCTGTAAAACAGAAAAATGAAAATGACATCCTTTAACACAGGAACTCACTGAAGTTATGTTAATAAGCAGCTAAGAAGCATTAGGACACTTGGCAAAACCACCATAGAAAGTATTTCTACTCTGACAATGCCAGTATTTCTACATTCAGGATGAGGTTTGAATCTTGCAAAAGGAACAAAAGGGAAGGTCATGTCTCAAACAAAGAAAACTAAAGTAAATATCAAATTACTACTCATTTTCTAGGTACCAACCATTCAGGTGTAAAATTAGGCAGGGGCTGTGACAAAAATTACGTGAGATCTTGTCATTAAAGGCACTTTTGAACAACATACAGTGAATGGGGTCACATTAAGATTGCAAAGATTTCTAGCATTTTCTATCATTTATACTTTTAATTTTGCATCCAAAGGAAATTTTTCATAATGCTAAAGGATTGTTTTATTCCACTTTTATAATTTATTTCAGAGTCCAATACAGTCGACTTTCTTCCACTGATGGGGATCCCAGCGCTTCACAGGAAGTCTCTATGCTCTTACATCTCAAAGTTAGTTGAGAGTACTTTGATATTCTGTAATGCATGCTCATCATGTTTTTGTCATAGAACTGAAACAACTCTGAATCAACAGGTATAAATATATTCCATCATAACATGAATAATGCCAGCCAAATTGGGCTTTTGTACTCTATTAAACAAGTAAATATACTAGTGACAAAAGAGGTACAAAGAGTAATTTAGTGGAAAATGAAACTCTATAGTCTATGTTCTCAAAAACATTCTAGTTTCTACTTCTCAATGGAATAGTTTTGCAGGGATTTTGCACCTGAATAACTTGGAAATTTTCTGCCTTTAAATTTTTGTTTTTATTTTGTATTTTATTTCTGAATGAGTAACTCAGACTGTGAGTCAGGAGGAGGACGTTTGAGAGCTAACATACTATTTTCTGTGTGCTGTGAAATCAACATGTGATCAAATACCTTTTGTATCAGTCACCAATTTCCTTTTTGTTTACCATAAACTTTCTGGAAGGACAGAGGGGAGAGGAAAGCAACCACTCTTGTAAATAAATGCAAACTACCTTTAGAGGACAGAGGGAATTAGTTGCCTAGCACACATGGCAATCAGCTATTTCCTGAAGGATGGTGTTTCATACATTGCCAAGAAATAAAATAGTATTGCTTGTAAAATTATCTATCCCTGTTTCTCTTACTGGTTCTTCACCAGGCTAACCCTTTCAATAAAAATGGTCTAATACATTCACAAATATTTTAAAATTCAAGTTTCTTTTGCACCTCTGCTATTTGTCAATGTTCTGCTATTTTAACCTTGGCTTATGTCAGTAGTTGAGGGTCTTCCAATCTTCTAACATCCAAGAGATAAAAATATTTCAATTTTATAGACCAGGCAACAAAATATATTGAGAAGACTAGAAGAGCAAAAGAGTTAGGTGCCCTACCACTCACGGAAAATCACAGACCAAAGTTTGGCATTAGGCTTCTAAACAATGCATGGAAAGCACCTTTGATCCCATGTTGGGATTTGTTGGGCCAATGTTGTAGTCAGAAGTCACTTTGAGCTAGCAGAGGTCTGGCAAGCCCTGATGACTGCATGTCATGGTCCCTTGGCCTTCTCCTAGAGTAAAATCAGCCTTTTCTCAAAAATTCATTTGGAAGAGAGGTGTACAGCCTCTTCTGCCTCCCTTACTCCAATGTCAGTGGTTAAAGACTCCACTGGCCTGTGAGAACATACTTGTAGTTCCATTCTCTAATTGTGAGGAACCTGCAATTCTCAGTTAATTATTTTACTACAAGGCTGCCTACTGTTGAAATTGTGACTTTTTGATTGGCAAAATACAGAAGGAAATAGTAAGCACGAGCATGGCTGGTTAGGTGCAATCACAGGAGGAAAAGCTATGAACCATTTTCTGCTTCTCTGAACACTTAATACGTGAGACTTAAACATTCATTGAATTCAGATAATATTTACTTAAGCCATTAGTCAATATTTTCCTCATTAAGGATGGCAGGATTTGACCCATTCCACAATCAATCCAGTGGCACCATGTAAATAACATAGTTTTTAACTCACATTTTTCATACAGAAGGTTTCCTTAAGCAAATGGAATGAAATTTACAGATGCAGCAAACATAATATTTAGATGTAATATTAGCTCTATCAGGAAGAAAAAAATCCTGAAAGTTAACAAAAATTGATTGATGTTCCCAGACTGGAAGTGTCTGTAATTTTTTGCACGATAGCAATATGGAATGTGTTAACTCCATGAACACCAGTGTCTCCTTTACAACTGCTGTTGCTATTCTAACCACATTATCAACCTCACACATGTTTACCTCAGGGATATTTAGCCAGCCATAATTGACTTTTGCACAAAAACAAAGCTGCAGGCAAGGTTTAATCCTTTTGGGCTTGCCTCCTCACTAAAATAAACAAGTATCTAAGAGAATTGTAACTAGATCAAGTATAAAATCAGAGCATGGGGTGAACCTGTTCAGTCTTTTTCAATTTTATAATTCTTAAAATTTTAATAATTAGGATTCTGGAAATTAACTATATCTTCTCATGTAAGATATTCCAAATAAACAGAGAACTCAGCATTTCCACTTCCAATAACAGCAATTTCTCAATAATTAAATTGGTTATTTAACCATGTCAGATTCCTTCACGAAGGTGGAGTTTAAAAAAGCCTCACTGCTATACTAATATCACACTAAACTTCAGCTGATAAGGTTAGTGCCAGGTAGCACTGATTGCACATAAACTCTGGGTGAGATTAATCTTGCTTAATAGGGTAGGTGGTGTCATGGTTTAACCCCAGCTGTCAGCTCAGCCCCACATAGCCATCCACTCCTTCTCCTGCCCAAGAGGATAGCAGAGAGAATCAGGAGGGCAAAAGTGAGAAAATGCATGGTTAAGATAAAGAGAGTTCAGTTGGTAAGGAAAAGCTGTGTATGCAAGCAAAGGCATGAATTCATTCAGCACTTCCCATGCTCAGGCAGGTGTTCAGCCTGCCAGGAAACCAGGGCCCCATCACACGTAACAGTGACTTGGGAAGACAAATGCCATCGCTACAAATGTCCTCCTCTTTCTTCTCTTTCCCCCAGCTCATATGGCTCCCCAAGTTCATATGGTGAACACGACTCCATATGGTCTGGGATATCCCTTGGGTCAGCAGGGGTCAGCTGTCCCAGTTGTGTTCCCTCCCAACTCCTTATGCACCCCCAGCCTCCTCACTAGTGGGTTGGGGTGAGCAGCAGAAAAGCTTTCGAGTCTGTGTAGGTGCTGCTCATCATAACACAATCATCTCTGAATTATCAACACTATTTTGGTCACAAATCCAAAACACAGCCCCACACCAGCTACTGTGAAGAAAATTAACTCTGTTCCAGACAAAACCAGCACAGGTGGCTTAGACTGGTGTTCAGGAGATCCTTTCACCTGATGCTACCATGGAAAGAAAGCAGCCCTGCCCTGCTTTTACTCACACTCCCTATTCCCAGTCCTGCACAGATTTCTCTCTTGTGCTAATACCCACATTTGTATGAATATATGGTAAATTGTTCAGGGAGCTGATCTAGCTGAAAATCATCCCTTTTCCCCTGAGCTTAGTTTTTGCACAGATCCACTCACCACACAGTGCATTCTCACACTTCGTGATGAACACATGAAGAGGGGGAAAGACTCCAAGACTGCTGCTTCTGACAGCAGGGCCAGCTTAACTAATAATTCATCTTTGTCCTCAGATAGTTGGAAAGAAGATTATTCTGGAGTTGTATCTCTTTTCTTCACTTACAGCAAAAGAAGCTCAAAAAACTAGCTTGAACTTAAATTTTTAATTGCAGATAGTTGAAGTGAGAGAGATCTCATCCACGAGCACAGCAATCCATACTAGGATAAAAATCTAAAACAAAGTCAGGTCAATCATCTCAAATGTAGGTAAAGGGAATCAACCCTAAGCTATGCAATAGATAAGATTGTAGGACATTTGGGATAAAATTGTTGCTTCATAAAAATGAACAGCAAAACTTCCTGTTGATGTAGAGTGCATAAGAATTTAATCCTCCTGTCCTATGTTTGAGCCTGTTTTTATCAATTTCTTGGCTCTTAACAAATCAATTAATATATCTCTCCTTTCTCCAGCTGTAAAATGGATATTGCTGGGACTGTATGTAAAATGCTTTCTAATAATATGTATGAAGGACTTATTTAAGTGTTGAGTATATTATTATCTACTGACAAGTCATCTCCTCTGCTAGGAGAGCAATTACAGAAAATGTTCTATATATTTATATGCAGAAAAATCTAGATTTAAGTGAAAAGATTGAAGGGGGGGGGAAGAGTGATTTCCTTAATTTACCCTTTCATATTTAAAACTTTGTATAAAAGCTTTTGTAAACAGTCTCTGACCTATGTTACGAATTCTATTTCCTGCAAAAAAAAAAAGGAAACACTTAAGCCATAAGCTTACTCAGGTATATTGATAACTTTCATCACTATAGTCAAGTAACTGGTCCAACTGAATGCATATGTGGAAACAAGCAGCAGGTTTTAACCAAAGAATGATATTCTACACTTAAAGTGATAGAGTTTGATTTTCTAAATATAGCAATTTCAGGTGTTCCTGAATGAAGCACAACTTTGCTTTATCATTAGTACATTGCACTCACAGACAGTGTTAGAGCAACTGAGTAGTCTTGGGAGAGAGAGCAAAATGCCAGTCTCATGAGAAGTCCATGACAAAACTCTGCCTCCCTTTATGGAATTCAAACACTACTCAAAGCAAGACAGGAAAGGAACACAAACATTTGGATATGTAAGGCTGGAGATGACTGAAACTAAGATGGAAGCAATAAGAAGGGCAATAACAATGGAACTGTGGTTCAGAAATAGAAATCTTTTCTAAAGGATGTAAAGACATATGAGAAATCCAAAAAGTGTAGAAAAAGAGTTCAAAAACCAGTATTCTGTGAGTACAGAAATCCATAAGAATGTCAGTTTTAATAAAATGTGCACCTTCAATATGTAGTTAGAGCTGAAAGCTCAAAAAAGTACAAAGCTGAGTCTGGTTACATGTTAGAAGAAAATCCATGTTTCTCTCACTGACTGTATTCTGTAGTGATGAGAATCTCAAACAACCATATTTGATGAACAAAAATAAGTGTTCTGTGAAACGTATATCCACACACATTGTAATTTCTGTCATCAAAGTAATTAGAGGACAGAATGGTTGGGGTTGGAAGGGACCTCTGGAGGTCATGTGGCCCAACCTTCCATTCACGAAGGGTGACCTAGAGCTGTTTGCCCTTGACCATGTCCAGATGGCTTTTGAGCATCTCTGAGGATAGAGCAAGGAATTTAATACCACAGCTCCATATCTGTCTCTACAGATGCATTGTCATACCACAGAAAGATGAGGAGGACTTCTGAAATTTCCTCAAAATCTTTTTATAGACCTCAGAAAAATCTGGAGCATATTAAACCACAATGTCAAATGGAGTTGGGACAAGTTCTTTCATTAAGGGTGCAGCAACCCCTTCTGCAGATGATGAGTCTGGGAATAGAATGCTGTAGGACACATGTCAGAAATGTGAATAGAGCTCAGTTCAAACTCTTGTATAAAAATTAGACTAGGTGTATTGGAACTAGAGGGATTGAAAACAATAAAGTTGAGCCTGCATTGAAACAAACACTTCATAGAAAATATAAAGAGTATATAAATACATGCATTAAAGTTAAAGACACTATTATTCATCACCAATTTTTAATACATCGAGATTTTTCCCATATACTTCTGTAGTTTCAGACAACTAGAAACATCTTTTGCTCAAATTCTTAAAAGACAGATTACTCTTATGTTGGAGTGTTATAGGCCATCATCAGGCTAAAATCATTAAGAGGTGGTCACCTGTTTCATTATAGTGTTTCTAAAGCAGCCCAGAGTACTTGCAAAGCTAAATTTGTTTTCTTGCATATGAAAAGATAAAAATCTTTTCACTGTATTTTAAATCACATGTGAAGTCAAATTACATTTTGAGAATATTAAATCAAGTCACGATTGGTTGTACAAGTTCTCATTCACCACTGTTATTTAGGAGTGAAAACACAGAAAGCAGCAATTTAATTAAGTAACATGTAAGACGTTTTGGGTTTCGGAACAATTCTGCAGGTCAGTAGGTTAGTAAATTAGGGCCATTTTCAATGTAAGCTTCTAAACAACATCAGAGATTCATGCTGGTTGTAGCACATAGTGGCAAGCAATGTAATGGAGTGGAGTACTCAGCATCCTCCAGCAGAGTAAGCCAGGACACAACAGCATCTAGAACATCCTCTGGAGCAATCCACAAGGCTTCCTCAATACTCTACTGAAGTCTGTCTGCTGCCATGCCCATCAGTTTATTAATAGCACTGAAACTGAGGACAGCATGGCAGCCAGTTATTTCAATTCTTAGGGAAACACACTTTTTAATGAGTAAATTCTTCCCTCTCCAAACCTTCTCACTTCAATTATAACATTTATATTTTGATCTCACATAGGCTATTTTCCATGTAGGTTGTAAAATGTCTAGTCCATTGGGAACCATTCAATGTATGAATAAATAATCAATTTTCTGTATGCTACTGTGAAGGAACAAGATTCAGGATGGGAGAGGTTCCAGGCGTGGAGAAAAACATACAGCAATTGACAGGACTTTATTATTGACAGGACTTTACAGTTATTATATGGACTTTACTGTTATTATGTGGTTTCATTGTATCCACACTACACAGTGCACAGCCTGGGCATGGTCAGGCTTGCCACGAGTTTGCCTGTTCTCTGCTTCCCCGCTCCCCTCTCTGATAAGCTGCAGAAGCTGCAGAGAGGACACAGTTACCATTCGCCCTTTCCTTCCCCGGTTCCTCCCACGTTCCTCCCCCTTTGCCTGTGTCCCTACCCTGATTTGTTCCCCCGTTTGTCTGTCTCATGCTCCACCCCATGTTCTAGCCCTTTCCCCACCTGAACTCATAAAACCTCTGGACACCTCAATAAAGTATCCCAGTTGCACCTCTACCTTGTTTCCGGATCCATGTGTGTTGTGTCATGGCCCCATACCCCTCCGACCGTGGCATGCTACAATGTATGTCTGTTAATGACACCACAAATATATTATTCTCAACCATCAATGTGGTTGTCTATATCAACATGTCTGTAAAAAATTGCAATGGACAATGGCTGGCCAACCATTTAGGACAGAGTAAGGAGAAACCTGTAATTCAAGATTGTACCAGATTGTACAAGCTTCACAAAGAGGTAAGTCTCCTGTCTCTGCTTCTCTTTTAAATTTCTGCTATGTAGCATGATCAAGAGGTTATGCATGTGGTTTCCAGTTTTCCCATATGCTAGCCAGAGTTTATCCATTTTTTTTCTGGGGTGGCTGCTGGCCTTTCCCTCCCCATGTACTTTATTCTACTTCCAGCTGCCCTGAACTCTGAGTAGTAAGTTACCAGTCTATGCTGCAATCGGTTTCCTAGCTCATTTCTACTCCTACAAAAAAAAAAAAATTCTTTTTAAATTTTTTATTACCCAGATCAATACAATCAGAGTTCTGCATCTGTCTCGCCTCCACTCACCAGAGCCAGCCAGTGTGGGGACCAGCTAGTTTCTCAGTAATGTTCCTCAGTAATGTTCATGCCAAGAGAGTGATTTTTTTCCCCCCACACTAAGTTCATCTTAATGACTTACTCTGAGATGCCAGGGGTAGCCTTGCTTCCCTTTGCCACAACTCTCTTTATAAATGATGCTTTATAAAATGATGCCTTCCAATTTTAGGCCCATATTTTTCCCACAAGTAGTGAATGCTCTGTTAATCCTTAGGAATGAGCCTCCCAAGAAGGCTGTAACTTCTATTTTAAGGAAGATTTCAGTCTGGGTGAATGAGTTTTATGACCGCAGTTAGTACTATTTCTAATATGCCTTTGTTATCTAAGGATTGGTAGAAGGTCATGGAGGTTTGAATTCTGGACCACCTTGCCAGAAATCATTTGCCTGAAGAGTTTTCAACTGCCCATCCTGTTAGAGAGCTGACCCTGCATTACTCTGGGTGTTTTCTGGGTTTACAGAAGTCCTCATATCAGTAAGAGAATTTTCTGTTAATACTTCATGTACTCGTCAGACTTGACATACTTCCTTCATCTCCATGTGTTTAGAAGAGCTACGTTTTTCATGAATCCAATACAAGATTCTGCCTAATACACGACAACAACTGAGAAATATACTTCTAGGCATTCAACCCAATATTTACACTGCTTTTTAGGGAAACTGTATAACTATAAAACCAGCTGAAAAGAATCCATGGTGCTTCTACTCAAAATATTCTGGAACAAAATCTCCTGTTCCTCTCTTCCAAAGAATCCTAATATTCAAAGAATCCTAATATTAAGATTGGGAAAATTTATTTCAGTGTTAAAGGCATATCCCAACAAACAGTAAAATAATCAAATAAAATAAGTTTCATTTTTGTTAAACCATTGTCAAGATTACTTCCACTAATATGAAAACCAAATTCTGAAATTAGAGTTGAAATTTAATCAGGAACAGAGAGTATCATTTTCCCTGGGAAAAAATGTGCATTTTCAGTCCACACTATGGAAGGGAGGAAGTAAAGTTAAGATATCTACAAATTAAAAGGAATCCCATTTGAAACAAGGATCCTGGATTTGTAGAATCACCACAGTTTCTTAAAATTTGAGTCTGATTTTTCCCAACATCAGCTTATTCAATGGATTATAATTCCTTTCTTGTATAGTACATTTAAAATCCCTTGATCTAAAAAATTCATAAAAACAATATTTTTAAAAATGTTGGTGTTAATATGCCAATAACATATCAAACATGTTCTGTATATTTTTGCTTGCTGTATTCCAAGATTGACTATAAGGCTATAAAGAGTAAATAGCTCATTTAATGTTCAGCTTTTCTTGTTTAAACTTGATCAGATTTGAATTACATTTTAAGGAAACCCTCATTGGAAACCCTACAACTATTTAAAAAAAAAAAAAAAGTACAATTCAATGTCTAATAAAAGGCAGAGCACTATTTCAAGTTTAGGAGATTAAATCTACTGGACATCTGAATCTAATCCGGTATTTACATGATTAAAATGGATACCCAGAAAAAACAAGCAATAATTTAGGTACATAACTTTAGGTAGCAAAGTTTGAAAAATTACCTAAAAATCTATGTAAAAGGATGAAAAAAACTCCAATCAGTATGCATAAACCGTGGCTGCCTCTGATAGATGACTGCAATAAAATAAAGGCACAAATGCAGGAGAGTATTTTTGCCCTGAGCTGCCCACTACCAAACTGAAAGCCCAGGGGGTAGCTTGAGGACCAGGAGGACAGTTTTTTTTCATGTTATGCAATTATATTGTACAGGTATTCTCATATATGTTAATCTCAGATTAACAAGTGATTGATTTTGAGATAAAAACGGGAGAGTTACCTCTAGAGTAGCACAAGATCATTGTTTACTGCATGTCACTGTGAGCACAGGTAAACACAACTCAAAAAATTACTCTTCCAAAATCACCTAGAATCAATCTGTGAAATCATGTCACAGGAAAAAAATTTCTCATGAGCAACCAGACAGAATTTCCTCTGAGATTTATGTAATGAAAAGCAACAACTATACCTATCTTCACAAAAGTGTATGTCACCATACAGGAGAAACCCACATCTAATTATTCACCAGAAAACGGCCTCTCTGACATAAACAGGGAAAATTGTTTCATAAATCAATTTTGTGCTAACCTTCTAAACAAAAATGCACCACACATTTGAGATGCAATTATTTTGCCTTGTACATCACAGGATAAGGTGACTTGCTATTCAAGGGAAGGAGAGGTGAGAGTTGCTCTTTGTTCCCTGCATTGTACATGATAATCTATTATCAGAGAAATTATAAACATTCACAACAAATACATGGTCCTCGACCCTCATGCACAGGCTCATCTGCAATCCCTCCATGCAGCATTTTTTCACGCCAGGGTCAGTGACAAGCTCAGCACCATCCCACAGCAGCAACTGTTGTCTGTGCCTTGTTTATCCCCCTCCCACTGAGCACACCACATAAATAATTTAGACCCAGCCTTTTTTGTTGTATATGGGGTTAGTGGACATTTACATCTGCTTTCCAGAAGCTTCTGGAGTGAGGAGTACTTAAGTCAGAAGCCTATTTTATTAATATTTTTATATTATATCATCTTCTTCAAATAGGAAAATAATCATAAGGATGAATCAGTGCATGCTTCTAAAGAAAGAATGATGCAAGCACTACTATTTATACTGTCCTAATACTGCTGCACTATTTTTCCCACTTCCTAAGATTGCATTAGGGAGTTTACAAAGAGTTACCTAAATAAAAAGCTCTTGCCTGGATTTCAGGGAGTAGTATGAAAAGACAACCATGAATGGGAGGTGGAAAGTCAAGATGGTTTTGGTTACTTTTGGTTACTTTTTGTCATAGTAGCTAGTATGGGGCTGTGTTTTGTATTTGTGACCAAAACACTGTTGATAAAAGAGATTTTTTTAGATATTGTTGAGCAGT
Source organism: Manacus vitellinus (assembly GCF_001715985.3). NCBI lineage: Eukaryota > Metazoa > Chordata > Aves > Passeriformes > Pipridae > Manacus > Manacus vitellinus. The sequence continues at coordinate 15,011,684 of NW_021938895.1, read as the reverse complement.
GCTTGCACAGGGTCAAGGCCTTTTCTGTTCCTCGTGCCATGCCGCCCCAGTGAGGAGGCTGGGGGTGCACAAGGAATTGGGAGGTGACACAACCAGGACAGCTGACCCTAATTAACCAAAGGGGTATTCCACACAATATGGCATTTAAAGCTAGAGGAAAGTAGGAGAAAGGTGGGAGATATTTGGAGTGATGGTATTTGACTTCCCACGTCACCATTACGCATGATGGGTCGCTGCTTTCCTAGGGATAGGTGAACACTTGCCCATGGGAAGTGGCGAATAAATTTCTTGTTTTGCTTTGCTTGTGAGTCTGGCGTTTGCTTTACCTATTGAACTGTCATTAGCTCAACCCACGAATTTTCTCACTTTTACCCTTCTGATTCTCTTCCCCATCCCATCGGGGGAGTGAGTGAGTGGCTGTATGGGCCTGGGGTTAAATCATGACACGAACTAATGGCTTACAGCAGTCACACCCTTCAAAGGGGTCTGTAATGCTCCTACTTCTACACGTTCAGTTTAGACACGCTTGTTTTCTGTGAGTGTGCTCTAGTCATCAGTATCAGTTTTGCCTCTTTACTGTACTTGTTTCTTTACATCATACAGAAATTTTCTTGGCTTGGACAGTCCCCATGACAGGGATGATTTGGCTGAGGTTATTTAAAACCTGATTTTCTCTCACAGTACCAAGAGCACGCAAGAGCAAATTCTTGAGCTGTCCATGAACCCAAGCACAGCAAGTCCAAAGCTGCCTTGGGAAGAGGCTGCTTTTTATCAACATCTTTTAGTCAACAGAAGTGAAATAAGCTGCAAGGAAGTGTTTTCTTGATGAGATTACTATAAATCAATAAATAAGGGATTAGAGGGATATTCAAAATGAAGGTGTCAACATGGGAGCACATAGACAAGTCAGCATGAATGAAGGAAGCTAGTGGTTTTACTGGAGATGAGACCATTTGCATAATACATCAGTTTATACTTTCATAAGGATAAACATAAAGATGAAAATGTATTTGCTTAAATCTGAGCTCATTAAATAGTAAATATCGAATTATTAATAGTTAGCTTAGGCAATCTTTGTGGGGGAGAGAATAAATTTACAAAATTACTTGGCTTTGCCCTGCCAAATCTGACACCAACACACTAACTAACAACTTCTTTACTTCATTACTAATTTTGGTTTTAAATCCTGAGGCCATGGTTTCTTTAGTGCAGTGTTGTGATAAATTCACCACTGATTTAAAATATACAAGTCTGCATCTGACTGTAATATTTACAAGTTATAATATTAATACTTTAAATGCTGACGATAAATTAATAAATACCATTGCTGGCATGAAATAGGTGAATGACAAGGGTCAAAATATATAAATTGTGGCCACTTCATCATCTAGTGTCAAATCAAAAAGCATTATGCTTTTCTCCATCACATCATCCTATTCCACTTTCGTCTTCGTATATATTATGTCTGCTTTTTTCTGGCACGTGACATGCATTCAATTAAGTAATAGCACTCCAGATTTGGTAAGTGGTCTGCTCTAGTTTTACGTCGCAGCACAATATGCCACATATTAGCAAACTAGACAATGATCTGATTTACAATGTGTATTACTCTAAATGTAAAAACACTGCTCATGAATTGTATTTTTTTTATATCACTTAGTCTTCTACCACTATTACCTGACTTTAAAAACTGTAGCAATTACACAGTGAAAACAACTTGAAAGTTCACAACATCCTGCAGGAGATGAGATATTGTAGTGCGCATCCTCAATTCTTTGCAGGATTCAGCAGACTGCAAATCTGTCAGGGCAGAGTCTGTGGGGAAACTGTACTTTTCTCTGTTGTATATAATCCACATTATACAATGCAATAAGATATAACATTGTCAGAAGAGTCCAGAGTTGCTCTTTGTTTAAAATTATATGTGCAAAGACAGGAAGATTAAAATAGAATTTGTATGTTTTTGGAGCTGAAATTATATTGACAATATGATGCATCATACATTTTAAATCATCAGCTGTCATGGCTAATCTTATGCAGGTGCTGAACAGTAAGCATTTATGCTAAAGTAGCAACAGATTGTATATCACCTCTGGTAAGTGTTGGTCTGTGCTTTTACTAGACACAGTAAACAGAAATAAATAAAAAATATACAGTATTGTGAACACTCACATGTATATACAACTTTAAATAAATACTTGAAAATAAAACCTTAACAATACTGACTCCAGTAAATCAATAAAGAACTTTACAGATCCTGGACAGATGGTATTGTCCTACAATATTTCTTCAGAAAGTACACCAGCACAGCAACATCTCCAGATTTTGGCAAATGCACATTTTGACAGCATCATCAGTCCGGCTGTAATTCAGATTTCCCTCCTTTCACAACTTCCGTCCAAAATCCCTATCTTAAGTTTTTTTTCTGTAGGATCATCTCTCACCCTCCTTGGAAACCTCTCAAACACGGAAGTCCATAGAACAGCTACCCTTTTGTACAGTGGGAAGACAGCTGGGGGTAACAATTAAAGGAAACTGAGAAGTTATATTCATATTCTAATAGTCCTTATAATGGTAAGGACATTTTAGGGGAAAATGCAGCTGCTACTCCTTGATGGAATGCAGTTGGCAGCTCCACAATGATTCTTATACAACAGCAAGCACCCGCTAAGGGGGACGGAACAGAGGGTGGATTGGAGTGGAGGCACAGCAGCCAGGCTCTGTGGAAATCTTTACAGGGAGGGGAATTCAATAGTACTTTGCAACTGATAAACTGCACAGTACCTGTCAACCAAGGGAGACAGGAGATGTCCTGCTTCTGAGCCAGCAGTGGTGGTGAAATCATTCTCCTCAGATGAACTTGGTTCATTAAAGCCTAACTGTAATATTAACACACACCTCCATCCCAAAGTTACCTACCTCCTCTGTCAGAAAAAGAACTTAAACCTTGAAATAATGGGAACCACATGACTAAATAGATCATTAGAGGTAACCAACTTGTTGACAGGTGATACGGCTGGGGGAGATACGTGTAAAACACACACAGAGAACGGTGACAGTGCGTTGGTTTTAGTGGAGTTAACATATGTTGCACTTCAAATAATGAGACAGAAAAAAATTAGGATTATATTGAGAATTTAATTAAAGCAAGAGTATGCTCTTTAAAAATGTATTCTTATCTAATCACGACTATGCTCCAGTGCAGAGGCTTTTCAACTTCTTTTTAACATTGCTGAACAACAGAACTTCTCTTCTATGTATTTATAGCTTGACAGATGTAAACTTTTAATTTGATGACTTCACATTTTTGGTCATTATTTGAGAGCTAAAAGTGCAGAGGCCAAAAGGTGACAACTTCTTTTACGTGGTTATTACCTGCAGCTCATGCTGAGAAAGAGGCTCCAAAAACGCAAACTTCAGGGCCACACCTCACACCTGTCCCTAGGGTAGCTGCTGCTGCTCCCTCCCACAGAAATTCCTCATGCCATTAGTACTGTACATGATTTATAATATTGGAACCAAAAGAAAATCTCTACTTCTCACTCTTTCCTTTTAAATGTTTAATAGTGAATTCAGTGCTTGTCAGAATTACTGAAATCACAGCCCTTGTCCTGGCTGCAGGACTCGCAGAAACCAGGAGCTTCCACACTCTACCCCACTCACTTTGACCAGGTGTAAGGAATGGCCACAGGAGTAGTTGCTTTTCAGGCTGGTCCAGGATAAGTGTTTATATTCCCTGCACTGAGCACCTTTGTCTTGTTGCAGGTCAGGGAATTACAAACTCTCTCATCATTTAAGAACTAACCTCTGATTTCACAGAAAGCAATGATTATTTGTCTGCTCTTGTAATGGGACCAAGGTTTAGTCTTAATAGATTAAGTCACAGTCATTAACTCACTGACATCCATAACAGAAAAAGCCAAAGGATGGTAAGGCCAAGTGGGTGATTTCTTACTTTGATTTATTCCCTGGAAATAGGAATGGAGCTATCACAAGAGTGAAGGAAGCAGATTTGTATTTGTAGATCCCCATCAATCCCATTGCAGATGAAGCTGTGCTGGCTGCACAGGTTGCTGATCCCAGCCCCACCTGCCAGTCCCACTGCTGCAGCCCACCAGCTCCTCCAACCTGCTGGCAGAAGGGTTTGGATGGCCATCTCCCCACCATTCCTGGCAGATCCAGCCAGATTAGCCAATACTTTTAGGTTATTTGGCTCATTTTAACCAAGATGTGTTTGGGAGCAACTACACCAACAACTCGGCAGCAGGCCTGTGGCAGAGGCAGCCCTCACATCAGCAAAGGGAGGGTTACAGGTAGCTGGGGCTGCCTGGGGTCATCACCTCCTCGACTGGCCCCAGAGCACCTGGGAAAGGGTGCACAGACACCAGGTGAGTCTCGCTGGGGGAGCCCAGTTCAAACTTATTACTTCACAAGCAATCAGATAATCATCAGCTGATAACTACTTTTGGATATCGTGGATTTGACTGATTCAGACGAGCGACCAGAGCTGAAACTCTCTGTAGTTGATAATCAAAGCTCTAAGCCAGCTAATTCCCTTCTGTTAACACTGCCTACGCTTGCACACATGCACATGTTTTCTCTCTTTTCCCTTTGTCTGCCACCCTGAGCTGTAGCTGCAGATCTGAGACAGGGCAGGCTGAGCATTCTATATTCACTGCAATCACTCTGACATGCAGTGAGACCCACCTCTAGCTATTAGGCCCTAGAACATCACTGATGGTAGCAAAGTTAAAAGGTTGATGTTATATTTGTTGACCCAGGCAAGGCAAAAGTGCTTCTACAGTAAAAACCCTTACAATATATAGCATCAGTGAGCATAATATATATTATATTGGTAGGCTTATTCTGTTAAGATACAAGCACAAGGGCTCTTGTGTGTGTTCATAAAGCAGAGTGCTTAGCATAAAAAGATTCTGTTCTGTTTGTGCATGAAGAAATGAGCCATTTTTTACTTTCCTGTGGCATTAAAAATTCCAGCCCTAACTGTCTACCCCTTTTTGGGTAGTAAATTACTGCTTCTCTAGCAAAGATTCAGATCTACAGGCTTTTTCGCAGCTCCCTTTTAAACTTTCAACAGCGTATTTAGACTAATCTTATAACAAAAGTTACATCATGTAGTAGCACACAAGTAACAATAGTATTACTTCTGCATACCCTGAAGTTTTAGAAAAAAAATTATTTCTTTTAGAAGGATCAAAAATTCAGTCACAAAAGTGAACAGCAGCCAAGAGCTCCCATAAGAAAAGAGGGGGCCTAGATGGTGACTATTGAAGTCTCAGTTGTGGACAGTCTGGGTAACAAGTATAGAGCTTCAACTGCTAGGAAAAATTCAGGCACCTCTCCAAAGAATTTAATAAGGTAATCCACTCCCAATTAAATTAAATTTAAACTTGTACATGTGAGGAATCCAGATTCAATACCTTAATAGTAGCAAACTCTTGTGTTGATTTTTCCAGCTTCAGCTGAAGTTAGTCAGAAAGCACTCAGACTTGGGTCCCAAGTCTCTTGACCTGCAGACACCAGCTGGAATGCCAGAAAAGCTTTCAGCCAGGAATGCAGGAAAATACAGAGTATCTTTTCAGCTATGCTAACACTAGCTTAAACCCAAGGAAAATCAGCTTGCACCATGGTTGCAGTTGTAGAAAAGAACAGAGGAATCCATGAGGTCACTCCCAACTCAAAGTAATTTTATCTGTGCAAGCTTAAATTTACTTTGAGTCTGTGAGTGACTCACGTATGCATGTGTCTATAGCTTTGCAGGATGAAGAGCAACAAGTGTGATTCTCCTTGATTAAAAGTAACATGCAGATTTATATAGACTTGTACAGGAATAAGGTAGTCCGAAGTTAGTAAATCAGACATTAAAATACTTGCAAAAGCAAAAGAAAAAGACTCATTTTTCAAGGAAACAGCTAAAATAGCTATAAAAATAGATCAAAAGTTACCAGCAGCTTTGTTAAATAGAAAGCATTTTTTGTTTAAGTATGGATGCGTCCACTTCCAGCAACATTTCCAAGAGCAATTAAGTGACTCAGGAACTTAAGGTCATTACATGTTTTTGAAAAACTTCTTATTCTAAATCAGATTGCACAAAAATATGAGAAAGTTTTAAGGAATAGACAGAGAGACAGACATCCAAATGGGTTTCTTTTCTGCATTCCTTGCATGCAGCTTGTCCCTCTGTTAGCTACCCTTTTTACTCTCACTTTTTTTGGGAAATTAAAAAGAAAAAGAAAAAAGCAGTACTCAGACATGCAGCCTGGTTCAAAGCTCTGGTGGGTAGCAGGGAAATACTTTAGAGATCAGGTGAAATGAATTCAAGATGAGTGAAAATGGTCTTTGGTTCTGCTCTGCTACCTTTTACTGAAGATTCACTGCAGAGATGTGAATCATCTCCATCCATGCTGTGCTTCGCTTCTTGCAGGCATTTTTCACAGATTCCTCCTGCTTCTTTTGTCTCCTAGTGTCAGACACCGTGATTTACCATTGGTCACTGTGGCATTAAGGGTTTACTACCCCTTAGAACAAGTGTAAAGGAAAAGGAACCTGCTGCAAAATAAATAAATAACATAATGGCAGACACTTTGCAATAAGGAATAACAATTCGGTAATAAAAGGGAAAAAATGGGAAAGCACAGCTTCTGTTGAGTTGGCTTACAGCTAAAAACCAACCTTTTTTTACTTTAGATCAACTAAAATCTCTGCTTAAAGTAAACTGAGAATACAATTACATTCAGGCAACTGGGCTCTTTGTCTTTTTAGAAACAAAACTCCTTCCCAGATAGAATGAACAATGAAATAGAAATAGGGTAAAAAAAATATATTTTATGAACCCATTAATAATCAAAAAGATGTAATCGTACAAGACACTAATAGAAACCATTGTTTAGGGAAGAACACAAACAGTTGATGATAAAATGCTGGGTTTATAATGTATATGAAACTTCAACTCACTTCTCCAAGTTACCCTCTCAAAAATAAATAAAAATCATTTATTGAATATAGTAACTGTGTCAATTTAGAAAATCTAAATCATTGTTTTTTAGAGAATTTGGAAAACCTAGGAGTGGTACCTGCATTCTTTAATTTTACTCCTTCCTTCAGAGATTGTAACTAGTTTTTGTTTATGATAAAATAGATGACAGAAAAAATGAGGAATATACGGGAGAAATATGCATATTTTGAAGTTATGTGCTTTACCTGAAAAGGACTTTTGTCTTCTTCATCTATGTGTAACAGCCCAGATATCCCCTACACGTTATTAAATTTTAATGCTAATAGTATGCTAAGAAAAGTGTGTACCACTGTTGCTATAGACACTACAGCAGAGAATTAAAGTCACATTTGAAGATCTCCCCATTTTGTCCCAACACTTTGTAGCTGTGTTAAAACTCTAAGATGTGTCTCTGAAGTCTTTTAAACTCTCCAAAAAGACTGCAGCCAGACATGGAACGCACAACAGTCTGAAAGGAGCATTGAGTAAAATAAAATTAAAAGAAAAAAATAAAAAATAAAAAATAAATAAAATAAAAACAAACAAACAAACAAACAAACAAAAAAACAAACAAAAAAAAAAAACAAACCAAAAAGAACATAGACAATTATTTCTGAGACTTTTTTTTTTTAAATTCTGTTGGACAATAAAACTAAAACTACAGATGATAGTAGGTTTAGTTCCAACAAATATCATCACATTACTGGACTTTGTGATAGTGTTTAAAACATTTTCTGATATTTCAAGGAAGCATATAAGTAACGAGCCAGTGCTCATTTGTCATTAATAAGAGGGCTGTTATTTTCAGGGCAGTCATTGTGCCTGTTATGGTTTTGAAGTATATTTGCTCAGAGATATTCTCCATAATGTCAAGTGAAGAAACGTTGGATGTATGAAAGCAGCCTTGTCTCCCTAGAACTTTATCACTCGTGGTTTGGGCTCTTTAATAAGCATGAATGACCCAAAGATTTAGTTTATTCTCTACCTAAACTAGGGAAAGAGAAAACCCTTTTATTATATAATTCCAAGGGATCTCTGAGAAGAGATGTTGTACTGAAAGCCAGTAACTTTTGTTGCTATCAGACCTATCCTTGGCATACTTTAGCATAGGCATGATTCAAGAGAGCATCACCCAGCCAGAAATTTTTGAGGCAGCCTCTCTGTTTCAGAGCATGAGACTTATTCCTTTTTTTTTTCCCCTCTTTTTTTTTTTAAATCAGCATGGACACAAGCTGCTACGGGCAGATGCTCTCATGACCAAAGAACAGTCCTAGGCATATCCACTTTAGGAGTACAGTCATGGCCAGAGGCTCCTACACACCACAGCCAAGCCTTTCCTCTGAGACATCCTTCCTGGGAAGAGGCTGTGCTGTTCCTCCCAGTAACCACTCGTTTCTTTTTTTTCTGTGGACTACAGGAACTATTGCTGAAGGCTACCACTGCAGGTTCTGCTGTGGAGACAGATCTGAGCCTGTTGATCAGCCATTGAATACACTGTTCCTATTTTAGGTAATTTTCAAATTATTTCTGAACAGCAGGAAAAGAAGAAGATGGAGACTGCAACACATGGCACGTGTATATCCACTTTCAGTCCCCAGGACCTCCTTTGCAAATGAGATCTTGTACTTTATAGAGCATTGTTTTCCCAGTAGTAAACTATTTAAATGGATAACCACATTTAAGCTACTCCTGGGGAAGAGCCAATTTAAGAAAAACCATCCAGGAATTCACTGCAAATGAGATGCTGCCTCTCCAAAGACTCTCTTCCTTACCATCAGAGTGACAGGCTTGGGATTGGCTTTTAACAGAGAATACCAGAAAGTTGGGAATTTGCCCATTATAACTTAAAATTAAGATGGCTGGAACAATATAGTCAGAAGGGGGTTCCCCCCAGCCTCCCCCTCTCCCCCCCCAAAAAAAAAACCCCTATGTATCTTTCAGAGCAAATAAAAAACAGTAACTATATTATAAATAAAGTAGTGAAAGTTAGCACAGTCTTTCCTTATAAAATGGAACCCTGTGACTAAGGTGCAATTCTTTGGAGCAGTTACCTATAAGGGATTGTTAGGGATTCCATACTGCATTTCAGTCACAGAGAAGTGGTTGGTGCCCCAAGCCGGTCAGTGTTTCAGAGGCACTTGGATAACACCCTTAACATGTTTAACTGATGGTCAGCCCTGAAGCCATCATGCAGTTGGACTAAATGATCATTGTAGATCCCTTCCAACTGAAATATTCTATCCTACATTTAGCTTTCAAGTTTATTTTTTAATATTTTTTATTAGACAATCAAATGTAATGCTGTTATCATTATATATATTTATACTGCAGTTGAAGCCACCCATACAACAGCTATTGATTCAGTATCTGGAATTCTGGGACATCAGCTTTAAGATGTGGTGTGCATCCACAGTGGCATCTATTTGCAGGTCTTCTAAAGGTATTGAAACTTCTCATTCCACTGCATAACAAAAAGTAGGCCCGGTGTTCACAAAATTTTTAAAGGGCACTAATTAGTCTGGCCAGGATCTGTCCATTCAGCTGTTTGAATCATTACAATACAGAGGAAAATGCCATTTAACAGAATCCAAAAAATAGTCCCAAGGAGTAACTTGGCTTTTTGCCTTGGGAGAACAAATGTAATGCTCATGGTGGAGTACCTAGAAACAATCAATATGTACTTATGGACAGAAAAGTTTCTCTCAGTGGTCATGCACACCCACAGCTGCAAAATGTATTCAGCCTGGAAGTGAACTGATGCATAAATATCTCTTAGGAACTTATAGAAAACTCTCTGTTACATGATGGTTTTCATCACCTCTGTAGGTCTTGCCCATTCACTCCAGTTTCCTCTTACTAAGTGTGCACAGGCGTTATGTTACACAAGAAATGAGAATACTCCAGGGGTGAGATGCCTCAAATTTGCCTGATGGCTTAACTTTCTGTTCTGGTTGTTTTAAATTCAAAAGTCAGCCACAATGAATGTGTTTATTTTTGATGGATTCAGTAGTCATTACCATTGCATTCATCAATTTGAGGCATTTCAAGGGCACTGAAGTGTATTAATTGCAACAAGTTAAATCAGCAGTCATCTCTGGAATTATTTATTTTCACTTTCTTTCTTGAACTAGTTGGCCTTGATGTCTTCAATTAAATCACTTGAATAGTATTTTATTGGTATTTTTAATTTATGCCACTATTCTGCTAGCATCCACCCATAAATGATCAGGGCTAATGTCCATCTGTGGACATTTGAGAAACACTCCTTTATTCTTTACTGTTTGCTCTCCAAAGAATGAAGGTGCTTCTGTAACAGTTTGCTAACTCTGGAAGCTTGCCAGCCTTACTACAATTTTCAACGCCATTCATGTGAAGAAGAGTTGAGTATAGTGAATAACTGTATGTGAAACTGGCTAAAGGTCTATTCAGGACATACACTGAGATTAAAGAAACTTGTAGGTCAAATGTAAGTAGTTCAAAGAGTCCTTAATTTTAGCATTTTTGAGGTTTTGATTACAGCTCCCTTATCTACCAAACTGAAACCCCACTTGGTCCAAGAAAGAACTTCAAAAAGCAGAGCTCCTACTTGGCATAGATATTACATTTTTCCTTTCCTGGGCAACTACCGACCTGCTGGCCCTAGTGAAGAAATATTAATTATATTCCCACTTCTAATCACATCAAGGGGAAGGTCAAAACTTAAACAGTACTATGAACAGCTTTACACAAATCAAAGCCTCTGTCTTTTAGAATCTGTTAGAAATCTTAAGTAGCAAATTCAAAAAAATCTGTTTTATTGTGGTGGGAACTCAAGAATGTTGCTATATCATGGCATGTTATTTAAAAATCAAAAGAACATAATTTTACATATGGAGTGGAGTGCTTGTCTGCTGGTATACCATGACAATTAGGTAAGGATTCACCAGCCTGGCCAAAGTCAAGAGCCATCCTTGGAATTTAAGAACCTTTTTGATGTTGCCATTTGACTGACCTTTCTTGTCTTCTTAATGTCATGCAAGCCAGTGAACTGAAAAGTTCAGCTAAATCCAAAACTGTGCTAAGAGCACTACACACGCACTTCCTTCAATTTGCTTTTCTTCCTGTGAAGCATGACGAATTACTAGAGCACTCTGAAGTTTACTGATGCAAAGCATTCACTTGGATTCTCTTCCAAATTCAAATGAACAGTATTCTTCTCTAGATCTTTATAACACTTGTAAGAAATTATGAAATTGCCACCCTCCTGATTTCTCTGAAATAAAGGTGAAACCAATTCAGAAATACACTTTTCAGTTCTCTGTGCTAAAGCCATTCAGCCTCTCCTGCCAATCACCGAGATTAAAACTTATTTCAAGACCTCCCACGTCACATATATTATAATCACAGCTTATTCTTCATACGATATGGCATTGGCAGAGGGATATAGACTAGTAGAAACAACCCTTCTATATGTACCTCCCCAGTTGGACACAAACCAGCGTGAGTACAGAAACTGTCAGCCTAGTTGTCAGCATCACATTATGCCCAGACTAGTAAACCTTGTAGAGCAAACACTGCTTTTTTTTTACTGATCATGTCTTCTGAAGTATCCTTCAGAGGATAAAGCCAAAACAATTGAGTAAGACTAAAGAAATTAGACAGTTGGCTACTCTTTCATTGGGACATAACAGCCAGTTATTGGATTAAGCTATGTAAAACCCTCAAAATGAATTCTCAGTCTGCAATATTTTTGCTGATACTCTTCTGACTTAGACATTTTAGAAGTTCTGCAGCATGAAAACTGGTTTGTTTGTTGTTTATTTTTGCCTTTAACAGGCAGGCTCGCAGATGTGATACGTGGAAAATGTGATCAAACTTACTGACTATCCCATGGGAATCTGTTCTTTTGACAGTTCAGCCAAGGCTAAAGTTTACAGTGACCAAAGCTGCAAAAGACTCTAGTCAAAGCTCGTAGGCCATGCTTTAAAAAAATATGATCAGCACTTAGTACTTACTTTGTATGTTTCTTTCCCTGCAGAAGTCTAAGTCCTAAATGCTGCCAGATATACAAGTGTGCTAAACCTGCAACTGTCCAGCAATAGCAAGGGAATCAATCTTGCAACTCTGCTTTTATTCAAGCTTGTTTAGCTTGCGGTCCAAGACCCGCAGGTCTCTTTACCAGAGCTGTCCCCCAGCCTGTGCTGGAGGTGTTCTTACTGTCCAGGTACAGGGCTTGGCATTTGTCTTCACTGAGCTTCAAAAGGTTCCCATCAATAAGACCAATGAAATTTCCAAAAAACTCCCTAATTCATGAAAATCAGTTCACATTTGTTTTTCCTTCCTTCTGGTTAAGTTCTTGCTAATGTTGCACGCTTTTTCAGTTTTCATAATTATAAATTCTTAATTTTGAAAAAAAACTTTAAAATAAGAATAATCACCTGTTATTCCAAAACAGTATTTCAAATAAAACCAATTCTGTATTTATAAACTTGCTCACAGCTATTGTGACCTTATGCTAAGACTCTTGTTTAAGGGGGAAAGAATGAGTGTGACCCAACTATCTGTACGCAAAGAAGGGCAATGCCAAATATATTACGGTTCTTATTGTGGATATTTAAATTATTTCATTTTAAGAAAAACAAAGAGTCAGAAACTTTCCCCCTTCTCAGTTCTGCTGCAGCAATTTAAATAACAGTAAGTTAAAACAGGAGACAAAGTATCACCAAAAGGTTCCATCATAAAATTACATTTTCACTTGTTTGGGGCTTTAGTAAAACCATAAAATGTCACTGTTTTATTTCTGCTTTACCTGTCTACACTTGGGTATTTGGACTTAAAACTGAGTTCTTTTGTGAGGTTGGAGAAAACAGGGCATGGGGTGATTCAGTCAAGAGCATTGGTCAGATATTTTGTTCCAGCTAAAGAACTTCCGTTATACAGGAGCTACAATACAGTGAAATATTAATGTCAGCACATGAATATTCTGATATTTAAGTGAAAGACTCACATTCTTCTCTTCCACCCTCAAATGAGTTTATCTCCCTGTCTGCCCCCCCCCCAAAAAAAAACAAACAAAAAATACCCAGCACCAAACTCTTATGCATGAAAATGCAACCATTTTAACAGGAGTTAGTAAGATGTTCCAGCTCCAAAATAATTTGCTGGTAGGGTAGAGATAATCCCCAATATATCAGATAGGTTTGCAAACCCTCAGAAAGAACAAAAATAGGAGCCCCTGTTTCAGCCCAGGTGGGAATTGTAATTGATAGCATACTGGATAAGAAAAGAGGTGTTAGCTATTCCTCCCCCTCTTTGAAAGATGGTATCTGTCACCTTCAGAAAGCATATACACTACCTGTGTTTCCAGGGGAGAATTCATGGTTCAGAATAACAAAGTCCATTTTGGATTTAGGTTTTGTCAGCAATCGCAGTTCTGGGCCAGTATTGGAGATCTCAAGTACAGGTCACAGAGCAGTCTGTGTCCTTGCTGATAATCCTAGACAATAAGGAGAAGCCACCCAGAGGAAGAGCTGTGCAGAAGTCAGTGGGCTTCAGTAGTATTGTAGTTGACTCAAATACCAAGTTGTAGACAACTCAGATTGGATGCTCAAAATTAGCAACTTATATGTCAACCATTTATCTCTATTCCTCTTTATAGAATGATAACAGTAGCAACCTTTCACATATGAAAAGACATTCATTCTTATTTGAAAGACACAGGAAACACAACAGTGATAAATACCACTGAAAAGACCCAGGAGAATTAACAAGACTTGTCTATCCAGCAATGAGTGAGGCCTAAGAACATGTAACAGGAAAAGTTTTCAATAGCTATAGGACTGATGGTTCTCACTGACTGAGAAAAAAATGGCCACGACTATGTAATTAAACACTCTTATCAGGATGGACATACACACTGAAACAGATTTAGAACTGCACAGGCAACACTAATTATGAGTTTTCCTGACTTTGAAATGACAAATGGAGAACTAGATGAGCAGTTTAGTGTGCCTAAACTGGTTGCTTAGGGGCTACATCCAGCTTGCATGCTGCTTCCATGCAAAGCAGATGTAGAAAAGATGTTTGGGAGAATAACAGGACCCCGCTGTTAAAAAATATCTTCTCCTGCATATACAACCTATACACCAAAGCCTATGTACTTTCCAGCTCAAAGCACCAATGCTAAGGGGAACCAGGCAAGTGGAGTCAGAGGCTCCTGTATCTGCCTAGAGTCCAGCTGAATGTGGTCAACGTGGCCTATAAGGAGTCCCTAATGCTAGCAAAACTGGGAAAACAGGATCACTGTGGAGAATATGTACACAACCAAAGTGTGGTGTGAGCTTTATGATGTACCTTGTTGAAGTTCAACAAGACACCCCCTCTGTTAGGCTTTTATAACTACACATTAATGATAAGGATCATGCTTTCCAGATCAAATTTCCTCTATCCATATATTTATATACTTATTTCAGAATTACTCTGGTTAAAGCAAGTAGTAGATATCAGCCACGAAATTGTTTCTACAAAGAATCTACTATTTGGATATTTTTTTAGCTGTAGTCTTCCCAAAGCTTTCCTGGTACCTCCTAGAATAGAGTACTGCATGTGTCCGGGTGACACAGATCCTCCTTCATATCTCTCTGAAGTCCTGATGATTTTAGAAACTTTTCTTTTAGACAGTTTAGTTTATTCTATGACATTATGAACCATGCTATTCTTTCCCATACTGAAACTGATTCTCTATCAGCAAGATTAAACAGCTGTATAAACATCTCAGTTTTCAAAGCTGTTTATTACCTTTATTCATTCTTATTTGATTTACAAACTGGAACTACTTCACCTGAATACTTTGGAGCAGGGTAACCACCTACTGCTGGTCAAGCTTCAAACAAGTCTTGGTCATCAGTCTGTTCTTGGGGCACACTACGCTGAGGTAGCTTTTAAAGACCTGCAGTTTTTATTACCTTCATATCTCACAAATTAATCATTTCATGCAGTCTTTTACATCACCTAGCTATCCTTACTCATTATCTAACTATGTGTGTTAACCAGCATTTCTTATATGAAATAAAAACATGTTATTCTGACACTGTGGTTACTGTCTCCTAGCAACAGAAGTTCTTAATAAGGCTCTTATTGTTTTCAGGGGTCTGTCATGAATACGTTAAATAGCCTTAATTTTCTGTATAGATTCCCTAACCTTATCAATCATTTTCTTTTTAAGCTTGATGACCTATGAAAATGTTTTATTATTACCATAATACCACAATAACTTGATCTCTAAAATACAAATCTCTTTGTACTAATGTTTCATTTCAACACTGTACTTAAACTAAGTGAAAGAAAGTTATTTCTCACATTAACAGGGATTTCTGTTTTGCCAGTTTTATACCCATGAGTACAGGTTCTCTTAAGCATCTCTGTAAATTATTAGAGTAGATCACAAATAAGCATATCCTAAAAAAGACAAGAGAGATTCATGTTGTACTAGTTATTTTCAAATAAAAACAATGATCTTTCTGACTTTGATCAAAACAAAAAACCTGGATGATTAAAGTGACAGCAGAAAAGAAAGGAAAGCAAAAATCTGAAAAAAATAGCAGGAAAAGCCCGACTGAAATTACTTAGCAGTTTGTTTTTAATTTACCAGATATCTAGACTGCAAAGCTAAAGTAACAGGACATAATATAATTGGTATCTGATGGATTATTTCTCTCTTGTAAACTTTTCCTGTTCCCGTCAATCTTATAAAATTATACCTTCTCAGGGTAATTCGGGAAATCATGCAGAAATAAGTACAATGCAATTTTACTTCTAAAGACAAATCATTCATTTGTGAGAAATGAGTTTGAGAAAAAAATAATGAAGGTATTTATTACTTTCATAATTTTCAAAATTGGTCAAAGTGTTCTAATGTTCATATTTTGGTGACAATGTAGACATCATTGCAATTGTTGCCTGCCAAAGACTGAGTATGCATCTTAAAGTTATGTACTGCACTAACGTACCAAGCTCCAGTGTCAATTTGCAGGCTGTCTGACTGAAAGTGTATCTTCAGAGATGGACCTAAGGTACATCACTATCCCGAATGAGTCATCTGAAGAGACGGAAAAAGCAACTGGAGGAAAGAACTGAACTATGGTCTAGTTCAAAACGCGCTGACCTCCCCCAAGGTTGTGAGAGCCTGCTTGTGGAGAGAAGGCTCCAGGGGCAGCTGAACAGGCAGGACATTTCACAGCCAGGACAGTTTTCTTCGTTCCAGTAGTAAAAGAGAGAAGATGATAAGGAGGGATTCCTCTGGCAGTAGCCTCCTTTGGTTGCCTCTGACACCTTACCAACCTGTGTTCCACTGATCCAAGAAGACCTCAGGCTGTTGGAGGGGAATATCTAGAAAGTTATGTCATGAACATCCCTTTTCCCTCAAGAACAAGGAATTTGCTAAATCGGCTAGCTGTGGCTGAGCAATAATGTTAGTGTGGGACTGAGAGGTAGGATTTTGGGTTGTGAAGAACTGAAAAGTCTTTAATGGTAGAGGGAGCTTTATGCTTCAGTTGGCATCACCCTTGTAAAATCTCACTCTCCAAAGTAATAAACATGACTGGGTAGCCAGAAAGGTTTTTCATTCAACAGACTAATTATGGCACAAACACTCTGTCATGTAAGCTTAGTTTCACAACATAAATACAACTACACTGAACTCTTCAAAGGACATATTTAAAAAAAAATAATATTTCCCAGCAATGAACATTATCTGCTTAAGTAACAGGCAAGAAAAATTGAAGATACTCATACATAGAGGAAAAAAACCCAAAGTATTGGAAATATACCTGAAACCCAGTGGAATGAATCATAATACTAAGACAGTGGAATTCAAGCTTACTAGTAACACAGTACATCACTGTGTCTAGATCATCCTTCCAGCAGATAATGTAGAATTTAGGAACTATAGCACACAAACCCAAAGATGGGATACTGGGGATCATCCACTCCACTCCTTTCAAATAGCAAGTATAATTTTTAAAACAGCAAACAATAATTTGTTTAGTGAGCATGTGCAGCAGCCAACAGATGTAATGCAAGACTGAGTTTCAGTGACAGAAGTGTTAAAACCTAACATAAAAACTTAGTGGATGAATTGAAAACCAGTTATTATGTCGTGTTTATTTCCTTCAAGCAGCATTTGGTAAAGAAAACACTTTACAATAAGAACAGTTTCCCAAAAATTGAAGCATCTATCGCCATAACTGTATTTTGGGAGCACAGAAGTATCAGAGAAGTATTAAGGAAACTAGAAACAAATTACACATTCATTACTAGAGACCTCAAAAAAGACAATATTTCAGGTGTGACTAAGATAATGATACTTAAATAATAATTATTATGATTATTATTATTCAAATTGCTTTGAAAAGACTGATGAAAGCCACAAATATATAAATGAGAAAGGAAAGATAATGACAGTACAATCTACTATTTTTAAAGGATACAGGGCTTTTCCAAATGTTGTTAATTATTGATAAATCTCTTGAAAAAACAGATAATTTCTACATGATTAAAAAAAGTAAACTTGGTTCCATAGTTAGAAGTCTGTAGAAAAAAAGAAAGTGGAGATGGTGCTGATAAGGATTTAAAGTCTGAGTAACCTGACTCCTAAGATATCTAAATAGATCATTCAAAAATAAAGACTATCAACATGAAAAAAAAAGTAAAAAAAAAAAAAAACAAAACACCAACTATTTCAGACAACAAGTTCCATGGTAACTAGGCCTTTTCAATTGAATCACTAACCTTTTCTGACAGGATATGAGTTTGGATGTTAGTAACATTTCTGTTGATAAAATATTTGGATTAAAAAAAATAAATTATTTAGTACTACATGACATCTTGATTTTAAAATCTTACTGTTTTAAAAATGACAGTATAAGGAAGTAGCAACATCCAACATCCACTGAGGCTATTAAAAATGGGTATTGCAGGCACATCTGAAAATAAAATGACTGGGAAGACATTAATGAATTGGGCAACTCAATAGTGAGGTTCCTCAAAGACCATTTTTGGTCTAATTCTCATCAATATTTTTAATTGATGATTTGAGGATATTTTTGATGAAGGAGAATAGAAAACCTTTGGCAGTTAAACTTTTTAGTTGACAGAGATTCATGGAGTGGTAGGCAATGAGGGAGCTGGTTACTGTTACAAACAATCTGAATTACTTGCTTAAATGGACACAATTCATGAAAATGCTTTAAATAGATCCTAACACGCATGCACACAAAAAATTCCTCCACAGAGGAACAGCACAGGTTACACTTAATGGGCCGGA
This sequence comes from Manacus vitellinus, assembly GCF_001715985.3. Taxonomy (NCBI): domain Eukaryota; kingdom Metazoa; phylum Chordata; class Aves; order Passeriformes; family Pipridae; genus Manacus; species Manacus vitellinus. The sequence goes on along the minus strand of NW_021938895.1, from coordinate 14,993,367 downwards.
TTTTCTCAGTTCACTCCTTTTACTGAGCAGAAAACAGAGAGGATCTGGTTTTACAGGGGTTTTTAATATCGTTTTAAAAAACAACCTGCTTCTAAGGAGATTACATTTAGACAGACAAGGACGAAACAACCCTCAGTGACTTAAATCTGAAGGGAGAGAAATAATAACTTAATAGTCTCTGATTTACAATGCAGTTTTGTGAGCTTCCCATCTTCCTGAGTCTGGTGATGTTCTGGATACTTTGCCTTTTTTGGGGGTGAGGGGGGCTGAGAGGTGGGGTGGGTGTGAGTAAATTGGGATTCTTCCACTAAAACATCGGCTACCTATTGCTGTATTTTTGTCACCTGCAGAAGAACCAGAAGCTCTTCAGCTGAGAACATGACTCTGCACAGACTTCCCATTCAATGACATGCTCTAACAAGCCAGTCTTCAGCCTGAGACACAAGCTGAGAGTAGTTCAAACATGAATGCACAAGAGCCCACCATCACTAAAAGCATACCACAGCAAGGACAGGATGTATGGAGGCCGAACACAAAAGCTCAGTCACAGAATCACAGAACAGTTTTGGTTTGGAAGGGACATTTAAGATCGCCTAGTTCAAACCTCCCTGCCATGGGCAGGGATGCTCAAGAGCAAAAAAAAAAACCCTGCAAGTGCACTAGGCCCAGATGCCTGAAGTACCAAGTAGCTGGGAAAGAGTATACTTAAAATATTAACTCTGCTGTATTGTCTGATTAATTGCAAAGACACAAAATAATCATATTGTGCATGCTGGCTTCAGTACTGTTCTTAAAAATACGTTTGGAAAGCAGAGAAGAAATTTAAATATGTTGAGAGACTTGAGAAAGTGGCTTTCTATACGTTTGAATGAGAAATTCACATTCTAAGTCAGTTTTCAAGGTCTAATCATGTCCCTAAGCTTAACTAACATAAAAGTAGTATCAACTGCGATAATATCTGGCAGCTTCCGTAAGCTGTCATCAGCTTTGAAATCTTCAAATGAGAAACAAATAGAAAGAAATCATAAAACCTAACCAAGTTCACCAACAAAATTACTGGAAGGCATGTCTACAATGTGGATGGATACAACTTAAACATCCAAGCAAGTGCCTAACCATGCTCATTTACTTACTTTGCACAGCATCACAGAGGTGAACTAACCCTGGTCCAAAAGCGTTAGTGCAGCACTTCTCTTCAGCTAATAAACCTCCTCAGGCAGAGCTCAGTAGCTCAGGTGCAGAGCCCACTGACATGCCTATTTCACTTCTATCCCTGGTGCTACCTCAGATGTTGTTACCCTGGGTGTCTCTGCACTGCAGGAGATTTATTGACTTGATCAAGAGGTGCTGTGACTTACACTATTAAGCACTGGCTGTGAAGGAGAAGGATGTGTTTCTAGTCCTCAACCTAAAACCTAAATCTGATTTCCTGTCTTTTTGTGAGCATTGCAAGAAAAAGCAGAGCTGTGCTACACCCATAACTAATATAATCCACTGGGAAACACAACGTAGGCACTGATGGAAGCAGCCATCATTAGCTGAGCCTGAAACATTGTTCCTTTTGAATTAATGACAGTGTCCAATTTCATTCCTATATTTATTTCTTTATCTGCCTCAAGACCAAAATGAAACAACACCACAGATGTGAGAAGTTGGAGGCAATGTGGAAAAAATCTAGTAATTAGTTCATTAATACAAATTTGCCAAATAAGTATGTTACACTATAAATTTCTCTACTCTGGATGAGGATCAGCGCAGAAATACTCATGCCATTGAGCCAGTGGAAGCTTTCTCCACCAACAACAGGGAGACCTGTTTAACTCAGAATGTCTGTTAATCACATGGACCGAGTAAGATTTATTGCATCTTTAATTTCTCACTTTTTAAGACTTTGGGATTAGTTTTTGAGGAAGACACTCAATTTAGGGAAGACTGTTACTTAGCAACCATAATCTGTTTTAAAACAAAGCTGTAGCCTGTGCTTTATTTTTTTTTTAGCGAGGAAATAATAGATCTCTGTCCTTACATGCTTCTAATGAAATTAATAGCTAGAGCAAATACCTAGACTGAACATCAGGGGAAGGCCACAAGCAAGCTACTTGTCAAAGCACTATCCTTAAATAGTTTGACCCTTTCCTCAATTTTGCACTCATGACAGAGAAAAATCTCAGTTCTTTAAAAAAAAAAAATTATTTGAGAAAATTTTCCTCCAGACACTAGCTGCTGGCTGATACAGAGCAGTCATATCCATGGATATGGGAAAAATTATGCTTTTGAAAACAAATGGGAAAAATAGATACCTGGTGGGCTTCGTTCTCTGCAATAAAAATCCAGAAGCTAGCAAGAAAAATCAGGGAATATGGAGTAGCTAACCCTCAAAATCAAGTATCAGAGCAGAACAGCTTTCTTACTATGCCCATTTAAGACTCAAGCTGAGACTCTAAAAAGCTGCCAAGTATACTGGAGCTAAGCTGGCCCCAGTTGTATACTCTGAAAGATTTTGGTGCTCATAATCATTGTACATAACAGGCTGAGCTACCCAAAGGCTTCAAGAAAAGGACAAGGCAACAACATATGGCCTAACAGACTGTTCATGTCTTCTCCTAAACAAGGCACAGCTTCACCTTAGACTGACCTTGCAATTACAGGCTACTGGGAGCAGTTATGCACTTGAAAACAGTCAGCACAACAAACGGCAGAGACAGGGAAAGACTCGGAAATACTGAATCCAGAGAGCCCTCAACAGGTAAGCTTTGTGTCCTGGCCACAGGGCCTGAGACAATCCTGCTCCACTCAGGCCATTTGCTATCAGAATCTTCAAAAGCAAAAGAATCCTTTATACTATCACTTCCTCTGCAGATGAAACAATGATAAAAGCTCCTCCAGAGGTGAGCTTTTACGAATTTGAGGCCAAGGTTCTGAAGAAATCCTCCCCAAAATAATAAATTTAAATAACTGCAAGTAAGCAAAGTGGGTTAACGTACCAGCTTCCTCCAGCAGCGAGAGCAGAATCTGAACAGTTTTTCCAGAGCAGTTATTAAGTAGCTAGGGGAAAATTGCAGTGCCACCTCAAATAACTCATGTCTATATGACTCAGTTCAGGAATATTAATAAAATCCACACATCCAGAGCCTGTACTGATTAGACTTTAGGAGATACTGGATTCTGAGCAATAACCTACCAAGTTTACCATAACTATTCTGTATCTACTGTCATTTGAGTGGGGTAAAAATAACTTATCGACTCTTGAAAAACCCCTAAATCTTAGAAATACGTTATTTTGAACTGTGAATTTGCTTTGGCTTTCTTAACCAGCCTTGAGTACAAAAGCTTAAGGATTACAATGTCCTTGTATTGTTCTTAGACCAGAAACAGTAGTTGATATATGATTTCCTTTAAAAATGCAAACACTAACATACTTGTATTTCATGGGCATCAAAAATAAACATAATAATTATCTATAAATATGCCAAAATCCAGATGAATCTTGTAATTTAGTGGGAAAAAATTATATACACTGATCAATCTACAGGACTACAACTAGCAACAAGTATTAAGAGTAATTTGCATTTCTTGTCGGAAAATCAGTACCCTTCTTTTACCCCCTCTAAATCAGAAGTGGCTTTATATCAAGGTACTGGAGCTTATGAGAGGTAAAACATGTTTTCCCCTGTCTTATCCTTGTGTTTCATTGTGAAAGGGTTATTTCTCCCAGGAACATATGAACAGCTGCTGGCTCTTTCCTCCATGATTTCGCATGACACATTTCTCACTGGAGCTCTCAGCAATTTATTCTTAATGCCTTACTGCTTTGACTAAGTTTTTTTTACAAGTTTAGTGTTGTATACATAAAAATTAGCTATGAGAATCAGGCAGAAAATCCCTTTAATTCAACAGGCTGCATGAAATGCCTTTATGTCTGAAGATGCTAAAGCCATGGCTGAGTTTTGGTGCAGGGAGAGTATTTATTTATTTCATTTTTTAAAGGTGCAATACATGTCAGACACAGGGTTCATGTAGAGACTAGTGATTTTAAAAGTGCCATTCAGTTTTCCACCTCCATCAGATCAGGTCAAGAATCTTGGAGAATTTATCTCAAAGAGCCAGGAAAGAGGTCACCCCATGGGGGAAAGACAGCCCTTAAGAAAGATTGCTACACAACTGCACCACAGTGTCGGAGCACACTGCTGCTAACAGAGGCCATTAGCCAGGGTTTGTTTACATTAGTATGGCTAAAAAACAAGGGGATAAAATTCAATCATTGACACAGTACCCTGATTTAACTTTCATGGGTTTCTGACTCTAAAAAACATCAAGTGTTCAGGTTTTTTTATCCTAAAATTAAAATTACATCAATGCATTACAGCTTCAACTTTGAGGACTCTGAGCTGTCACAGCCAAGACAAGAAAGGAACTCCCAGGAGGCCATTCAACCCTTACTTGTTCATTCAGAACATGAACACTAAATCTCATTGATCTTCTGATCACTACAAATTATTGGTAAGCTCTGCATTAAACCAGACTGCTGTAAATTGGAGTTGACAGTATTATCACTGAAAGAAATGCATGAACTCTGTGTTTGCCAAAGTGTGACCTCCTGGACTAGTGGTGTAGCACTGTATCACAGCAAGGACTGAGATTTCTAATCCAACTGCCATTCTCAAGCAAATTATTTCAATCACACAATTAACTTTGCTTAAGAATATTTCTTCAAGCTAGACATGCACTGTGACTTAACAAATAAAAACCCCCAAAGGATATTGGTGCAACATTCCCATCTTCAGGTGCGGGTTCACAAGACTCACCTGCATTAGGACACTAATGCCCTTCCAGACAGCCCTCCTTCAGTGAAACCATCCTCAGCATTCTCAGAGTAGTTTGCATGCCAGCAGGATAAAAATTTGAAAGAATTAATCCAGAAAATAAATGTGGGTGTTAACACCAGAGAAGAAACTCTACCAACAAAGTTAGCAACAAGCACTTTCATATGAGGCAAAGAGATTACAGAACACAACTGGCAACTGATTTGGGAAGCTGGCATGATTGTTGGGTTTGCTAACCAACTCTGTATGAAGACCTTTCTCTGGTTTTTGTTTTGGGGTTGTTTTTTGTATTCTTGAAGATGACACATGCATATTGTTCCTTAGTCAGGGTCTTTGCTGTCACCTCAATAGTAAAGAATTACTGATGAAAGTTAAGAAACAAAGGAGACAAAAGGAAAGAGTTACTTAATCCTTTGAAGGTTATTTGTTCACATGGACAATGGTGACATTTAATGTGGGGCAAAAAATTATAAACAAAGAAAATTGCTTTGACAACCAAAGCTTTTATAGTAATGTGGGAACTGGCATACCATGTCTGAAAGGCTTGGGAAGAAACTGAGGACACCTAGAGGAGTTCCAATTGCAGAAATTTGCCAGTTTTGTACATTATTTTCCTCTTAAAACAGCTAATGGAAATGATGTGGCATACTTACATACAAACATGTTCACGTGATCAGTGACATGTTTATGTTACATCTTATAATCAAAATAGTTTACTTGAGTTTGAAAAGCCAGAAGAAATTCTCTTGACAAGTAGCCTCAAGAAATATTTACAAATGAACTGAAGAATATTGTCTTTGGTTTATAATTAAGGGATAGACCCAATAAATGGCTTGGGAGTCTGAAAGATTGGCACTGCAATATGTAGTTATCTTGGGCACCTGTGTTACAAAGTAGAGCTGGGAACCTTGCCCTGGCCACATCTCTGTCCCTTCCTGAAGGATACCCTGAGCAGAGCCTACTACTCATCCCAAATGACACCCAGTGGCATCTGTGCAAAAATTATTCATCTTTTCGGGCCACAAACAGAGCAGTCAGAAAAGAGGACATGACTCCGCAGGCACAGAGTAAGAGGCAAGGTCTTATCTTCTGGCTCCTGCTGATTTGAGTTAGACTAAAAACCCACCTGGTTTAATAACCTGTTTCCTGCTAGGTCCAATAGGCCATAATTAGAGGAATATATAAGAAATGGGATGAGAATAAAGTGATCCTTCCTGGCCATACAGTGTTGATTGCCCCAAATAAGAAGAGAAAGGGCTTTCTGAGTCAAAGGTTGCAACCATGGCAACTTTTAACAGCCAAAGTACTCTTCATGAATTCTTCATTAATCCCATTATTTTGGCTCTCAGACCATACTATATCACCAAGTTCCACAATTTCATCTGTGCACAGTAACTTTTTAAATTTGGTTGCCTCTCCATTCTTCAAGCAGGAATAGTGGAGAGTAACCATTTCCCCCTTCCATGCTTTTTTGCAGGAACAATCTTGAGCACAGTAGCAGTTCCTTAACTCTTTATTACCCTTCTCTAGTTTGTGTTACTTCTCTTTTGAAGCAGGGAGACGAAAGGTGAGTGCAGCATTCCAGATATGATGCACTGCAGATTTATACAGTGGAATAACGAGGGGTTTTGTTTTGCTCTTCACTCCCAGCTGAATATTTCATAACATTTGTCTTTTTAAGCTTTTCTGAGCAGTAAGGTCAGTTCTTAAGGTGAAGGAGGAAGCCCAAAATTCCCTTTTCTGTGCTCTCTTTGCCATACACCCCCTTTACATTCAGAAACCACTGCTAGAATGAAAAGAAAAAAAAAAATCGAACATTATCTTCATCCTCAAGTTCAAAAACTCGCTACTCAAATAATTAGCCCCCAAAGTCAGGAAAGCAAGTAGTTCTGATAATTCCTCTTTGTCAAACTAAGGAGCAATTTATAGTGGTAGTCAGATATTGTCTGATAGAGCACTTTTTTGTAGTAAATGAAAACTCAACATTCAATTTCCTGAGGAAAACAAAACAGGGGGAGGTGATCCAACTTTCACTTCTCCAGCTCCCCAGCAGCCCATCCAGCAAAAGACCTAAAGGACAACACAAAGTTACTCCACATTTCCAGTGACACTGGGTCAAAAAACTTCAGAAAATACTCAATTTAGATACTTCCCTGATTTGAAAATAATAATTTTTAAAAAAACCCTCCTCCTTGTTGAAACTCTGCAGATCAATCTTGGGATTTGGGTTACAAGAACAAGTTTTTAGAAATACCAAGGTTACATCAGGCGGCTTGACTGATTCCTTTATGATGCTACAAGGGAAAGTCAAGCTTGAGCTAGACTCACACTTGCACCTACAGTCAGGAAGCCATTTGGAGCACAACAACAACTTTATCGACTCAGCACGTTTGTGGACAATGCCGCGTATATGCCATATGTGTCAGTAGATGGCACTCTCTATATTTACTATCTATGTGTTTTGCACACTTGTCGAAAAATGCTTCTTCTCATGGAACAGCAGTAGTAGAACAAAGGTCCTTAGACAGCTTCCCCTAGAGGGGAGCTCTGTGCTTTACCTACTCTTTAGTGCAGATTTTAGTTTTTCCAGGCCTCACAACTGGTCAAGTTTGTTGATTTGGACCTGTAAACCCATGGCAACATGAACTGCACATATGATCTGTACTTTATGCAGTTAATGGACAATCCACTCTCCCATCCACAGTGTAATAAGCCTCAAAACTGGCCCTTTCTACAAAGGCCAAAAAAAGGTTCAGCATTAACAAAGCACCTGCACATGACACCAAAATGAGGTCTATGTTAAAACAGAGCCCTCTTCGTTTACCTGGTCAGCTCACTATCCATTTAGAGTCCTATCAACTTCATTTAGTTGTTTGTCCTTTGTATTGAACAGCCAGTAGAGTCACCGAAAGGCAGAGCAAATGCCTCTTCTGTGCACAACATGTACACTAAGTTCCTTTAAGTTAAAATTACTAAAGTTTTATTTACAAAAAGAACAATAACTAGTTTGAGGTAAAAGCTAACAGTTCCACATGACGAACTATAATCCAAAAACAGTTCAAAAGATATCTCGAGCTAACTGCTTGCCAGGACACCTGGGGAAGGGAGGCAGGTACAGATTCCCCGTGCACCACCACCCTGCTGTGCAGAGCACTACTCTTAAGATCTGGTCAGGACTGCAGGTTGGTTTCTATCAAAGCCCACCTCATGCAGCAAGTTAAGACTCATGAATACTAAGCAAATCTAAACCCTTGTTTAGCCTCACAGATCAGATGAGATAACAAAGGAAGATGAGAATAAAACATGTTTCTTTTTTATTGTGCACTATTACAGTAAGCCACCCCATCAGCCCAGTGGTATGAACACATAACACCAGTACAGTCCTTCAATACTTCCTTTTCTGAAAATGTTTCTAAACTATAATAATATATTATATTTAATAAATACAATTACTAACAACATTTAACTGATTCTTGATTAGAATCAATTATATTTCTGAAACAATCAAGCATCCTACAATTAAAAATAATTGATTCATTAGCACACCCCTACTAGACAATTACACAAATGCATTATTTATGTAATTAGATACATTTACAGTTCATTATTCCACTTTTTATTCTATTGTTGCAAAGCTACACATGTAAAGCCTTATTTTATAATCTTCCTTGCTTTCTACTGACGTGGAGATTGCATTTGATTTATTTACTCAATTTCAACTTAAAAATCAAAACCTGAAAGAGACTCGATCCCTACAAAAACAATAATTAAAACTCACTTATTTGTCATATGGGTGAAAAGTAAAGGTAACTAAATATTTTCTAGGGAAAACCACAGAAAAAAACAGCTGTACAAACCAGATTTTCAGAGGTTTCAGAAACACAAATTAAAATTTCGACTTGCCAGGCTTTTAAATGAGAATTTGAGGGTGAGCATGAAAAAGAAGCTAGTGAAAAATCACTGTCATTAGAACTGCTTCCAAGACCATGGAATGGTCTACTACGGCATCAAAACCAGTTCAGAAGTTTTGACAGTCATGACCATGAATTAAGGACCTGATTTTCAGATGTTTCAGTTCTCCACATATTTTACCACCTTTACTTACGGTTGCGATTGTCCAAGCTAGCTAAGAAAACATAATAAAATCCACCAACCAAACACCACGAAAACACCACTGCCACACTGGGTCAGACCAAAGAAGAAAGGACAGATGTGTGAGAACTGGAAGGGGCACCTCTGGCCTGAGAAACAGAGGACAAGAGAAAGGCATGCTGCGAGCTCACCAAGCAAGGCATGGTGACCTGTCTGCTAACTGATGAGAGTACTGCAATAAGTCAGGAGAGAAAACAAGTGAATATAGAGAAATACAAAGACTTTTCCCCTCTATCAGCACACTACCAATGGCCTCAGTAGAATCTAGAAAACAAGTCTATCAGATCCGTTCCCACGGGGCTCTGAAACAATGGCTATTAAGGCCTCCCTTCTGATCCCTCTGGTCTAAATATGGGGTGGCTGCCACACAATTTCAAACCTGGGACTCCTGAAGCAGTGACTAAATGAAAACCCAAAAAAAGTCTGCAAACTTCTATGCTTAAATTGCAGCAAAACTCATTTTTCAATAGCATTACACTTTACTTTCACTTACTTCATACAAATTTTTGTAATATTTAGATCATTGCTTGTCGTACACACATTTACTTTTTTTTTTAAGATTAGAAGAGTGAGTTCATCTAGCTGTTGCTGGTTTTACCTTTCTTAATGAAAGCTACATTATAAAGCTTACAGGGTTAATGGAGAAAAAATTACTTTTTAGGTAGAGTTCCCAGGCAAAGCTCTTCTCCCATCTTCCATGGTCCTGGTGCATTTCTCAAAGGACCTCAAAGAGGCTTCCACTCTCATTCACTGAACAAATGAGGACAGAGTAGAAGGATAAGACATTCAATAATTGCTTATGCTTGCATTCTTTAAAGTTAGATACTGGGAATGGCAGGGAGTGTAAGGAAATAAGTGATTGTTGCTCCATCCATTGATACAGTTAAAGATGTAGCACCATGGCGGTTACCTCAGGTGCCATCACAAGTGCTTCTTTCTAACTTTTAAGATGCTCTAATGATGCTAAATATTCACGTCTTCCTTCAAGCCTGGGTGAATGATCTAGAACTTTGGTGTCCTGTGTGTTTCTTGTTTTATGACACAAGTCAGCTGGCCATAGTCAGAAGCAGACGCTTGGAGAAAAAGAGCAACAGAACAAAAGGTGAAGAGGAAAAAACTGTGATGATAACTTAAACTACTGTTCTTCAGCAGTCTTGGTGCTGAAAGATATGTCCCTACTCAGTCTGACAGCCAAACATGACAACTATCATGGCAGTGAGAATCCCAGCAGCTGTTATTTCATTAATAACAATAACAGATCACCTTTCAGATCCTGGGAAATGGATAAGCTACTTGAAAACATTTGACGACTGGCCAGCTACATGCAGCAGAATCTGTCCATATATTACATCCTTATCAGGCACTGCAACTCTAAAATAGTTGAGGTCAGGAAGGCAGTTAAGAAAATCCTCAGGCAAACCAGAAGATTTCATGGGAAATCAGCTGCCTACATTATAAAGCAATCACCAACCAACAAAAGAAACCCCAAACAAATACTTTTAAATGATCATGCATTCATCCCTGAGTTTTCTGCATTGAATTTGACTGAAATGGACAGTTATACTGGATTTATGTTGATATATTTCCAGCTTTCCTGATTGATTTGTCTCCTCACTTTTTGCAAGTTTAAAAACTTCTCTTATTTAAAGTTATTAAAGGCTATCAAGCAAAGGAAGAAAACTATCTACCTCACTGCAACCTTGCTTTAAATCTAGTGTTTATACTGAGTAGAAAATCTTAAGCTCCACTGCGGTTCAGAGTTACACAGCTCCAATGAAATTAAAACACACTGGTCTACCTCGCAGTCCAATGTTATTCCTCATTGCATCTGGCCTCACTCACAAAACACTTCAAACTTCATCTGCAAAGAAGCACGGCTGCCATCAAAGTCATTAAGTCTTAAAATCAGAAGAAAGTTCTTCCAAGCGTGTTTATTTAATCCAAAACATTAACATGCTGACAGCTGTTGAGCTGCTTCATTTAGCTGTCACAACAGACCATGGAGCACCATAGTGAAATGGACACTTCTGTGTATGACATCTGCCACTCTTCTATTAACTGCTGCTTCACCACAAACATTTTACCGAATAATTGATTTGGCTAGGTGTATGCAACAGAGTATCTTTTTTTTATGCGTTAAAACATCTGGGGTTTTGCACTACAAGGTTCTGCCTAAAGTAATAAAGTCCAAATAGAAGATTTTTAAACTGCCATTTTTTGGCTATGACATGAGAAGGATGCCCATAGAGAGGTAACATGCCTCATCTGCTTAGGAAAGCAGACCTTCTGTAACAGAAGTTGAAAAGCATTACTAAAAATGTTCACATTGAAGGCTTTAATAGAAATAAAAATTCTTAGGAAAGCTTCATCTCGACAGTGCTGTTCTTGAATCCAAAGTATCAGCAACTCAGTGGGAAACGCAGCTCATACGAAAGCAATTTATATTGTGCCGCAGCAGAGGTAGAATAGGGTAGTTTTAATACCAAGGGGGGAAAAATCATCACAGTAGACACCTTTCCAAAATTTAATAATGAGAAATGTAGAGTACTCGTGACTCTCAGAAGTCTATAAGAATGCTTGGGAATCAACAGTTCTCAAAAACAGGCTTAAAGTCTGGAATTCTCCTACTATCAAAAACCTGAAGTCTGGGTTTGGAACTGACTGAAATTATTATGACAAAGTCTCCTTGAACCAAATTTGCCAAAACTGCAAGGTAAATCACAATGCCACTGAAATAGTCACAAGTAGTATCTGTAAACCATAAGACTGCATAGCAAGAAATAGCCTTTTTCTTTCACCTGGAGATGGCAAAAAAAAAAAAAGGTTCTGTGTTTTTTTCCAGCTTTGTAGAGAATATAACTGTCTCCCTGGGTTTAGCTGAGTATCTGAAATTAAAGTATTGTCCTTTAAAGACAAAAATACAATAAGTTGAAGGAATAAGTTCTCTGTTATTGTCATTTGTTATGCAGTGGAGATGTGAAATACTGGTTCTGGCCTTATCCAAATGCCTGTCATTGGTCTCCAAGATAACAACCTTGCTTGGAAACAGAAACCTTTATACCTTTTACAGAAATGTTTAAATCCAAAATGAAATCAAAAACAATGAAAAGCATTCTTTCACAAGAAAGCAAAACATACCTAGCTGGCAATATCTCTGGAGGGCATCCCTCAAACACTGCTACATGATACCCCAAAGGTGCAGCCCCTGATTAGACTACTGGAATTGTATCCTTTGAGTTTGCAATCAGCTCAGATGGTAATTCCAAAATGGGAACTCTGCAGAATATGATTTACTGTTATAAGATGGGAAGAAAAAAAGACAAAAAAATAATGAAGGCTGGGATTGCTGACTTGTACATCCAACAAATGACAACTTTTTTGCTCATTTTGGAGATATTCAACATGCCACTGGACCTGAGCAATCTCATCTACCTTTGAAGTTGGATCTGGTCTGGGTGTGAGGTTAGGGCAGATGACCTCTAGAGCTCCCTTCTGGGGAGCATATCACAACAGGTACCAGAGCTTGAGTTCTCCAAATAGGGAAGTTATTCTAGTTACAATAATACTTAAGTCTTATCAAAGTGCTGCTCTAGATCTAGAGTCATGCATCCTTTTAAATAATTTATGAGAAATAAGGATAGCAATACTGGGATCAACACATTCCTGCATGTAGGTAGATGGGACTATTCCTTGATTACTGACAGCTTCCCATTACAATATGAATATTTTCACCCTTTTTCATAGGCTGAGACGATTGCCTAAGTTTACTCTAGTATCTAGAAACAAGTACTTTCACAGGGCAATTCATCAACATCCTAAGATATATGGGATAGCTTGCTCTGTCCAGCTGGCTCTTCCTCTCCAATGACTACAGAAGGTAGAGATGACTACTTTAGTCCAGAAGTCTGGCTTTTAGACAGACCAAATTCAACTACACAAATCCCATAAGTTACTGGCCAGGGAGGAACCAGTAACTACTCACTGGGATAAGGTTCTCCACCCCTCTCGTTTACACAGCTCTGAAGGTGGCAAGAGAAACATAAGTGTTGCCCAAGAGCCATAACTAGTCTCTTCATTATCCAGAGGTGGAAGGATGATGACTATTGTGGATTCAACTCCTGAAGTGCTAAGGGTCAAACTATTCATAACTACAATATGTACATCTTCCTTATGCGCCTTGAAAGTGATTTTCAGGGTTAAATTCACCAGTGATACTAGTAGAGGCAACCATGAGCATACCCTTGAATTACAGTAACTTAGAATGAACTTTGAAAATCTTCCTAAGAAATTTATAAGGGGAAACTCCAGAAGAAAAAAAAGTTAGGTTTGTTTCTTAATTTACTGCAGAAAGGAAGTGCAGGTGTTGTGCAAATCTCTGTATCTACCAACATAAGTGAAACCCCTCTTATTGGGGGTTGTTTTATCATCTGCTTTACTACAGTCTTACAACACTTGTTACTGCCACTCAGGGACACATACAGGCCTAAGTTAAACACAGCATGGCAGGCTGCCTGGTGCTAAGTGGACATCTTATCTTTCTTAGCCCTACCCTTCCCATAAATCCACGCCCATTTCAATGAACAAAACCACTGTTTCATGTGCATTGATGAAAACTCTTTAGTCAGCATGGAAATAATTCTAGGTTTATACAGGAACACAGAGTAGAATCTGTTCCAGTGTTTGAATTTCAAAGATCCATAGAGCTGAGCTCTGCATTCACACATTTTCAAGGCTCTTCCTAGAGCGGGGGTTTTCAGCAGCTGCACAGTGCTGCAAGTTGGCGTAAGTTCTTGTTATACTGCCATGGGCTAAATTCAAAATCCTGGTCTAACACTGATGGCAAACTACAATTAGTACTGTTCCTACACAAAAAAAAAAAGAAGTAATTCATGAAATCCATCATTTTCATAGCCACATAAAATTTTATCAGTAAAATGTTCAGCTTTTCTGACTTCTGTTCACTCCTGCTAATTTCTTTCTCTGGATTTTGTATGAACTGCTGCATTTTATAAAAGGAAAAAACAGCCAGAAAAATGAATTAGTGTAAAGTTTTACACTGGGACAAATCTTTTGTAATTTCCAATTCCTCTGCCCATTCATGGAAATGCCAAACAAAATATACAGTCTATCATTCCAGATGACAACTAAGGTTCATGTAATTAAATATTCTGTCCTGGACATAAGCTAGCATCAGACATTCAGAGAACAATACAACGAATCTATAAATTGTAAATATATGTTTTAGTCGTTTGTCTCCTGACATAAGAGAAGGAATTTATCCAAAGCAAATGTTCCCATTATTCCTACAAAAAATTAATACACTTCTGACCCCTGCTTCAATACCTTCCTGCAATGAGTTACATTACTAATATAAATATATTAAAAAAATAAATCACAGCAGTATAATATTTTATCTTATTTTTCTAAATTTGCCTCAGGTTATCTTGAGTACTCTCTAAATTCTTGGTAATTTGCCAAATAATCTTACACTTCACCACAACAGTGAAGCTAAAGTATTTTCAAAAGAAAAGAGTTTGCACTGTAAAAGCCTTTTAAGTGTTGCTTGAGTGTCTCTTAATAATTGAGGTGAAGTTCCTTATCATGTAATGCATTCTAGGTCTAAATATGTTCTTCTATGCTTGGAAATTCTTTTCCAAGATTACAAATGAACATTCAGAAGATAGTCTAATGATACATCACTTTAAGTCCTCTATGTCCTTCTTCACTGATACAGTCAGATCTTCTTTTCCAGTTTCTTGTTTCTTCTTGAAAATACATACAGGTAGGGTTCAGCATAACACAGCTGCGTGTTTGGAGAAGGAAAGGTGGGAAATTCATTAGTTTACAACTAACACTAACTTATTATTAGATTCCATAGCCTGATGCGTTAGAGCAATAAATGGAAGAAATTCCTGAGGGGACATAAAGAACAGTGAATAAATGCTATAATGCACAGAAGTGCAGTGACCACCCTAGTCAGCTATTTAGTTAGTGTCTACCTGTAAGCCATGCCCAGTTAGCAATATCAATACCTTTCCCATAGCCCTGAATTGTAGTTGAAAGAAGACATCTACATTTGCCCTCCAATAAAGGCTGGGAAGGAAACATCTGATTCAATGATACCTGTTGGCATAAGGAATTAAGAAGGAGAGCTGAAGAATATGGTCAGAGATATATCTGTGATCAAGAAGATGCTGAAGGACACAAAGGCCATTATAACAAACCACTTGAACAGCTATACAGAACAGGACCCAGCTGTAAAGATTAACCCAACAAATACACAGGGAAGAAGCTGGTTGCTAGTATCATCTGAAGGCCAGGCAATATTACAATCAGAAGCCAGGAGTTTAAGAGCAAGTACTCTATCCTAGAGAAAGGTGGGACTGAACCCTATGAACGTATCTGACCTTTCACCCTTGAGATCAGGCATTAATGCCATTCTCAATGCACAAAAATCCCAGTAAAATAAGAGTTGGAGCATGGGAGAGAACTAATAACTGAGGACACAAATGCTGCCCATTTCCATGTAGAAGGACAGAGGTGTTGTAAGAGACTAGCCTTGCTAAATCATGACTTCCTTGACTTCCTCATTGACCTCAAACACAGGAAAGCAACTTACCAACTAGGTCAGATCACTAAAGAAGAGCATAAAAGAATGGCGCAAGCAGCTGGAGCACAATGAAAGATGTCAAGACACAAAACATGACCATAAGAAACAAAGGAACCCTATGATCACAGCTGAGCAGAGACCAGGTCAGGCACCCTTCTAAAGCTGATCTGCCCATAGCCTGCCCTTAAAGTCAGTGCTCCAGAACACCAAAGTACTTACAATATCTAAACATGAAGTAGAAGAATATATTTTTTTTAAAGAGGCAAGTCTCAGGTTGCTCAAATAAGACAGATATAAAAAGCTTTGAAAACAAAGTTACTTTCTCCCTACCACATGTTTACATTTTTCCTTTTTAGTTTTGTTCTAATCCAGCAGCCACTATGCCCCTCCTAGATGTATAAACACTCCAGCTTGCTTCTGGCCCCTGTGTCTCTATTACCTGCCTGTCTCCCAAGGCCCTCTCTCCTCATCTGATCTGTTTCAAAACCAAGATGCCAGTCTACTTTCCAGAAACGTGTCACTCATGAGCGTGCTCTCAGGAAAGGACAAATCTCCCTCTCCAGAGACTTCCATATAGTTCCAAGTTCAAGCAAACTCAAGAAGAGAACTATGCAAGCTATTAAACATAACATAAAGTATCTATGCAGTAAGCTGTGAACAAATAAAAAAAAAGGAGATATCAGCTTTTACAACTAGAAAGACTACAACTATTCAGAAAGAACGTAGAGAAGACGCAGAGAAAGCCAGAGGGCTTAATGACTTCTTGCATTAGTCTACATGAAGGAGATGTGTTGCTACCAAGCAGAATTACAGCAACAGTCAGAGCTCAAATAGAACAGAGATTATTAATTACATTTTTCAAATTTAGTTGGCCTGACAAATATCAGTGAAGATATAAAAAAATAGTTGAACTGACATGAGAACTGATACCATCTCTGTGATATCTTATGAAAGACAGGTGAAAGGGCAAAGTGTATTGCCTGTGCTTAAAACAGCAGGAAAGAGAAGCTGCAAAATCATAGACAACTCAAGCTGGACTTCAGATTCAAGAACATTTCTGGATGAAGTAAACCATTGTGTGCAGCTGTATGGCAACACAGACAGAAGTGATAATCAATATGAATTTGTTAAGAACAAACTGACAGAACAATCCAATTTCTTCCCGTGTGTGGTTAAAAGGCCTTTTTAGCAGAAGAGGAGTGATTGTCATACATCTTGACTACAGTAAGTCATGTTGAAATCTGAAAGCAGAAATTAGATAATTGTACCCACAGAGGACCAATGTTTCACTGTCAAATAGAAAGATGTATTGCATGGTGCTTCAAAGGGTCTGTCCAGGGCTGGCCTTTTTCAGCTTTTCTCTTAACAACCTAGATGATAGATAAAAAAAAACATTCCTGACAGTAAGAGAGATTGCCAGTATGTTGGAGGACTGGCTAATGATTCAAATGTTTTAACAAGCTGAGGAAACAGTGATTACTCAATCACAAATATAAGACAAAAAGAAGCTAGTTAGTAACAGTTCTGTTAAAAGAAGGGTGTGGGGGTGTCACCTGGGGGCTATTTCTAATGATTCACAAGCATAACACTGCACAATCATTTTGAATCTTTAAGGAATATGTGCACTAACAGGAGACATTTGAAAGAAGATCAACAAGAACTATCAGAGGTGAAAAACCTAAGGCACAAAAGAGGAAAAAAAAGAAAGACAATAATCTGTTCTCCATACCAGTGATGGACAGGACAAGTAATGGGCTCAAATGCCAACCAGAAAGATCCAGGCCACATTTTAGGAAAACCACTAATTTGGAATAATAATGAAATACTAGAATAAATTGTCAAGGGTAGCTATGGATTTTCCACCACTACAAAATAGAACTGACAATCTGATTCTGCTTGGGCCACAAGGAGAGCTTCTTCAAGTCTCTTCCAAAGCAGTTTTCCAAAACAATAAACTACTGTCTCCTCTCTTAAGGGCATCCTGTTACACATCTAAATTTCCTTTATATAAATACAATTTATTGTACAATGGACACAGTTTCAACATTTCTTATTCTAAATTAGTCTAAATGTGCTAGTCACAAATATGAGAAAACACTGTTGGCATCTTTGGAAGCTAAAGTCAGAAAAAAAACTCGCAAGCCAAAAAAAAAATACTCTCCAGGAGACATGTTTCAATCTTGATCTCCCATCCATTTTTCCCTTTCTAAGAACGTGTTTTCTAGTAAGGGTTTGGTTCTAACTGCTAAGTGTGAATCTCCAATAAGATTCAAAGTTTCCAGCCATAAGATAGGGATCATTAATAGACTTTACCCCAGATTTTTCCCTGATGATTGGTTGGTATGAAAGTCAAACTCCAGAGCAAAACTGTAAGGAAGAAGTCATCATCATCATCATCGTCATCATCATCATGGCTAGGCTTTGCGAACGAAGATTTGGGAAAGGCTCTATCCACTTTTGTTACAAGAATACTGGTGGCTAGTAAGGCCATTACGAGATAGACATGTCCGATTGCAAAAGGCACAACAGAAAGACTCCTTAGGTGGTATATTCTGCAAGACACGATTCTTTCTGTGTTGTCTTTTCTCCTCAAGAGTGATCCTGCGTGCTTTCTCAAAGGCATCAGCAGCGTTATAGATGGTGTGTCTCCAGGCCTCCCGACTAGAGGCCAGAGTAGACCAGTTATGGTGATCAATATGGCCAAGGCTGAGATGCTGTTCAAGGGAGTCCTTGTATCTCCTCTTTGGGGCTCCTCTCTTGCGGCAGCCGGTGGTAAGTTCACCATAAAGCAGGATCTTAGGGAGGCGGTGGTCCTTCATCCTTGAGACTGTGCCCTGCCCAACTCAGTTGTGTTCTCAGCAACATGGCCTCAATACTTGTGACTGCTGCTTGTTCTAGAACAGATGTATTGGTCACATAATCCGACCAGTGGATGTTTAGGATTGTACGGAGGCAGCGTTGATGGAAGTGTTCTAGGAAACGCAGGTGGTGGCAGTAGATGACCCATGATTCGGAACCATATAAGAGAGTAGACAGCACTATGGCTCTGTAAACACTGATCTTTGTGCTTTTCTTCAAGTGTTTATTACGCCATACTCTTTTATGGAGTTTTCCAAAAGCTCTATATGCCTTTGCTAACCTGTTGTCTCTCTCTCCATCAATTTTACCATCTGAGGAGATGAGGCTACCTAGGTAATTAAACTGCTGGACTGATTTGAGCTCTGATTCGCCAAATGGTGATACAGGGATGATGGAAGACTTCCTGAGGTGCAGGTTGATAGAAGACTTCTGTCTTCTTTAAGCTGACTTCCAGCCCAAAGAGCTCAGCAGTGTCTGCAAAGCAGGATGTTAAATGCTGCAGAGCTGCTTCTGTGTGGGCGACAAGAGCGGCGTCATCAGCATAAAGCAGCTCCCGGACAAGATGGTTTAAGGTCTTGGTGTGGGCCTTCAGTCGCCTTAGGTTGAACAGACTTCCACCAGTACGGTATCGAATGTAGATACTGTCTTGATCCTCGAGGTCTGCCATGGCCCTTTGGAGCATCGTGCTGAAAAAGATTGTGAATAGGGTTGGTACAAGAACACAGCCTTGTTTCACACCATTGGTAATTAGAAAGGGGTCAGAAAGTGCATTGCCATATCTGACTTGGCTGCGCTGATCCTCATGTAGTGAGATGATCATTTTAAGGAACTTGGGGGGACAACCTAAACGTTCCAAAATCTGCCACAGACCTTTTCTGCTCACAGTATCAAAAGCCTTGGTGAGATCAACAAAGGTTACATAGAGACCTTTATTCTGTTCCCTACACTTTTCTTGCAGTTGTCTGAGAACAAATACCATGTCTGTGGTATTCCTGTTGGCTCTGAAACCACATTGGTTTTCAGGTAGAATTCCTTCTGCTATAGTGGGTATTAATCTTTTCAAAAGTATTCTTGCCAGGATTTTGCCAGCAATGGAAGCAGAGTAATACCACGGTAATTTGAACAGTCTGATTTAATTCCTTTCTTCTTATACAAGGTGATGATGACTGCATCTCGAAAGTCTGATGGTAGCTCGCCTAGTTCCCAACAGCGCATCACAAACTTGTGAAATTTAGCACGGAGTGCTTGGTCCCCATGTTTCCAGGTTTCAAGTGGAATTCCATCAACCCCAGCTGCCTTGCCGATTTTCACCTGCTGTATGGTCTTAAGAGTTTCTCCCAAAGTGGGGGCAGTATCCAATTCATTCTTCACTGGTTGTTGTGTGACGGACTGAATTGCTGAGTCTTGAACTACACAGCTAGTACTGAAGAGAGTCTGAAAGTGTTCAGACCATCGATTCAGAATGGAGGTTTTATCTGTCAGAAGCGTTTGATCATCTGTGCTGAGTAGAGGGCTTTGGACCTGCTATGTAGGCCCGTATGCTGTTTTCAGGGCCTCATAGAATCCTCTGTGATCACCTGTACCTGCACATAATTGTGTTTTTTCAGCTAGATCGATCCACCACTTGTTCTGGATGTCACGGAGTTTCTGTTGGAGCTTGCTGCATGCAAGACAAAAGGCTGCTTTTCTTACATGACAGGATGGCAGTGCAAGGTGTGCTTGGTGGGTGGTTCTCTTCTTCCTCAACAATTCCTGGATCTCTTGATTGTTTTCATCAAACCAGTCCTTGTTCTTCTTGAAGGAGAACCCTAAGGATTCTTCAGAGGACTGCTGGATGCTGTTTTTAATATGGTGCCAGAGTGCTTCAGGAGAGGGATCTATAAAATCTATAGAATGATTTTCAACCCTAGTTTGAAGATTTGCCTGGAATAAGGAAGTACTATACCACTAATCACATCACTAATACAGTCCTAATAAACTGAGTTTCATAACCTGTGAATGCTGATGGAATCAGATAAACCTGCTCTGCCCAATGTTTTAATCAACTCCGATGTTTGCTGAAGGCCATGGTAGTGTAGCCTATAAATATATAGGTGCTTTATTCACTTTACAAGTGAAAACACAAAATAAGAACTGAACAGATTCAATAGAGAAACTTAACTTCAACCCTTGGAATGTATCAAAGCCAAAGGAGTTAGACAATAATAAGATGCTCCAGCAAAGCTTCTTTACTTCTTTAAAATTGTTCTGAAATAATTTCCAAATATCAGGGAGATACAATACCATTCCTTGTTAAGACTCAAGACTTCTTTTGCAAAAATTTCATGGTGTATGTCCAATTAAATTAATTTGGTTGAAGTTCAGTACATCATTCTTCATTGTGGCACCCATGGTGAGTACACCACAAACAAGCAACACCATGGCAGTTCAAAATAATGCAAGGTAAGAATAGAAAGGAAGGTGAAAAATGAGTTACAAAGAAGACATGACAGGTGGAGCCCAGCCTCCAGAGATTCTAAAAACAATCACATTCCATTATTCACCCACCACGAATTACCTGCTGAAGAGCGTAAGGGTCCTAAGGTAAAAGAATTGCCACTCAACACTTTCCTTATGTATCAGACTACAACATGCCCTGTCACAAGCACACAGATATTCTCATACTAGTTTTCCCTCCCAGCACTGGTCTGACAGCAAGCTTCCTTCTGAAAACCTTATCATTAGACACCAAGTTTTTTGCTTTGTGTTTTGGTGATAACAACTGAATTCCCTCTGGTTATTCTCTGTTTTGGTTTAAAAAAGAGGACAACTGTTTTTTTTTCCAGAGTCAAAGTCATAATTATGAAATCTCTTGTTCAACTTACTGAAGTAGAGAAATAGTTATAACAAGCCTTTAGTCACAAAAAAAGCTTTTCATTCACAGTAACTGTCAGCTTCAGTGAATGTTATGTATTATTGACAATCCTGAAAACTATTAAGATACAGTTTTCACTGTAGGGAGAGTGTCAAGAGGATGGAGCCAGACTCTTCTTGGTAGTGCCAAGGAATAGGACAAGAGGCAACAGGCAGAAACTGATGCACAGAAAGTTCCACCTGAATATGAAGAACTTCTTTACTGTGTGGGTGACCAAGCACTGGAACAGATTGCCCACAGAGGTTGTGGATTCTTCCTCACTGGAGATATTCAAGAACCATCTGGACACAATCCTGTGCAATGTGCTCTAGAATGACCCTGCTTGAGCAGGGAGGATGGGCCAGATGACCCACTGTGGTTCTTTCCAATATGAACCAGTCTGTGATTTACTCCACCAAATAACCAAAACTTAAAAAAACAAACCAAACCAAAAACCAACCAACCAAACAAAAACCCTCATCCAGTAGGCTATGTTTTCATACTGCAAGCTTTCTTTCTCAATCATCCCTAGCCTGAGAGTGTAATCTGGAAATAAGTCTTTGATACAGATGTGTTAATAATAACAAAGATGATGTGATTATAGAGCATTTATAAACAGTTAATAAATGACCAGGAAACTATTTCTCCTAGTCATTTTCCAGAGTAAAATTGCCAGATAACTGCTACCAGAATTGTAACAAAATAAAAATATACATTAGAAAGAGTCCAGTTCTTTTCCATAGCTATATAAATCTGGCACAATTGAAAATGACAAAAAAATTATTATCTATCGAGCTAAAGAAGTGTAAACCTAAATTCACAACAAACAAAAGGAACAGGTCTATAAGCAGCTCTGTATGATGCCTTTTTCATCAAGAGGTATAGTCCAAAGTATTGAGTAATTCAAAAAATGTAGCTATACAGCTTTTCCATCTTAATTTTTTTATTAAGCATGCTTGTTTACGGAACTAAAGATTCTTTTAAATCCCTATCTCCTGTTTCAATCTATTTTTTTACTTAAATGTTGTTAATTGGAATTCCTAACACTGCACTCAGTTGAGGTCTTCTCTGAGCTTGCCTCTGAGGCCTCTGAGGAATGGAGGTTTTTAAGTTCAGTTAATTTACTAGATTCTGATCACAGGACAGAAGTAACCTCAGTTGCTCACCCATCCTATGTCTGGTAAAAAACAAGGCCATGAGAGAAAGACATTTATCTACACTGGGGTAACAGGAAAGAAGCTAACTTCCAAATTTCCCAATTTCCCCATATTTACTCCTGGCTGCATTTAGGATCAGAAGGAAGAAGCGAACTTAAGATGTCAAGTAATGTGGCTCTAATTCCCAAGCACCCAAGGAGAATTTTGCTGGGCTGAATATGGTCTCTCCAGGTCTCACAGCAATATTAAACTGATCAAACAGCACAAGCAGTCTAACTATTCAACTTATTTTGCATTCAGTGTACACTCTCCTAATTGTTTCCAATTACTGCACTTTTTTTCCTGGAAACAGATAGTGCTTGTCTGTGCTTGGAACCTATTAACATTGCTGCCTCAGTCACTGGAAAGATAGTGGTTACATTTCTGTGCATGTATCTGTGGATGCAAGACCTGATTGCATTAAAAATATGCTTGACTTGCCCAAAACTCACAGTTTTGTTCTACCCAGTGAATGGACCTGGTTCATTTTTCCAGGTAATGAAGAATCACCCTCTCTCATTTTTCAGTGGCATGATGGAACTTTTCTCAAAAGCAAGTGGATGTTTTGAGTTTGCTAATCATGTCTTTAATGCCTAACCAGAAATTCTTATTTGCTCAGGACACTGACATCAAAGAGCACTTTTCAGATGTTAGTTATTTACACATTCATCATTCTCCTAAAACAGTCATTCTTAATCTGCATGTTAAAACACACCTGTGGAAGAAGTAAAGAAACTTAAACCAACACAATATCAAAAGTTCAGTCTTCAAACTACTGTCTATAACTTCACTCAGCATCACATTTAGAGATGTGATTAGGAGATTTGATATTACACTTAGTTATATTGTATTTTTATGGAATTATAATTTCTTTCCCTTTCTTAGTTGGATGCATTTAAATGAACTTTTGAGTATATTGTGCTGCTACGTTTAGTAGAGCAAGTTCGCTTATTAAGTTTAGAAGGTAATCTGATTGATGCCTGAAAGCAGGTATTACAGAGATCTAGATATAAAAAGTCTCCCTCTCGTTTTGTTCATTTTCTCTTGGATAAAATCAATTATATTCCAGTCAATGTCTACTTGGGACTTCTGGAGAAACCTTTGCTCCCACGTATGGATTTGATTCACTTTAGTTTGTTCTTATAAACAACATAAATTTTTACTAAGCAAAACCAGTCTATACAATTTTAACAACAGATAATGGGTTTATAGATTCATAGAATTGCTAAGGTGGGAAAAGACCTTTAAGATCACTGAGGTCAGTCTGACAGGTCTGCAATTGCCCAGATCCTCCTTCTGACCCTACTTGTAGCTGGGCATCACACTTGCTAACTTCCAGTCACCTGGGACCTGCCCAGCTAACCAGGACTGCAATAAATGATGGAAAGTGGTTCGCTCAGTGAGCAGTTCTGCCAGCTCCCTCAGTACCTTTGGGTGGATCCCATCTGGCCTCATACACTTGTGGCTATGTAAGTGGTGTAACAGACCAACAACCATTTCCCCTTGGATGATGGGGGCTTCAAATACGTACCTTCTGATGAAAAGCTGTAGTCTTTAGCAATATGTACTGTTTGTAAGAGATCTGAATGCATTAACAAAGAATTGACCACAGCAACCCGTGCCTTGCTTTTCTATCTGAAAGTGATGCCTCTATTTTAAACAACTCATCTTGGCATCGATATTGATTTACGGTGATTTAGAAGTTAAATGGTGGGTTTTTTAATTAATTTCAAGACATTTAAAATAATAATAAAAAAAAATGCCTCACCAATACTCCTAATTTAACATACCTCAGATGCATGAGTACTCACTATACAGAACCCATAGGTAATGTCACCTGTAAACCACAAGACCTTTGGCTTCTCCTGCACTGTCAGACATGCTGGAGAGCTTTCACATACATATAGTGCAGCCAGGTTGAAAAAGAGATTGCAATGACACAGTACAAATCACCATAGAGTAGCACAGTGGTCAGAGCAGTAATAAATGTGCAATTGCTTTCACTGTAACTTTGATGGCCAAGAGAGCAGAGGTTGGGGAAGGAAAGGGGGAAAACTCTCTATTACCTAGCTGAAGAGAGTCTCAGCTTGCTAAACAAGCAAATGTTACTTCTTTGGTTTGCTTTGCCCAGTATGGGATCTCAAGATATAATTACACCTTCACTAAAGAAACCAAATGAAGCCTTGTTGGACTACTAATGTCATTAGGAGATTATTCCTAATTCCCACACTTTCTCATGTAAATTCAGCATCTACTTATTTACTACTGACAATTACATATTTACAAACAAGCAACTAATGCTCTGAAGCATGAGTTCTGTCTAAGAGGTGGGGAGCTCTGTGCTTTTCAGTAATGCAGTGTGTGCCAATACGCCACATAATTTGTTCTTTACTACCAATATTATTTTTCACCATCTCTAGCAAGTAAAATAGTTGCACTTTGAACATTAGCAGGAGCCACTGCCTGACACAGAGGCAAGACCTAACTGCTCAGCTCACTCCAAACAAAAAGGAGCTCCCCATTCCAAGTCCCTGCCAAGAAGGAGCAGCCACCTCATATAGGAGCAAGCTGGAACATTGCCTTTGCATGAAAAAGTACTCCTCAACCTGATACTGCACCTCTTCCGTGCTTGTTCCATCTTTAGCATGTAACAGATCACACATATTAACTTTCTGAGGAGTAAAACTTGCAGATACTGAACAGAATATGAAGAACTTGTTTACAAGCCTTTATTATTTAAGATGCACGGCTTCCTCCTCATCTCACCCCAGATTACAATGAAAACCTCTACAGTCATCCATGGAATGACATACCTTATAGGTAATCTCCAGATTCTTCTCAGAATTTTTTCTTCCATACTCTTTACATTCCATTTTCACCACACGATTGTTCACATTCCCAGCAAGATCTTAAAAAAGTTCCTCACTTAAACATTTTAGTTTCATATTTCATTTTAGATATTAAATACTTCTTTGAACACAATGGTCTTAATTTACCAGTGCTGGCAGTTTAAGCAGGGTAGAGTTTTATTTCCAACATAAGGCCAAGTGCTTCTATATTCCAAAAGAGTACTTATGATATATAGTAATATATTCTGTCTCTCCTCTGTTAATTGTTAGGGACAAAAATTAAAGAATATGAAAATACAATGGTAACATTATTTATCGAATCAGAGCAAGAAAGTTTTGGGCATCCAATGAAAAAGGGCTTCACTGATACATGCATGTTTTATCACAGACTGGATGCCACATCAAACCGTCAAAAGTACACCTTCTCTTAAAATATAAAACTGCCAAAATATAAATAAAAATATAAATACAGCAAAAGTACTCCCTACTAATTCAGTCAGTCCACAATGACAGACTTTTTTTTGTCCATTTCTAACAAACAGGAAAATCAGTTATAGCCCCCAGAACTGGGAATTGCACAAGGAGAAATCAACATAAATTCAACCCCTTGACACCAGGAATGCATATAAAAGACATTATAAACCCTTATATAAAGGGTATATTTTTAAAATTGAAAAAGAAATACAGAAAAATATAAGCCAGATTGTTTCTACATACTGGCATGATAGAAACTGACATGAAAGAAAAAGTTAAGCAGTCCTTTTTTAAGTGAAAAATTCCCTATGCATTGTCTCATAAGCAAATTCACAACTGGTGAGCTAACATCTCCTTTAAGACCAAGAGTTGTAGACTTGGTATATCCCAGTTTGACCTGGATGATTTGGGCTTCAGCTTCTTTGCTAAGCATCGGAATGAAAGTTTAGAAGTTCAGGTATGCCTTTTCTCAGCATCATAGAACAACTCATGAAAGAAGCTGACATGTCCCACCTTAGAGGTATTTCCATCCCTAGTAGAATGAAACAGATTGGGAAATGGTAGACTTGGCTCTGCCTCCCACAGCAACACCCTCAGACCTGGAGTAGAATCAGCTACAATGGGAGAAGCTGATATTGCAAATGCAGGGTAGTGAGGAACAGCAGTGAACTGAGTTTTGCTTCCCAATCCTGAGGTGCAGGTTACTGACTGCTCCTACTGAGAGGCAGGAAAGACAGGAGAACAAAGAGCTAATGGAAATGAGGACCAAAAGCCCTAATGTGTCAGGACAAGGAACAAAAGCCCTTGTGCTCTGCTCCCTGCTGGAAGGCCAACCACCCTACTCTGGGTAACACTGGACTTCCTCCTCTTAGTGCTAATGGCCTTGCCTCAACTCAGCTGCTGTTATTGAGATGAGATGCAGCAAGTCTGGGGCCCAGGACTACACAAAGCTGCCAGCCCTGCTAAGCTGCTTCACCACCCTCGGCAAACATCTGCCCCAGGCATTGCCTCAACACTTGTGTCTAGAGCCAAGCCCTGGCTCAGGGCTACAGGAAAGCACTGGAGTTCAGATTTCAGCAGTCAGGTGCTGGAAGTGCAAACAAAAGGATCACACCAAAAGGATTATATCCCTGTAGCCAGCTACAGCATCTGTAAACTTTTAAAGCTCAAATTGGAAGTGGGGGCCTAATGTGAGTTAGTGTGAATCCTTCATTATAGCTAGGGTGTAATTATATTGTTCTGCTCAACAATGTGACATAGAGGGGGCAATGAAATATCCATTTCACAGTGAGGCCAGAATGACATGGCTACTATGGATGGTTAGGCTACTTAATTTATGTCTCAGAACTCATCTGAATTCATTAAGCATTGCCTACTATATTCAGTCTTGCTATAGATAGCTGCTTATAAATGTTATAAGAAATAAACACTTTAGGCATGGTCAATTTATTTCTTCCTGCAACCTATCTTTTGTGAAATTGCATGCTATAGACAAACAACCACAATATCTAATTTATAGAAGGCACAAAAACCAAAGACTTCAAACTGCTGCAGAATGGTAGAGAGATGCAAATACATTAGAGGAAGAACGAAAACAAACAAACAAAAAGAAAACACTTAAGGCACTGAAGATGCCCCAAACAGTGAAGATTAATGTTTTACAATGTTTACGTATCTTTCAAGAAAGCCACTTACCACTTTCTGTGCCTTCTGCATTTGAAAAATAATTAACCATGGGGTAGTATTTTTAAAGAAGAAAACAAGGCAAACATTTCCTGAGAAATGAGAAGGTAAATATGTGAAGACTTGACTGGAACTAAATAGAATCCCTCAACTCTGAATGCACTGTTTGCTGTCCTTTAAAAGCAGGCTAACCCAGTGTGCACTTCATTAGTATTCTAATTGTCAAGTAGTGCTCAGTGGTTGTCTCAGGCTGTCTGATTAAAAATTAAACAAAATTAATTTTTTTCCATTGCCAGATGCATTGAAGGATTTTTTTTCTTTTTTTTTTTTTTAATTAAACTCCCTTCCCAACACTTAAGATCACATGCTATCATAGCAGAACAGTAACTGACCATACTTTGCAAGAGCAGATCATGATTTATTTAAATTCTGAACTATGATGCAGAGGTTTTGTTCGTATAACGCACCACTGCTGTTCTGTGATTTTTGTGTTCTTCAAGTGTGAAAGAAAATCTTACGGGACTGACCTACAATCAGCTATGGTGCACATAAGACAGCTTGTTTTAATCTCTAAATAGACACTATGCTTTGGTAAGGACATTTTTGTGGATGTGATCTTGGCTATTGAACAGATGCAGGCATTTAAAAGTAAGATCTGGACACTAGCTGTCAAACTACTGTCTTTCAATTACTCATGTATCTAACACAAAACTGTACCAACAGGTGTTTTCCTTAATCATGATGGCACTAATAAATATGAACAAAATGCAGTATTTCAATAAGGCTAAAAAGGATGACCAAAAAAGTGAGTTTCTGGAAAGAACCTCAAGACCCTGGTGTACATTTTCAGGCATATCCACAGACATCTTCTCTTCAATTTAATCCAATAAATCACTTAAACCATTTTGTGCCTTTGTTTCCTATAATTACAACAGGGATCCTTCTTTCTCTCTCAAAGTTGGATATTATGTAAACAAAATTAATTGTGTTACGTGTACAGACATGGTAGTTGTAGAGGACAAAACTGATTCTATATTCAGAATACCTAGATTAACAGGACCCAGAGCATTCCCAAGACACAAGAAAAATATACAGTTATTATTTTAAGCTACAGCCAACTAGAATAACATGCCAATCAGTTTGATCAAGAACAAGAGAAGAGTCATGTTAGACTCAGGGTTTACTGAAAATTAGACTATGGCCCCTTGTTTCACTCCTGTTAAGTCAGTGACACTAACTATGGCATCTGTAAAACTGTTTTAAAAGACCAGGATAAGTAGTGAACTTGCTAAAAAAGCTGTAGTGAACACACTAAGGTTGCATTAGCAAATGTATCAAAACCTCGAAAAAAACAAACCTGAATGAACCTATGCCAGTCTCTAGCAAGACAGATTTTCCTTTGTAACCAGGCTCTCTTGTGCTGGTAACAACATACAAAGGCAAATACAGATAATGTGACCAAGTCAGTTCTTTTTATATTTTGGAGTTTTGATGGTTAAAAATTATTTTTGGCAAGAAAACACAGTTGAAGAATCACAGAATTCTTTTTAATACAACTCACTTTACACTCTCCTTCACAAATCTTTGAGGGTTGTCAGGTATTGCTGTGATATTCAACTTTCGTGAAATATTTCCATGTGGCTTCTTTACTATCTTTAAGCCCAAGTAGGTAATACAGCCAGAAACACTAGAGCTGGCTATAATTTTTTGGGTAAGAATGAACTGAATTCTTCTTGCCCCAAGGAAATGTTAGTCTCATTTGCAAGATAATCCATAAATATTAAGGATAAAGACTAGAAAATTAAATTAAATCCCAAATTTGTTCCCTTGCAACAGGGGTCATATCCATATGAGAAGTAAATATGTTATCTGCAGTGGTGAACTGGAGCAGACTGAGAGGAAAGCAAGTGAAAGAATTAAAAGAAACAGGGGAACTCATTTAAAATTATTGAATCTAGGTAGGTAGACATCAGATGGGGTCATGAGTCTGGGTTAGCACGTATTTTCTTAAAAATCAATTTATTATCCTTTTAGAGTTGAACTGAACACTGTCAGACCTTTCATATTTTATACTTGATTGTTCAAGTCCTTTCTGTTTGAACACTGAAAGTGTTCAATTCCCAAATACTTCAACTATTGCCCAGTTAATACAGTATTAAAAGGGATTGTATTATGCAACTATTATCAGCAATTCACACAGGATATACTGGCAGTTAATACTTGTACTCTTACAAAACGCCTTAAATATGAAAAGCTGTACTAAGGTAAATGTCAGTCAGGAGTTAAACAGCCCTACAAGTTTTCATATCCAAATTTAAAATATCTACTATAACTAAAATTCTGCAGGTTTTATTCTAAAAGGATTCTTTTCTGCAATGAAATAAGTCTTGGCACATTAAAATAAAATTCAGCAGCTTTAAACATCCCCAGTGTCACCTACTATGCTTTAACATTGTATAATCAACAGCTGAGTAATCAAAAAAACAGAATCCAACCATGCCAAAACTTAAACTTCACCCCCGTGTGACTTCATTCCCCAGGCTGTGACTTTGCACATTCTTTTTCAGGAGGTGAACTAAAGCGAACAGTGCTGGATTTGTAGTAAAGGGCACCTCTCTAGCATTACCATTTTTCACCAGAAACACCCACAGCTTCCCATTCCACCTATAAAGGAAATTGCCTACACTGTGGAGGAAGAACCAAGAAATATTGGCCTGCCCTGATGTTAAATCATTATGGCTATGACAGGCATTCCTACACATGATGCATGTGCAGCTGCAAATAAGGTCACAGTGTTGTTCTCCTTGGCAGTTAACACTATGTGCTGAACATCTCTGCTTCCATTTTAGATTTACACTAGCTTCACTCCCTTAAAAATTAGACAAAAAATTTGCCAAGTAATTAGATTTCTTTGTCTAATTAGAGAAGACTTAATTCACCACTGATATATTTCACCTTTCTCTGAGCTAGTTTAGCAATGACTTTCACATATTCTGAGTTTACCATACTGCTGAGCTCCAAACTAATTTACAACCTTTGGGTATTATTATGTGCTGTGACAATAAATAACAGAACCCCCAGATTTAGCAGTATGTTAGATCCAGACTCCCCTTAAAACAGCCACATTTTCAGATAAAAATCAGAGCTGCTGGACTCACCACAGTCACAGTATGTCACATCTGCAGACAGTCCTATATTTCTAACAGCACACAGGCTGCATCAACAGCCTGGCACAGGTAACATCTAAGTGCTTCCTAACCATTATAATTACTGTGAAACCACAAAATACCTGGCAGTGTATACACACACATTTCTGTCACCAATTAGAGTAAATCAGTATGGCACTGATAAAAATCAATTGCAATGGGCTTATTTAAAACAGAGGCCTTGTCTTGAAGAGCCTACCTTTACCAAGCACTGTTGCACTATCTAAAAGAATCTCATTAATACTAGCTTAGCATTAGCTTGGCTACATTTGGAAAATTAGGATTCAATTCACTTGCTTATTGCAGTAGTACAGCCTATCAAAGACAGGATTCACTAAGAACTACTGTTGAAAACAGCTTAGTGAGAATATGCTGATAAAAAATATTATTTAAATAATCTCATTACAAGACAGCATCTCTCATCATGGATGCTGGCCAAGTGCTTCCAATATTTTGTGAGTTAGTGCAGCCAGAGGCAAAAACAAACCCAATAGTCACCAAGAGGATTTGTGGGGCTTCCCCTGGTAGCTTCCCATCCAAGTACGATGCATGCTTTCTGAGATCTGATACCAAATGTGGCAGGGCTGCTGCTAAGAGGGTCACCATGGGATTATTTTAATGTTCACTGAAATGGAAGCAATTTATTACATACTGCAGTAGCATTGCTTTCATTCAAATTATAAGAGGTTGCAAGTAGCCTTTTAAATCTGCTTTGCCTTTCCCTCCGGTACCAGCTTACCTTCAAACTTCTTGGAAGGATGATGCTCTGCGAAGCAGGCTTTGGAGGCTATGCTAAGAACAGAGGGTTCAGTAAGTACTCTGTTGACCTCCCAGAGCATGCAGGGCTAGAAACATACATCTGCATGCCTAAATTCAGTTTCCCCAATGGCCTAAGAATGGGATGCATCTGTGGAACAAGTTTTGCACTTACTTGAATATTATCATAAAACATTTACATGATTTAATTAGATTATGTAAATGCTTTACTCCAATTTGAAGCTCTGAAAATCATAATGTCATGCTCTAAATTATGCAAATATTGAAAATGCTTTTCACAGCAGCAGAAGCAAAAACACAAGTGAGACAGTCCTGCACATGCCATTCTGCTGCTCTCCACTCACCAAAGACCACACAGAATGCATTACTGTAATCCTGACTTTTTCTATTAACATTTTCTGCAGAGAATGTAGTTATTTCGTGCCCTCATTTTATGCTCAGCCCCAAATCCAAATTTGATTTGGAAAACGTTCTGTGGTTTATATTCACATCCTGACTAAGCAGCAGATTTTCCACAATGTCCTCCCCCCTTCTCTGACACAGCATACACTTCATGGCAAGGAGATCTCAGCAAGGAGATGCAGTAAGAGTTACTCACTGAACCATCTTCCTAACTGCTGAGCACTAAAAAAGGGAAGTATGTAAAACCTTAGCAAATGTTTTCCTTTTAAGTTAACTTACTTCTGCTGTACTCCTGGATAGAACAGTGCTGCCACAATATTGAGCACATGATACTAAGAGATCCTGCACCCCATAGGATGTTCTTTAAACTAGACAGAACAGGCATTTATATTATCCACAGAAATAAGTTACAGCAGGTAGGGATGGTACTAAATTATCTGTAGACAAAAGGAACAATCACTAGAGTCAAAAGAACCATCATGAACAAACTGCAGGAATTAACATGTACACCAAAGTCAGGCAGCTGAATTTTAGCAGGACTTTGTTATTCAGAATGTCACTTATTTTACAACACAGAGTGTACCAGCTTCTTCTTCAATACAGCAGCTCGATGTGTCTGAAACACTGAAGTCTGATCTACCCCATCACACAGATTGCCATTATGAGCCTTAATGCACATACCACTCTAGAGTCACAAATCTTTCCATACACTCAAAACACCTCACCCCAAATCCTACTGGTCCTCTGATATTCTGAACATCCCCCTCTCTCCAAACTGATGATTATGGTAAGAATAAAAAAAAAAAAAAAGAAAATAAAGTTTAAGTTTATGAAAAATCCTAAAATGTTTGAGTTACAAGGCAAGGGAACTTTGAGAATAACAGGTCAGAGCAAGAGATATCTCTTGCTGTGCAAGTGTATGGCTTTTTTTCACCATATGGCTAAAGTACCTACCCCACAGTTCTACAGCCATGGATGATCAGAGAATAGTTCACATGCAAGCCAGGTTATGTCATATGATCGTTGGTATATCCATGCTGATATAACTATCTGGGCTAACACATATCTCTTGTAGCAGCCTACATTCCTGGCTCACAAAAGAATAAACCTGTCCATTTTTATCTTACACAGACTAGGACTCTTGGGAAAGCTGCTCCCTCAGCAACCTCTGTCATCCATGCCATGTTGCCTAGCTATGTTATGACTTCTCAGAAAGCCGATGGGTCCTGAGAAAAGGAATGTGTATGGGGAAAAGCCACACAGGATAAACATAAAATTGCAGAAAGAAGTAATCCTGTTGCAGAAGGAAACATTAGCCGCTGAAGGATTCAATAAGGAAAAGACACCAAAATGCAAATGTCTAAAATCCTAATGGAATAAATGAAGCTGAAAGATGGCAATCCTACAACTCTGTTCCAAGTAGCACAAAGGACAATATCTTCCTAGCCAGGAAAATTCACTTCAGGTGTCTTACCAGACATGAGGAATACACTAGTGCTTGACTCAGCAGCCTGCTAGATTTTTCCCTGTATCCTACTTGTAGAGTCTCTTTGCACATTTCAAAAAATACCTGAACTGACTAACACAGAGATCACCACATGCCACTGCCTTTTCACACATACCCTCCCCTGCCTGCAGCTCTCAGATTATCATCACTATCTTGTCCATGACAACAGGAAAATACTTCTCTGTAACATGTTTCACCTGTTCCCTTGCTCTGCTTGCTAGGCTTTCCCATTCTCTGCTGATCTCATCCAGTCATCACAACACTGTAAACCACTCACCTTCCCGTTTTACAGTGCCCTTCACATTCAATATTCTTTCTAGGACAATCTACCTGAAATGTAATTTTTTTTTCAACTATGTGGGAAAGTTACAGCAGACAAATGATAAACTTGTGGGGACAAATTTATATTTAAAGTTTCATATAAAAATTCTCAGAGATGCATGGGTGCTTCCTTTGCTGCAAGGATAGAACTGATGCTGATCACTGCTTTAGAAATAAAATCACAAAACCCAGAAGTGAAACACTTCATAAAAATGAAAATCATTTTCTACAAACAAATGTAAAGAAGAATGCTCTTGCAACTGAACAGTAAAGTGGTTTTCAAACACTAAATAGTAAAACTCTAGCTACCCTTCCCAGCAGACATCCCACAATGCATAAACCAGATCTCACTCAGCCTCCGTCATGGGCAATACCAGAAGAGCTCAAGCTACTTACTCTGCAGTTCTGATGGGTTCTAAGGCAGCTCATAAGGCTGTCATACAGGCCTGGCAGCAAAATTAAGTTGTTCTTATTCCACGTTCAACAATGTTTTCCTGTGATAGGAATCCTTGAAATAAAATTCCCTATCCAAAATTGCACCCTCCTGTGGTTATCAGACAAAATAAATTGAGCACAGCTGACTGAAATTATTCTGATTCAATTATTCCATGAACACTTCAACTAACCACATTTATCAGCCTCCTAAACTCATAAATCATAGCAATCTCTGTTGGGAAATTCAAAATTGATGTGGCCCTGCCTGAATCAGAGAAGGCAGTAGGCATCTGACAGCCTTGAGGAGCAGACTTGTGTGAGTTGATTGGAATTTCTAGCAGTATTAATCTTAATAACCTCAGGTAGCTTCCTCCCAGCAGCCAATGTCTTTCCACACAAGCAGTGAGGGAGGGAGCACTGCAACAATTACCCCTCGTTCTCTCCAGGTGACTCTCTTTTCTGATGAATATGAACACGTCAGTCATAATCAGACTTCCTCCGTACCCCTTCCCAGCTCTCAGTAATGACCAGTCCAAAGCCTGTAGAATTTAAATTGTGATTTGAGCCTTGAGGTATAGGACACAGAAACAGAAACCAGAATACCTCCTGATAAAGCAGCATGAAGACTTAAAAACAAAAGCAGCTTTTTCCTCTGCCTTAGAAGAAGTGCCTGTGAACTGCAATAGAAAAATGTACAGCTTTTATCCAAGTCATTCACACAATAGATTGAAGATATTCAAATTGTATTAACACTGAAAATAGATGATTAAAACATAGATCAGAAATATGCATCCATCTAGGAAACTGAATCCAAGTAACTGTCATTCACAACTGACAGCATGGTCAGAACAGTTGTCGAAGCTCTCTGGTGTTTGCTTTGCGACAGATTAAACAGCTTCCACTGTGACGAAGCTTTCATTTGTGCTTTCCTTAACAGACTTTCCAATATTAAGATGTACCAGATTTCTCCCATTTCACCCAGATTGACTTCTAAGGAAAAAAAAAGGCAACATCGAAGCATCTATGGCTCCATCCACCTACCAGCTGCTACTGGCAGACATGTACCCACCCAAGCGTAACTCTTTTGTAGTTGGAAATAAATGTGTTATACAGCAACTCTCATGACAATAAGGAAACATTCTTAAGAAGATGCTTTCCTGTTTGTGCTGGTATATCATTATCCTGAGTAACATAATCCTTTTTTTGGGAAGCAATTTTAGATAGGTAACTTCTGCTCAAAATGCTGATATGTATATACTGAGACATGGCTGGAAGTACTAAAATGAGTGCTTTACTCCACAAACTACATGTTGGAAAACAGATCATTCTTATTCACCATCTTTGCAAAGTCAAGTCCCAGGCATTCTCCCCACCTACTATTTTCCAGCCAGAGACAAAATTGGTTCATTACTTGCTTTAACAGAAACTCTTTCCAATGATGAAAAACATTTGCAGTTTTTTTTCTTCAAGTGTGTTTGAAGACAAGTTCAATTTAGCATTCTATATGATATTCCACCCATCCTCTTTGGAAAACAGAACACTGTAAGGGAAATCATACAAACTGTTGGGCTATAATTCTGGCTATTCCATGTAATAAAATGGATAATCCACACTTTGCTGCATGAATGGGATCGTGTAAGTTCTGATATTTGCTAGTATTTTGACTGATGTTTATAAAAAAAGCTCGCTTAAAAACACACAAACAAAACATTCATAATTTGGCTAAAATTTCCTCACTCTGAAACACATTTCCTTATCCAACTCCATGCACTGCTGTTCCACATAACTCCAAGTATCAGTACCATTTCTGCTATTTGCCAGTCTGTCTTGTCTTCTGAATTCTTCACAAATTTTTAGAAACTGGCAGTGGCTCAGTGAATTTGTCTGCCAAGTCTATTGCCACCCCAGGATTCAGCTAATCTAGATTTACCAATTAGGATGGGGTATCTTTGGGTTTTGCAAGGTTTTCTCCTCAATTCATTCTGTTTAGGAGCTTTTCCACAGCTCCTCATGCCAAAATCCTGAACTCTGGGCAGCATTGGAATAAATGGTCAATTTGCTGAGAAGGTACATTACAGGTCTTCCCTGCTCAGCCCAGCTGCTTGGCAGCTGTTGCTCTAGCTCCAGGGCAACAGCAACCACTTGCCACACATATCCACACTGGGAGCTTGACTCCTGGATTTAGTAAGACTCATTCATCTCTTTCTCCCCAGAGCTATCTTCTGTGCTGGAGCACTAAAACCCCTTTATGAAGTTGGAGCTGCCACAGCACAAAAAACTGTCGTGTCAAAACAGGTTTTCCCAAAAATAGCTCAGAATTCTGTAAGGTAAGTTAGTGTGGGCCTCAGATACTTTATTAATCACATCTGATATCTTGGGATGTTCTGACTACGACACTCCCTTGAAGTCATAAACAGGGGGATAAACAGTGTCTGTCATAAACAGATGCTTCTGCAGATTTAACTAGTGTGACTCAAGATTAACAGCCTACTCGAAATTTTCTTCCTGCCTCTCAGGTTACTGCTCCCTCAGGTTAATTACCCCATCTGACAACTGCACTGAAAGGGACAACAACTGCTCATGTGTGCAGCTGCAACCTGATATCTGCTAAAAGTCCTAATCCCCTAAAACATACATGTTCGGACTAATAACTTATGGATCTAACCCATATGAACCATCTTCAATATCAGAACTAAAATGCTGCAACATAAAATGGCAATTCTCTAACACTTAAATTAGTTAACACAGAAAATTAACATGGCAGAAATTCAAGGACCTTTAATATCACAGCCAAAAGAAGCAAATAATATTGTTGGGGTTTTTTTACTCCTTACCCCTGTACCCTTTTCTTTACTTCACTTATTGCCAATTTCTTCCATCTTTGCTATTTCTCTTTTCCAAGTGATCCAAATTTCCCTGATCTTTTTTCAATTCACTTTTCACTCTGTATTTGTCAGTCTTTCTTTTACTTTCTTGTCTCCTTTGTCATTCACTCCAGATCTCTGTGTGTCATTTTCTTCTCACTTCACTAGCTTCTGAATGACCAAAGTGGCAGGTGGAATGAGAAGAAGCAATGTGCAAATTGTTTTGGAGAGTATCCACAGCTTCGCACCTTGCAGCTCCCCTTTATGGCGAGGCCAGGCTTCGTTAAAAACTGATTTGCAGTTTTCTCTCGGTCACTTCACAGGCTTTCTGCAGCCTCAGAATGACACTTATACCTCAGGCACCACAACAAAACTTTATGCACTTTCTTCATATCCTCTAGAAAAAAAAAATACCCCGGACATCCTCTGTGAAGCCAAATGGAAGCTCTATAGCACTACAAACTCACGTCCAAATGCTGATCTAATTATTGTTACCTACTTCTCACTGCTTCACAGCTGTGTCAAAGACGGATCTACCCAGTAGTGTCTTACCATGCCAGACTACAGGCAGACGATACTGTTTAAGTCCATCTTAAACTAGCTGCAGAATTTCAGTCTCAAACACTGCAAGAGGTACCAGGTTGAAAGATTAAGAAATTCCAAATGAAGAGAAAAATACAGAACTAATGTTATCTGTTGTCTGTTGGAAAATAAAATGTTCTGAAAGCT
Source organism: Manacus vitellinus (assembly GCF_001715985.3). Lineage (NCBI taxonomy): Eukaryota > Metazoa > Chordata > Aves > Passeriformes > Pipridae > Manacus > Manacus vitellinus. Next base: position 14,955,587 of record NW_021938895.1, on the reverse strand, counting down.
TAATTCTTTACAAAGCACTGCTTTCAACTAATTTTAGTGTTGTACGTGATCCAGATCACATGGCTTCTTCTTTCCATTCAACTTTGTGAATCAAAAAGGTACAAGGTAAGGACAACTGGTCTAGAGCAAACATCAAGTCTATCCAAGCCATGTTCTTCATTCATTCTAATGTTGACAAGCTATTCATTAACTTTATGGGCTTCAGTATAGGTCAAGCTAATTTTAGAACTACCAATACAGGCAAAGTTCAGGTCCATATTGAGAGGTGGTGTTTTTTGGCATTTAGTGGTTGGTTGGGTTTTTGGTTTTTTGTTAAGTTTTTCTTAATTTTAAATTAGTACCATTTTAGTTCAAGTAAAACAGATTGTTATTTAAAGCTTCTTATTAAATGGCCAAGACTCGTATTGACTTGGATCAGTTTCACTTAGATCATGCTCAAAACCTTTAAAAAATATTATCAATTCCTTTCTTCTTCAATAATTCACTTTCTGCAAAATAAAAATACCACATTTCAAGCATTTTTTTAATTCTACACCAGACACATATATTAAATTGGTGACAAAGAAAAGATTTTCAGCACCTGGAATAAAACAAATTTTTAGATGGCAAGACTGACAATATGACATTTTTAAGGAAAACTATAACTCACTTTTTCAAAATCAAGACTTATTAAAGCTTCTTATCTGGACACGGTCTGTAAAGAAAGAAAAGTAATTTAAGAGGTGTTTAAAAACACAACAATTTTGTGCTTACCAATGCTGATATGTGACTGTATAAACAGCATTCTCTGATATACTGAAACAACCCACAGCTGTGAGATAAATCAGACCATGATTTCAACTTCCAAAGCAGAGATGGACTCCTTGCTGTACAGAAATCTGTTTGCCTTCATAGTCTTATTGCCAAGGAGTATTTTGCAACAAGATAGTTTCCAAAAACAACACTGGGATTCTGTAAGAAATTCATCTGAGATGTGTGTTTTCTGAAATCCCCTAAAACACACCTTACAACAGAAGTAAACATACAGAGAGAAACATGCAGGAGCAATGTAAGAGACTATTGTTAACTTCTTTTTTCTACCTCTACTGGCAAATAGCCCATGTCCAGGGAGGTAATTAAAGACTGGACAAGCACACAGGGATTCTCTGCCAGTACTCTTTGTAGTGTCCAGCAATTGACGGTTCAAAAAGATCTTCTAAGCCAGAGATGCTGCCTTTATATTTAGCAACCTTTAATGGATTCATCTTTCAAGTACTGGTTCAGTTACTTTCAAGTCATGTAAACTTCAACATTAATGAGAAATTTTTTTCTCTTTGTGCAGGTTTCTTTTTTTTTTTTTTTTGCAGGGGGAAGGGATTGTTAAAGAGGAGTGCCAGAGCTCACCTTCATGCCTGTGGAGACCACCTTATTTTGTATGCTTTGAGCCACCACATGCAGATTACATTCAATAACCTCTAGTTCTGGTATCAGGAGAGACACTGAACAATCACTCCTATTCATCCTCTCCCTCTGCCACTTGTGATTTTATGGACTTTTATCATTCCCTCTCAACCATCTGCCTTTCAGTCTATTCAGTTATCCTCATAGAGGTGTTGCATGCTATTCATCATTCCTGTCACTCTTCTCTAAAATCTTTCCCAGTTTTACTACATTGGGTTTGAGATGGAAGAACTCAGAACTACACACAGCATTCAAGATGCACATACATCACAGATGTATAAATATATGTATTATTTTGGGGGATTAATAATGTTTTATTTTCTTTACTTGCTTGCTAGTAATTCCCAACATTTTAATTAAAATTTTAACCTCTATTAATGTGATGTTTTAGAAGATCTATAAAACCTCCAAGATCTTACTTCCAAGTAACAGCCATATATTGGTGGTCCACAGTATGTAAAATAACTGTTCTCCCATATTAGTTACTTCACATTTCCTGTACTGATTTTTATCTACCATTTTATCATCCAGCCACTCCATGAAGTAAGGCCTTTTCATAGTTCTTCAGTCATATTTACTACTCTGAACAGTCTCTGCAAACTTTGCCATATTTCTATGCAGCCCTTTTTCCAAAAGGTCGTGTGAAACACATGCCTATGCACAGATCTTTGTGGACTTCATCAGTAATTTTTTTTTTTTGCCAGGAAATGTAATTTCTTCCTGCTTCCTATTTCCTATCTTTTAATCAGTTATTTAACCATCTTAGAACCCTTTCTTCTATCCTACAGCAGCTTGCTTGCTCTAACAGCCTGGGATGAAACCTTGTCAAAAGCCTTTCCTTTCTGAAGATCATTTCCATATTGCAGCCAGTGTTGTACATGTAGCTCAGATCCCACTTTACAGACACCTGAAAATGATTAAAAATTGACCCTTCCTGCTCTCTTGATTCTACTGTAATGCATTTTCATTCAAATCTACCTGCTAGTCCCTTCCTTTCGAGTGTTCATCCCCTCTCATCTTCCCTATTGAGTGATATACACATTTAACAAAATTAAAACAAAAGAAAACATTTCTCGGTATTATTTGTTTAGAGAGCTTTTCAGCTCATATAAGCTCACAATATTAAAGGAAATAAAGCCACATAAAAATTAGTCTGAAATCTATCCTGCATTTATTACATGTTAAAAATCAAGTCAAATCCCACACAGGGTTATGCCATTTCCCTGTCACCTTCACACTGCAAGCCATATACATTGCTAGACAATAAAGTTTCAATAGATTTTTATTGCTAATGTGAAGAAAATTTTTAAAGAATTCCCCTGCATGCCAAAGGTGTACTGCAGAGGTATATGTTCTTTTTCCTGGGGTGGGTGGGGTGGAGAGGGTGGTGCACAGGTGGGACAGACACGACACCCAACAAGGCTTTGTGTCTGAAGATTAAAAGCTCTGCATATAAAGCACCCCAACCAAGGATATTCAGACAACTGAAGCAATACAAATTTGGAAATGTAGTTTTTCTTACAGTATACAAATGAATAGCTCATGCCTAATTACGTATTGAAACAATTCAAAATAGCACAAGTTTAAAATCTTAACACAGAAAATCAGATCATCAGAATTTCCAATGAAGCATTCATTCTGGAGCAAACAGGCAACATCATAACACAAATACAAACAATAATACAAATGATTTAATTGGATTACTTCACTCCTATGAATTCTTCCAAGTACGCTCTTTAAGAAAGCCAGAAATAGAATTCAACAGTCATCTTTTCTGGCTGTTTTGGACTATACCAGTCAGTCATACTCTCGAAGCGTGATCTCACTGAAGCAGCTGTGTATACACAACAAATCACATTTGGACATGTTTCGATCCAGGAGTGGGTAAGGACAAACAGAGGTGAGCAGCAGGCTGTCCCTCAACACTAACACCAACAGTTGCCATAGCAACAGAAGGAATCTGTAAGAGGCTGGTATCGATCTTTCCATCCCATGTTCATTGCCATTTTTTCAGAGTGGTCTTACACAATGGTACCACAACCAACACCACTGCACATACCCAGGTTCTGAAGTCAAAGGGAAGTAATGGTGGTGAAAAGGCAACAGGGAATAATTAGTGCTGCAGTTAGGCTGGGTACACAAAGAGCAAGCAGCAGAATTTCCATCTGAGTGCAAGCTATGCCAGGGGAGGGGGGGTGTCAGTATGTACAGGCGTGTTTCACTGTGCCTTCCATCTACATTTCAAATTTCCTGCGTGATCTCCTACAGTGCAGCATCTGCCTGTTCTCAGCATTTGCAACAAGACAGTGACCAATGTCTCGGTCAAATATTGCAAAGAGTAGGATATAGCAAAGGATATTTTGTGCTTAGTTGCAAGCCTGCTACATCATGTCAGCATATTGCAGATTGGCACAGACCAGAAGGATCAAAAAGAAAGTCTAAGTAGACAAATAATAAAGAGATTTTTCAGGGTAACAAAGGCATAGCTCCAGAACCCCTCACAGCACAACTAAATCTATAAATATGGGATAACATATTACATGAGTATATCACAGATTTTGGTAAAGACAAACTTTGTTTCCAGTAACAAGACATAACTGAGAATTGCATTTAGTTCATAAATTACAGGATGGTACTTTGTTGATACTACCATAAGGCTTAAATGAAAAATATATTCTAAAAGGTTTCACTTTCACAAAAAACATTTCTTCTGAAGACATGCAAAAATGGAAGATTATTATACTGAGTTAAGAAAGCCTTTTAAGACCATTCCTAACTGTATTTGTGGCCAGAACAGTTAACAGAATGTAGCCCTAGTTAAGAGCAGAAGCCTGCTTATATAAGAAATATAAAATATCATTCTTGTAAACAAGTAGATCACTTCTGCTACATGCACCCTACATTGTCCCAGTCCTGTATCAGCATAATAACATTTCTGTAATTCATTATATTTGCATGAAGCTGATGTAATAAAGCAATAGTAGGAAAAGTACCCAGTATCTCCAGAAACTTTATAGTTCACAAAGTGATTAACCTCTGAAGGCTACGTAGCACAGCCTTCAGAAAATGCACCATAGTTTCCCCAAGGTAAATACAAAAAACAAATTAGAAGTGTCTATATTAGTACAGACATTCTTAACAAAATTTTAACATCTATACTTAATAAAAATAGATCCTGAAAAAAACGCTAAACAATACCTACCGGTTGTGTACATCAAGATAACAACTCCATCATAATCCAAACAAATTATAACAGTATGTGATATTTAAGAGCTCTGGGAACCCTGTTAATAACAAGTCTCCCATCATAACTTAAAGAGGCAAATAGCCACGGGTCTGCTGAGGACCATTCAACTGCATACACGCTATCTTCATGTTCTTCATAGGTAGCTATTACACTGTCCTGAAGGGGCTCTTTAATCCTAAAATTGAAAAACAAAGCAAAACAAAACAAACAAACAAACAAAAATAGTAAGGATTTGTGAATACACTCCATTTTAAAAGCAAAATCAAGTGTCACTAACATCTAAAGATGTAAAATCCCATTTAAAGTATAAGAATGCAGTAGTAGGTTCTAGGGAAATGTTTTATACCATATGTTTGCATGTACTTATGTTTTAGATAGCACAAAAAAGTCAAGTCAATGCTAAAGACCCCATTTGCAGGGACAAAGTAGTTCTTACTCTCAACTTCAGTGAATTTCCAAGTCTCTCTCTCACTCTCTAAAGCAAGTTAAACTACACTGCATGATCTAAATGCACTTAAACACACCTTTTTACCAACATCTTTTTTCTCATCATGCTCCACCCCTTCCTCTACCCCTTCACTGTTAAAAGAATTCTTAAAATAATAGACAGTCTTAGAGATGTGTAGATAGGTAAGAAGTTGCAGTCCCTAACATCAGTCTCTCCTTCGCTGCCATCCTGGACCAATTCCCTCGAGAGTAATGGAATGGGGATGGAGGCACCACTCTGAATACTTTGATTTTTATCTCCCATTGCTAGATTTACATCAGCACTGGATTATCATCCACTATTGTATAACTCACCCTCTCACTGCAAAACCCAAGCTCCTGGTCACCTACATCACCAAAGACAGACAGATTCCCTTTTGCATTGCAAATACTTACAAACAGATTCAGGCAACTCTCTGAAGTCCAAACCACCCAAGAGTCATTGATTGTGCTCTGCTAGCTGAGCACAGCCCTTCTTCCCTCCATTCACAAAGCAAATCCCTCCTCTCAGAACACCACTACAGCACATTATTCTGTAGCTACAGGGTAGGTGACTTTTCAGAGGATGACCTTAGCGCTCCTTCACCCACAGAGAATCGTCTCTGACAGGAATCAGTCGGCCCTTCAGTAGCATCCCTCCACCTCCTAGGAACAGCCTTGTACTACAGTTGTAATACTCCTCACAGAAGCAAAGCCAAAGAGCCTTGTGAATGCCATTCAATCATTTAAACAGATGCTACTACTAGAGAAATGAGGTGTTGTTATTGCTGTCTTCGCCCTTTACTGCTGGTGTCTGAAAGCAGTTCTGCAATCACAAAGACTACATGGTAACACAGTCAAATTGCTCGCAGGATATCCCTGCTCCACCTAGCCAGCCGAGCCAGCTGTGAATCTAACACTGCAATTAAAATTGAACTGGATTTAATGAAGAAACCAAAAGCAGTCTCATACTGCAGAATAGCTTCAGGTATGTAGTTTCAAGAATTTTTATAATTTACTTGTGCTACGTTAAAGGTCAACTAACCAAAAAAAGGTCATAGCACAACCAACATGCACCCTCTGGTTAATTGCAAAGAGCAAGCTGGTTTTGAAATTCTCCTGAATACCTACTTTGATGCAAACCATCTAACAACAGAGAGCTAACAAACACACACAGACACTTCACAGCCTGCAATGTGTTTTTCTAGGTTCCTGTTAACTGACATGCCCTGTTAAGCGAAAGTTGGTCATGTCCCCAGACAGCAATGTGCTTCACGCGGTGCTCACCCACTTACCCACAACTCCATTATTCTGAAGGTTTCAGATGTCTCTCTGGCTAAGCAGGGGAGTAATGCACAGTGCACATGGCTGTCAGGGGACACGACCGACTTTCAGTTAACCAGGAGTCTCAGTTAACCAAAGGTTGGAAAAACAAGGACAAATAAGCTTCTAGATTATACTATTTTCTGTATGCTCAGAGCTGTTTCAGTGCTTCATTTAAATAACACAGCTCATCTAATTTAATTTACAGAAGTCATGGGGGAATAAGTGTTCAGGAAAGAAGCCCATAGATGAACTTCTGTTTGGCATTTCCATTTATAACTATAGTTTTTAACTGTCTTTTGTTTATACACAGAATTTTTTCTTGGGTACAAAAGTATATTTTGTGCCTTCCCAGAAAAAGAAAGCATGTTATTCCATGTCATTCTTCAGGTCACATGAGTTCAGTTTTTGGTGTTGCTTTTTTGTTTTAAATAGTATAGATCTGTGATAATATTATATATAGACTACTTATAGAAGTGATCACTTGGTGATCACAACTTCTGTCTCAGGAACAGTATAGAACATCCAAAAGAAACTGACCATAAGCATCCTTTACAAACATGATGAATGAAAACAGATTAGTCTTTAAATTATGTAATGGCTAATGAACTCAGAAGGATTAGGCTAGTGAAATAAAGAGCAGAATTCATTTAATGTATGTGAAAGACTGTTCTAAAAAAATTTAAAAAAAACCCAAAAAAACCCAAAAAGAGCAAAGTTGTTTGTGACCTTACCCAATGCTAAGATATTTCCAAGAAAGCACCTCAGATTTCTCTACATTTTGGCTATATGTGTGCTTTTTTTGGTAATCCAAAAACAGGCTGAGGACACCATTTTTGAATCTATATGAATCTAGGGTACTTAGAATTGTTCCTTTTCTGAGTCCCACAATTATCTATTTACTCTCAATGAAATTTTACACATCCTTTACACATTTTTATTTATTAAAGAATCAGGTCAGACTCTTCTAACTCCCCAGATTATACATATAATATGGTTAATGCAAGAAGTTAAAGACTTAAATAAATGTCAGTGTCATAACTGTTAAGGTAACAAATACCTTTTAAATATTATTATATAATATATATATTATATATTAATATAAACAGAGTGTACAAAAATACTATTTTCATCACAGCACATACTAGTGGAACACATAAAAATCAACTTGTAAGTATCTTATGATGCTTTTGTCTATTTAGATATTTTAATTATCCTTATGTTGGTATCAATTACTACAATTTTATTTCTTCTTAATATACAGTTGGTCATGTCATAGCACTGACGAGTGTACTTTTTGGAATACTCTATTCATAAAGTATCAATGTTTAAAAGAATATTTCTATACTTTAACGTGCATTATTCTTATCTCAGAAACTTTCCATTTTGTAGTTATCAACTCCTGATGAAAATGGTCAGGTTATTAGCTTTCTTAGGTTAAAGATGTAACACTGACACAGAGGACTGGTACCAGGATAGTCAGGTGCCTGTGGCAGATTTTGGAACAGGGAGGCGAGTTCAGGAACTGCAATTTCTTCCCAGTTTGAGAAGATCAGGAATAGGAAGAGTAGCTGTATAGAGCTGGATATGAAGTAAACTTTCTTCTATGCTACTTTAATATGTATAATTCAGGTTGTCACCAAAACAGATATATCTGTTTTTACATAAAAGCCTCAGGCTATGGGTATAACAATAGCTATGTATATATAGCATGCCTATATGTGTACAAAACAGCTATGTATAGCATGTATAGCTATGCTATAGCTAGTTCAGTGTACTACAGGTGTAGGTGCTTGGCCTACTGATCCCTTGATAGAACAGTCTGTGTAGACTGCATTTGATAAGCATACTTGGTAATCACTTGTTGTGCCTGTCAAGCTCAGTAAGCTATCTTCTTCCTTGCCCTACACCTTACTGCCCTTTAAAAAGTTTCTCTAGTTTCTTGTTTTCCCATACTATTTTAAAGATTTTATTCTGACCAGACTAAAATTCCTTTTCTTTTCTTATATATATTCTTCTATTGCACCAACTGACAGGGCATTACACTCTTATGCCACTAAGAATTCACAGTATGAAATGTGCAATCTCTACCTACAGCATAAATTTTAGACCTGTGCCCACAGAGAGCTGAAACTGGACTGCGTTCTCTTTGTAATCGTATTCAAATAGCACGACCCTGACCAGCTTCTATGAAAAGAGAGGAGCTTTTATTTTACCAGATAACTTTGAGGTTAATTGTGCTACAGATTTGAGAAAGAAGCCTGTTCGGCCTTGGATAATTATTTTCATGTAGAGAGCTGTTATTTCCAATTACTTCTCATGCTAACAACCACTAAAGTTTGCAGTGCTTGCAATTCTGTTTTGTCACCACAATATTCAATAAAATATGGTTTTCAGTCAGCAAAAGTCATTAATTCCTTATCACCATCAAAATTAAATCCTCTTTAATCTAAAAATCACTATGAAATAGAAGTGAATCAATAGAGCAGCAACAGGTACTGCAGCATCCAAAAATGAATCCTGAAGAGCATGGCACTGGATTCCAGAATAAACCATGTGGACGGCCTTTCCCTTTAACTTCAGGAGAAAATTGTTTCTGGTAAGATTAGACAACACAATACTTGCTTCTTCATTCTCTTAAGAAAAACTGAATTCAAGTATGTTTATACTTGAACACAATTTTTATAGATAATAATTGGCCATTCATACTATTCCAAGGATTATCTTTTTAACTCAAAAAAGAGCTTTCTGAACTGCTTCTACAGGAAAACATGATCTTTAAAAACAGGAAAAGTGTATTTTTATATAACAGGTTTCACAGATGTCCTAATATGCAAAATAAATTAAGGAAGGTATACCTACTCATGAGGGTTAAAGAAAGAAATAGTACAGAAAAACTACGAGCTTTTAAAGCAAAATAGTCCAGAAACTGAGAAGTGCTGCTGCACTAAATTTGGCCCAGGTTCTTACACATCCAGTGAAGTAAAGTCCTAAATCCTAGCATTCCCCAAAACAGAAACTATTTAAGCCGTTTTAATTAATTGACTCTCTTGGTTGATTCCATAGCATAATCCTATGACTTCTAGATTTCTCCAAGACATAAATGCCACAAGCAAAATGGCATAAAAATTAACACTATTGACAGCTGTGTGAAAATATCCTGAAAGCCTGCCTCAGCATGTTTGGCAAATCCTATTCAAAATATCAACGCTGACAAATATCTCTCCTGAAGTCACAGATGCATATACAAAGGTGTTATGTTAGATCACACAGTTCATATGTATTATCATGAAACCACATAACTTATTATTCAAAAAGCTCCAACTGCATTTCTATCACAAAAAGTAGAAACCACCAGTTCCTTTAAATGGAACTTGACAGAAGTCTCTTTCAATGGAGAGGCCAGCCACCATTTTTTCTCTGGTCCATTCTGACGGCTGAAGATGATTCTAATTTTAATTAAGAATAATTCTAATTCTAATTAATATTTTAATGAGAAATCTCATTAAAACCTTTACAATCTCAAGTGAGATACTCTGTACTGGAAGGACTAATCCTTTACATCTCTCAGCTTTAAATATATAATGGTGAGAAGCGCTTGTGTTAGATCTTGTTCTTTCGTATCAAAGGACATTGTGCTTAACATCTATGGCAAAAAAGATGGAAACATAAGCCTTCAGGAAAAACTCTAAAACTACATTTCCTAACATGAAATTTCTGGTACAATCTTCAAAAGATAACAAAGACAAGGATCATCTTAGAACATATTGTCAAAAAATGTAGCAAAAGAGAGAAGGCAGCATACTGACCTTAGTAATCAGTTCTGCTAGTGAAACAGCAGACATCTTAAGCTCCTAAACCCCAAAGAAAGTTAAGGGAGCTGGTAGCTCCTACTGCTGAATTAAAGTTTAAGGATGGCTTCCTTGCTGGGACTGATGTATAAGCTCAAAACGTTATTGACCATATAAATCTTTTCATTGTTATGGATATAGAATAGGTTTTTTCAATTAAAGAGCAAGTCCTCCATTATCAGTTGAGCCTTGTCACAAAGTTCTGGCCACAGAAGTCATGAAGTATGAAAACATTGTTGTAGATGCAGCATGTACCTTGCTGCTGGTGCTCCTAAGACAGCAAATAGTCTTCTCATGCTGCACATTTCCAGTATGCCAAACAGAAACCTAAATAGTTCAAAATTCAAACCTAGAAGGCAAATAAACATGTTGCAATAACAGAAGAAAAGGAATTCTGACTGGTGAGTAAAGATGGCCACACTAAACTGCAAGAACTTGGTAGCTTTTTTTATTGTAGAATTAAAATGACGATCAGACTAGTTTAATACAACAATATATAGACTTACTTACTAACATCAGGAGTTTGGATGACCACAGACTGAAGAAAGGATATAAGACAGTCACCATCTCCCTTTAGAGGAAGACAGTTCCCAGAGCTCGGCAAGTGTCTTACAGGCACTGACAGACATCTTCAGGAGATTTAGAATTCAGGCAAGTTCAGTGTTGCAGGGAGAAAGCAACAGCAGAGTGCAAAACGATTAAAGAAAGAGGTCAAGGAGAAGCCTGACTTAACCAACTGCATTCATAGATGTGGAACGATCCCGTTTTAAATGTTTTGTTCCAATGCGGGCATTGAAAAGCACTCCCTGTGTTCTTATCCAGGCATATTAGCTTTGCTTGGGGAATGAAACCTAAATGCATCCCAAGTACTCACACTCATCTGTTCTATTTTCATTTATTTTGTACACTTTTTTCTACCTCTGGATCAAGGTGCTAGAAATTAAGCTAGTACAGCATTTCATTCCCCATTTTTCAGCTGATTTTTTTTTCCCCATATTTGAACTGTGCATTAAATAATCCAGGGTGGGGACTTGACCAGCACACAGCACAGCTGTCCTCTGGCCACATGCCTATAGCTCTTCTCTGTGGACAGCTTGATCTTCATTTTCAACTACCTACTTTCAACAGAGGCTTTGGGCTTCCCAAACAGAAAGCACTGAAGCCTTTCCTTATTCAGTGTAAGAAAACAAACACAGTTGGCATGTTCCTTCTAGACACATTTGCACAGCTAACATGTTTTGGAGCAAACAAAAACACAGTTAGTGAGAACAGATAAACTCAAGTATATGGCTGATGACAAAAGAAAATCCTACATGGAAGAATCAAAGTCTCCAAAGATGATTCAGAAAGCACCAAATGTCCCTGAATGGCAAATAGTCAGGAGCTATGAGGATACACAAGGGAAGCACATCTCCTTTTCCTGTTTTTAAAATTTGTCCTCCTGCCTACTATGAGACACATGCTAAAGGCTAGGGAGACCTTTGATATGATAGAGGGAGACTGCCTGCGCTTACATTTCTGTGATTGATAAGAGAAACAGCAGCAGCAGCTAAAAAGTAGAGAGAAGGCAGCAAACTAGTTGCTCTGATCTGAATCAGCAGTTAAGAGAAACTGAAGGTAACTTGATTGCAACAAGAGACAGATGTTCATGCAATAGTCCTAGTTATATTGCTTATGAAAGCATGTTCTGGTCTCCAAGAAAGGAGCATATAAAGTCCCAAGATGTCAACACATACACAGACAAACTGAAAGGAGAACCCACTAACAACAAATCCTTAGGAAGAACAGAATACAGCAACTTTTAGTTTGTCTATTCATTACGCAGTGAACTTGAATTCTTTTCCTTAGAAAAAAGTTATCTCCAAATAATTATTTCTCAGCTGTGAACTTTAAAATGTAGGCAGTTACTGCAGCAAATCTGGCAAGAATAAATGAGTGGGTAGACTCATGCATAGTTCTACATGGTTAAACCAGGAAGGGTTAAACTGACATACTACTTGCTTTTGTCTCCAGGCAAAAATACAATAAAAATTAGGAAATTTACTCTCAAATATATTAAAAATTAACCTGAGTTTTAAAGATCTCTGGAAGGAGTCTTAACTGTGTGGAACAGTGTTACAATTCAATGTTTTTAAAATTTTTAAATTTTTAAAAAACAACAAACCCTTGAAGATACAACTGGCACATATTCTTCATTTTTATATTTAATACAAGGAGTATTTTTACAAGTTATTGTATTCAGGACATGAAAAATAGTAGTCCATGAGGAAAAAGCCTTTTCCCTTCTTTCCACTTGATATTTCAACCCTCTTTTGAGAGAGATTTGGTCACTCAGTCTGAAGGTGACTGGCTAGAGACACTAGTTGTACAGACACATGCTCTTTCTGGTGTATTTCAAGATACACCTGAAAAAGACATTCTCTTTTTCAACATTTGTGTGCTGTTTAATAGCAAATCAGATGTGCTCCAAACCAGGATAAAAATCAACCTCATTTTTTTCATTAGACTGGTAACATTTCCTAAAGGTTACAACATATACATAGAAAACACAAAAGCATATGTTCAAATTCTCACTTAACCCAGCTTATTCTATGTGCTTGACTCGATCCAGAGCTCCCTTAAAGTGAATCTTTTCACTGATCCAGTGGACTTTAGAACTGGTCCTCAGCATCACCAACCCCTGTGAACACCACAACCCCCATTGAACACAGAGTGACTGTGCCAATCAGATTTCAAGAGTGTGTTCCACCCAAGACTCTGAGTAAAGAATGAAGTGGGAATTAAAACTATTTACCTGAAAGGCCTGTATACAAAAAACCTAGTCAGCAAAAAAATAGCATGTAAAACATTACAATGAAAAGACAATTATAAGCATCTGCATAAAACTCAGGAAACTTCATACTTCTCTTCTTGATGCTGGTCCTCTTGGTCACTGAGTTCATCATCATCCACCATGTGCCCAAATGGTTCAGAAGAAATTGATACCATATTAGACAGGATAACTCTGCTATCACTGCTTCCTGTAAGGATCAGCTGATCGTGAGAATGATTGTATCTGACATTCCAGACCCTAAAAAAGTTAAAGCAGAAAGAACAAGATTCTTGGTAGGTAGTGCATCAATGTTAAACATTTTCTTTTGAGAGTGGTACTAAAATTGACCTTTTAAACATTGTAAGTATACATAGAAGTAACAAGCCTCATTTCAGACTGTTTTTTGCCATCTTCATTTGGCTTTTAAGCTTTCATATAATCTGTTTTTTATGAGGTACGTTTAAAATTCAACAAATAAGTTAAAAAACCACAACAAAATAACAAAACATACCATTCAATGATATCATTCCTTGGGGGTACATGCCAATTCATTGTTGAGTAAGTCAGATAAATATTTAAGTTCTATATATAAAAATTTCCCCAAAGCAAAATATGGATTAGAATTAGCCTGTTAAACAAAAATCTCACAACATTCTTGCAGTGAAGTTTAAAATAGATCCTCAAAAATAGGATTATATTTCTCTTCAAATTTTACATATCAAGTTAACACAAACGTCTTAAGGTTCTTGTTTTATTCTTTTTCTTTGAATATTTTGGAAAAAAAAAAGTATAAATTCTGCTTCTGTTAATTCACATCTTCATTCCCCTCAAAGAAGCTTCAGGGTCCAGATTTATTTTTCAATAACTACTCCAACCCAAATTTTATAAAATATTAACTGTTCATCTTTTCTTAACCACTGAAGAGTGCACACGTCAGACAACAGTCTCTCCTTACTCCGGCCACAGGTCAGAGCAGCAGATACAAATTCTAAAGGTTCTCTCAGAGAATAAAATTACTCACTTGCATATTCTGACTTAAGGACTTTGAAGAGCATGAAAAAAACGGGGCTGAATTACCAAATGTTTTAACCATTCGACAACAGAACGATGGATGACAGCTGCTCTACTGCACATCAGGTGCATCAGATCAGCCTCCATTTGGGAAGGCACACCTGTGTCCCAGCTGCCCCTATCAGCCAAGTTCTGTGCTGTGCTTCTCAAAGGTGTATCCCAAATCCCAACAACGTTAACAACGCTTTCTTGCCAATTAGACTAACATTTTCTTAACTCACAATTACGCAAGGAACACTGACATGTTGAAACTTTTCCTCTATGTAAAAAATGATTATTCACAACAGCACAAACATAGTTAGTTTGCATTGTTCCTAAATGGTAAAATAATTAGCTGAATAAATTACATAAGCCATCCACCCACAAAACAGCATGCAGATAATTTGTTCTACCAGTGGGAATGCTCCTCTAGTGTCTTCACTGGTTCAGTGACATTCCTTGTGTCCCAGAATTTCACCTTGCAGTCATCTCCACAGCTAGCCAGGTAGTACTGTTTATTGGGATTAAAGTCCAGGTCTCGTACCAGCTGTCCATGTGCATTTTCTATGCAATATATCTGTCTGTAAAACACATTAAAAAAATTAAATGGTCTATAAAAAGCTAACTGCACTCCACTGACAGGAATCTGTTTCCCTGGAAACTTGCATAATCCCCTTAACATCCGTAGACCTAGAGTTCCCACTGCTAGTGCACAGTTTGGGGAAATCCCAGCTGTAAACAACAGTGACTTGTATAGATTTCTCAGCTTCCTTTGAAGCTCTGCTCTTTCCATGTTTGCATTAGGATCATCTGGAGTTAAAAGGAAACAGTAGTTCCAGATGATTCTAGCACAGCTGTGTAACAACTGCTATAAAATGTCTGCTACTAAACCACAATATTTTCAGATAAGAGCTTCCCCACTCCTAAGTAGTTACACTAATTCTCTATCTATGACATCTACTCCTCCCTATATGAAAAGCAGAGATACAAGGGATGCAAGAGATATGAACAACAGCTTTTTATTACTGCTCTGTAGTGAACTTACCTTCCTGACCTGTGGCACTTATCACTAATTTACCTGTGGCCCTTAAACTACTCAGCCATGTGCATACTCATCCATCTGGACCACTTGAGAAAACATTTGTAGCACTGCTAACAACCCAGAATCTCTACTCAAGCATCATGTTCCATTAGATTGTTTCCCTATCTTGCCTCTACAACTTGGTTGTTTTTTTTGTTTTATTTTTTTTTCCACAATTGCATTATCAGTTTTCTCAAAGCCACCATCTACCATCTAAAGTTCTGCCTAGACTTGACAGTCTCCTACAATTTTCCCTAGAACTTGTCAACACTTTGTGAGCTTCTTCCTTTCTTTAAAAGAAAATGTTTCTCTTCAGAAAACACACTGACTAAAATTTCATATTTCTTGTGAAAATTTCATATTCTTATTGTCTTCTGTCAAGATGAAACAGTCTCTTGTTGTTAATACCTACAAAGTAAAATAGCTCCATAAGGAGAAATTTGAAGTATACCAGGCTTCTACTAAGCCCTATTCTGACATCTATGGCAGTCACGAGTGAAGTTACCTCAATATCCATCATGAACACTTTTCTCTGAGTTTGAGAGGTTAAAGATATCCTTCAGGTATGCCTTTCTACCAGGTATTCTGGGAATCAAATTCAAACTTCCTCTTAATTTCTTAAAATATGTCTATGGGAAAAATTTTGAGTCTCAAGCATGCTTGTAGCAGTAAAACACTTATTTACTGCACCTTTCTTTTTTTTTTTCTTACATTGATCATAGTGTGTAAGGGCTTAAAAAGAAATATCAAAGTCCACTGTGTATTCAGCACTGCTCACCATGAAAGCCTTTGTTCCAACTTAACTGTCATTCTGATCACTTAATCCCTTTCTTTCCCAAATATGAATATTCTTTTCTTCACCCTATCATCCTACCTACAGCAATAATACATGCACTGAATTTCCCACTTATAGATCCTAAGATTAATGCTAGACCACATATACATTTTCTGCAGCTATTGGCTCCACCTTCTCATATTATTCTTTGTCCATATTTTTTAGAATTTATTCTTGGAGTTTGAATTTTCCTCAAAATTCTCTCTCTAAATCAATTCTGCCTAGTGTCTGTCTCCCCTGCTTCACAAGCTCTTCTTTGTATAAGACTGCTTCTTAGTCTAGTCTAGGAGTCTTCTTAACAATCTTTCTTTCCTCTCCTTCTTTGATATCTCCAAAATCATGTACTCCACCTATCTCACAGCTATCATAACCACACTCTGCAGAAGTAGCTATTCTGGCTCCTCTCTTTGCTGGTATAGCAGTTTTCTGCCCTTGATTCCTCCCTCCCCTCTCATTTTTTGCATCTTATACTGCCACAGTTTATACTGCCCTGACTTTAAGCTCCTACTTCTAGCCTAACTAATCATTATCAAATATTCACATAATTATAGACATATTACAGTGTAATTGCAGATGAGACTTATTCTTGCACATATTTTTCAAGTATACTGTGAACAGCTCTTTGGCATTGCCTAGTATTTAAACTGGTTTAAGGACTATCTAACCTGAGCTTCACTTAAAGTAATCAGAATTGTAGGGTTTGTTTGTGTTAACCAAGCTAACCTTTCATTGAAGATCTTATTAATATCTGGACTATCTACCTTCATAGAAGTTACTCAGAGAACTCATTTAATGCAACATAGAGTTGCTTTTTCTAATGAGATAGAGCATGAAGCAGACTTCACAATATTTAACGTTTTCTCTTTGAAACACAGGCTTTAATCTTAAGGTCTGCATGCTATATGTTAAAAATAGGATGATTATAAAATATCACCAAAAACATAAATTTAATAAAACCCTTCTCCTTTGACCTCTGCTTCCGCTTTTGTACACTTCATTTAAAAGAGTCCTTATAAACCAAAATATCCACATAAAGTTAGATTTTTATGTATCATTTCATAAGGCAAAGACCAGGACTTTGTATTTGTATTTGTATTTTTACCTTTCCTTGCCTTAATTAAATAAACCTTTTTGGTAAAAACATACAAAGCTGGCAAACACAGGGATTTATTGCTACACCTCTGAGTTTGCAGGAACCACAGAACTAAATTTAAAGTCATCCCCCTTTAAGGCAACAAAAGTTATTACAAGACATCAGTCTTCTCGGTTTAGTGATAAATTACTATGTGCTAAAGGGATAAAGTGTATTTTAAAAAAGCTTGCACAGGCTTTAGTAGTCATGGCAACAGATGTGCACAACATCACTCCTTTGCTTATCAAAATCATAACTGAGCAGGGCAGAAAACACCTTATTAGGTATATTCAGAGCTTTTATTTGGTTATGATTTTGATAGATTCAGTGGTTTCTTAAACTAGTATCCTACAATCTTTAGTACAGAACTCCATTTGTTAAAATCAAAATAGTAAAGAGTGAACTTAAACTGTGAATTGCCTTCAAAGATTAAAATCACTTTTAAATAGTATGCTATGAAGAAAGTTCATCACATGGTCAGGACTGTTGTTAAATCATTTTCAGGCTGAATTACAGAACAGCTTCATTAAGGTAATCCCTATGTATTAAACAAATCATCTTGAGATTGATACATAGTTTGGTAAAACTCAGTATATAAGTTAGAATTGAAGCTCAGGGGGAAAACCAGAGAAAACCCTTTATTAAATCATAAATATATCAGCTACGCAAGCACAACTACTCCTTTTATAAATTATAGGTTTGCCACATTCATTATCTAAAAAAAAAATAAAATGTTAGGAGCAACGAAAAAAAAAATCTATCTCCAAAGGAGAATGTCTTCTCTAGAGAACACGAGTGCACTTTCTCATTACCTCATGCTTCGCGTATCCCACCCTCGGACAGTGGTATCGTTGGCTGTTGCAATCTGTGTACAATTGTGGTGTGGACTCCATCTTCCAGAAGTAAATTTTAATTGTCCTTTCCCTTCCAAGGCTGCAGAACTAGAGAGCTAAAACAACGAAACAAAGCTGGAAATGTTTCCAAATGTAACATTACAATGAAATTAGTTCCTCTGAAGACAAAAACTGCTCAATAGCCTATTGCTCCAAGTGCAGACTACCATCTCCTAGGATAAAAAAGTAAAAAGAGAAAAAAATTAAAAGCTAGAGCTAATATTCTCTCTCAGAGTAATTTTTACAAAGGCTTATGCACTGTAATGTCTTCAGAAATATTAGAAGTACTGTACTACTGTATAAATTAAAAAAAACAGCTTTAGATAATTTGTTGAAACAGTAGATAGACAATATGGGCACATTGCAGAAATTCGTAGCTGCCTCACACACACACACGCAGTTAGCTTTGTTAACAGTCTTACAAGACTTTTTCCATGTCAAAATGCCAAATTTTAGCTGTAGGAACAGAATTATGGTGTCAAAGACCCTTGGATAAATGTATACCAGCTTTTAAAAATTTAAAAAAATAAAAAATAAGAAATATCAAGGCCCAGGTGCCTGCGTCCATTGAAATAACAGTAGATACTGGATCACAAATCTACTATCTGTGATAATTAAAGGTTTCAGTTCCAAAACCGGGCTTACATCTCATTGAGCAGGCAGCTCTGCATCTCCACAGTTAATGAAAAGAAGGTCCAAAGTAATGAACTTTCTCTTTGAAGTTGTATAGCAAGTTATCCCCCAATTCCATGTGCACATGAGGGGAAATGAAGCTGCAGACACTGCAAATTACTTTTACTTCTAATCACTTTCTGAAACTGTTTAATATCTACAAGGGTGGAAGAAAACCAAAGTACTTGCACTTAATCAGATATTAAATTTATACTAATTTTGAGCAGTTAGGCAGATAGCATGACTTTGGTCATCTTTCACACAACTTCCATATTTCAAAACATTTCACTATGAGGTATTTCATGAAAGCTGTGCTGGATCTTGTTGGATCCTAATACAACATAAATATTCTATTAAATACTAGATTTCTCAGCAGAAATATTACACTTTGATGGATGAAAAAGACTAAAACATACAAAGTGCTTAAATAAACTTTAACTGACATCAACAGAAAAATATGCTGTCAGTATAAGACAGCTTAAACCTATTTGTATATTGTGCCAATGTCCATTTATGTATTTTGTTAACTTTTTACTACTACAGCTCCACCAAGAATATCATATCTCTTTAGCATTATCATTAAAAATCTAGAAATTACAACTCTTCTATCATTGAAGTCTATCTAATGCTACCTCCAAAAATTGTGTTGCCCTCCAAAAATTCTTCTGCCTTTTTTTTTTTAAAATTCATTGAGTTCAGTTCCTCCCATTGCAGGCAACCATGCCACATAGTCCTTTCATAACTGTTCTTGTCTCCTGAACCATCTTACAACTATTTGCCATTTCAAATAACCTTATCATACTGGCAGTTCAGGGCTACTCTCACAATACCTAAGTAACAGAATCCAGTTATTTTTAAGTGCTAAGTTTCTATATCACAGCAAGAAAATATTTTTATTCCTTAAACAGAAATTTTCTGCTTTATACTAGAAAAATTAAACTAAACATCAAGTTCATTCCCTGAAATATATTGTTATTCCTATATACTGATGATTCATCCCATGTTCTGTCAGCAATAATTTTCATTATTTCACTCCTACTTCTATTCCATCATTAAGGAGACCATTAAATAAAATTGATTCCAACTCTTTAAGAGCTGGTTTCTATCCTCTTTCTGATCCAATTATTTTCCTTTTATTTTTCTTCTGACTGTTTTTTGCCCTCCTATAATTAATCTATGTTTATGCTAGTTGCAGTAATTATGGAGCACTCTAAAAAAATTCTCCACTGAACTCCACAAGGTATTTCCTTACCATGAGAAACAGCAGCAATCTTGCCAAGAAAGTATCTCATGCTTATTCCTAACATCCTCCTATATTTGGATACATCACTTTTATCCAGATAGCCTGTGAAATCCTCCCCACAATGTATTCTGCCTTGCCTGGAATGCCACTGCCAGATACTATCTGTTGTTATGAATGAAGAACACCTATATCTTAATGCTGCTAAAGAATCCAGAAGAGACAAGAAATCCAGAAGGAATCTAACTAGTAACTTAGATTAAAATCACCAAAACCACACCTCTATTCATCCCTTCATGAAAACATATGAAAACCAGAAAAATATCTAGATTTTAATATCTCCATTTCATTTTGTTGCACTTATCTGCCATGCCAAACATATTGCATTTTCCCAAGGAAGAGTTCTAGTGATTTGGCAACATCTGACCTTAAGTGTATACCCAGAAATATTAACTGTCATCTTCTCAGCAGACTCAACCCACACCTTGTGGATTGGTTGGGCTTCTCTTGGGTCCAGCTAATGATTATAAATGGCAAAGAGTGGCTAATTTAATTGCAAAAGGTAATGATGCAGTGAGCATAAGATTAGTTTCACTTCAGAAGGTAACGTCCTCAAAACAAAAACAAAGGGAGTGATCAAAAGGAAAGGAGAAGCTTGTCTTATTGCAAATACAGGCAAATATTCCTGTATTAAATACTGTAATGAGGAAACATGTTAGCAAAAAAACATTGAAAGGAAATAAAAACCCAACCAAAACAAAAGCAGAAAACACCCCAAACAAATCCAGTGAACTCTATAGTAACTTATGATAAGAAAATGTTTTTTATAGCAAACTGACCAAATAATTCAGAGAACAAACACACCAATGATTTTATTACAAAGAAGTTGTGAACATATTGGGAACCCTAGAATTCTAATTCTAATGAAACAATTCAACTTGTAAACCACAGGCAGATACAAAAGATACATCAAATAAGACTCAGAAGGTTTGATCAGTGCAGACAAGTAGAAATTTTGGCCTATGCAAAATTTTCAAGACATATTTTCAGTTTTTCACCTGTTATACCTGAATTTTAAACAAACTTGTTCATAAACATGAAAAGTCCATAAAGAGTAGCATTTGGTTTACCCCTTACCATTAAAATGAATATTGCCAATAATATATATCTATCCAAAAAGGAAGCAACTGAAATGTTATTAAAACAGAAAGACCAGTTCTACACCAATGTAATGAATACCTCCTTATCTCTACTATCTGATACAGATACAGTGGACCAGATCTTACTTTTAGTTAACGATGATGTTAATCAACTTGAGCACCATCATGTTCTTTACAAAATAGGAAAAAAATCCAACACGCGGACATTTTTATTATCTTAATCCTAGGCTCTTGATTTATTCAGTTCTAATAATATATATACACACACAAAGGTACATTGTTATTTCACTTATAAGTCTATAGCAACACGTATACTTTGTAAAGACACTCTCCCCTCAGCAGTCCCTACAGAATACATGTTTACTAGTGTTGGGGAAAACATTAAGTGGAGGTAGCTTGGTGTGCAGTGCAGTGCCAGCTGTACACTGAGCTCTGGGTGGCGGGAAATTATGGGAGCTCGAGGCAGGAGGCTGGGAACAGGCACTGACCCTTTGCACAACAAAGGGCAGATGGACCTGTGTTGCCCACCACATGACTGGACACTCACAGACACAGCAGGAGCTCCCAGACTTCCGAGGCATAGACTGTGAGGTTAAAAAAGCCCAGAGTTTCCTTTGTTGTGATCCCTCCTTGGCACCAGCTCCAGCTGTTATTTTGTTGTTGCACCCTGATTAAGTTACTAAGGGGAACCAGAGGTCTGAGCCTCTGCTCTGGGAAACCTGGGGTTGATCGGGTAGGGAAACCTCCTCTGACTGTGTGACTGTGGGATGTGTGGGAGTCAAGCAGGGACCCATCAGCTCAGTGGAGCTGCCCACTAGGGAGGGGGCTTTGGTCCCAGCAGGGAAAGTCTCTGGCAGTGGGAGTGTGACTGTGGGGACGACTCCTGGACAGTCAGACAAGGAAGTTTCCTCAATATGAGCTACTTACCACTTAGTCACTGTCTGCTTGAACCAAACAGCATGATAGGTGATGAGCTATCAGGTGGCTAAGAGTTGCCAAAAATGGACAACTTTTTATCTTAATGAACAATAAGTGCAATGTTTCTTGTCATTTACATAATCTCTCTGTGTATCTTAATATAAAGCAAATGTGTTTTTTCTAATTTGTTTTAACATGTCTCTTTTTTAAATGTAGCAAGACCTGATTTTTTTTGCTGTAGGTATTCTGTATCAGTTTTCTAGGCCCAAAAAAGCTCTTTTTACTAATACTTAATACTTCAAGAAAAGTCTTTTTATATTCTGATCAAAAAGCATTAAAATACAAATCACATGTTTTTCAGAGTTGTGATATATTATGCATTCAACAATCCTTTATAAACAGGATACTCACAGAAAGAAATCACTATTTCACCAACAGCTCATTGGTTACAAACACTTCTTGTGCACGGTGATAACCAAAAGGAAAATACATCTACTGCTTACCCCTACCAATGTTATCTGTTTTCTAACCAACCTGTTCTCACAGATTTCTCTCACATTCTAAATACTATAGCAGCTAAGTAGGGGGTAGAGTGTTAATTTTTGGTGGAGGGTTTTAATTATTTTTTCTTTTAAAGAGAAAGCCATCTCTGTAATGAAACCTGGCTTATTTTTCTTCATTGCTCCCTGTAACTATCAGTCCTACATAATTTTTTTCAAATATAAAATGCTACATGGCTACAGAACAACAGTTACTGTTTTTCAGGCTTATATGGATTTTAATGGGGAGTTAATCTCTTAGGAAGGACGTGATCTTCAAAGATTTCAGAAATATACTGCAGTTGATTCTAGTCCTGAAAAAGCCTATGATACTGGACTTCAGCTTGTCTTCATGTGAATTACTAGAAAGTCTATAGCAGGTATTTTAAAGAGATGCCCAAAGCTTTCCTCAGTCTTGTTCAGCTGGACTCCAGTTAGGAACCCACAGACATGTTTGAGACAAATTTGCTGCAGAGAAAAATTCAACAGAATTGCAACAGTCCCAGTCATCTCAGAAGAGGTTTACTTGGCTTAAGATTTTGAGGTGTGGAGATATGTCTGAGAGTCAAGTTTCCATGGACTTCACTTTAAAAGCATTATGTACTGACTCAGTATTGAAACAAATATCATCTAAGAGCAACTCAAAATTGCTGGAGCAGAAGACTGATTATGGTAAACAGTTATTTTCAGATAAAAAATTTTAATCACAAATAATTCTCATTTACAGTGCGCTCTCATGAGATACCAGATTATTTTAGATGGAAATACAGAGAATCAGTCAAATTCTATATCAAGTCTCCTGAGAGCCTGGCTGTAAAATCTAAATAACATTCTTAACTTCTGCAAACAAAAGTTGTTAACAAACATTTCAAAATGCTCCTATGTCAACATGTTGGCCAAGGGTTGATATCTACTTTCATAGTCTTAGCTTTCATGACTAGAAGCAGGGGTTTTTTTTATTCAGAATTTCACATTTGTTTTTACTTGTTTCCTTTTATCAAATATAAGCATATAACAAATGTCACAGGTTTAATCCCCTTAGTTTCTTTATCACTTACTTTGCCTTCTGGAGTCCTTTTTGTGCCATCAATATTTGACGCAGTACAGGCATATTTTAAAATTAACAATAAAAAAATATTCTATATAAGGAACACTACTTGAAATATTGAAAGGATCAGTAAGCTGAATATTTCTTTGAGGATAGAAACATTGATTCCAAAAATCATGCTGAAATTACATAATTTGTTGAAGAGTCTACTCCTCTCCAAAATTATGCAGAGCAGAATGCTAGCAATGGAAGGGAAAAGAAAATGGAAATCATAGTTATATGCACAAATATTTGTGTGATGGAGTGAGGAGTTAGTTTTGAGAAAAGGAATAGTATAAGGAAGAGACAAAATACCAAATTCTAGTAAATAAATCCCAAGCAAAATAAAATGAGGAATTAAAAAGGAATTTGGCATTTATTACAAGATTCCCACACAGAGAAACTGATAAACACACTGGACAGCATCCCAAAGGAAATAATATAGAATCACAGAATAGTCTGGCTTTGGTGGGGCCTTAAAGATCATCCAGTTCCAACACCCTGCCATCGGCAGAGCCATTTCAGAGAGGTTAGGATTAGGAAGAAAACTGAGACAGTTATGAGAAAGTGGTTGGAACAGTGAAAACACTAATTAGCATTCAAAAGAATTATAGCAAGAAAGGACAGAACTGCCCAAACAGTGAAAGTAGGAGAAGGGGAAAATGCTAAATTGTCTAGTAGTCCCAGTACTTCAAAGAGAAATGAAGAGGTATAACATGAAGCAATACCACCCTCAAAGTAGTTTTTCAACATTCTAAAAGAGTTTGTGTATTATGCAGGCATTAGAAAAGAAATACTAACTAAATGCAGGTGTAATGCAAATCCAGTGGATACAATGCCACAGACAAGCTCCTGGAGGTAAGCTGTCAGAAACTCTCAACATCAGTTTGATAAAAACAAACACTAATTTGAAGAAGCCTTGGAAGGCAATGTAACACCAATTGAAGTTGCAGGTGAAAAAAAAGCTGAAGTTTTCTCATCTAGTGAAGGAACCCAAAGGGTTTAATTATGAACATAAAGGATTAAACTACATTACATTACATTGATACTATGTGAAATCTAGCAAAATAATAACTCAAAATAATAACTGTGTGCATTTCTTTGCACACAGTCAGATGGTACCAACAAAGAAGAGCTTATGGACACAAAAAAACCTCATATTGAGTATTCAGGAAGAAAAATTAACCCTGACTTTAGGAGTTAAATCTAGAAATGGCAACATATAAACTGAATAATAATAATATCCTTGACATAATCAGTTTCCATTTTTAAGCACAGACACTGACCTAAATGATTCTATAAAGAAACATTCAAAGTTTTCTATATACCATCAATGACATGGCATAATCAGACAAAAATCTATGCCAATGACACTTTTTTTAATATATGTTCCTGAACAAGAAGCTTTTAAAAATAACTGAAATAATCTGAATAAACAGTATAGTACAAAATAACACTTATATTCAGAATTCCAAAACAGCACATAGCAAATAGAGAAATTTATATTATGCCTATACATACAAGGATTGTAAATTAAAGGGCTGCATGCTACTAACCAACATGAGTTAATATACCTTTGGCTTTACTGATCACCATTTTTCCCTTGTACACATTCACCAAATGTGTACATTATTTTACATTACTCACTGCAAAACCAGTAGGAAAGGGGAAGTCTAGAACAAGGAAAATATTTACCCACTAGCTAGAGCTAAAACTAAAACACTAAGACAACTGATAGAATATTCATTTCCCCACACACACATTAAAGGCAACAAGATATTTCTGAAGCAAAGTTAAAAAATATCAGCAAATTCTAGGCTACTGAATATTGTTGTTTGCACTACATTTGAGTAGATAATGTTCTATTAAAAAAAAAAAATTCTTACCACAGCTTTGGCTGAACTTTCCTGCAAATCCCAGAATAATATGTTGTTATCAGCCAGTGAAATAATCTTTTTACCATCTCCCATTGGTTCCCACATAACACTGTAAAACAGAAACGGATAAACAAAAAAACAGTCCAACATTAAAACCAATCAGAATTTGAACCAGAAAGCCCTTTTAATTCTGCGGATCTAATCTATTCCAGAACATACCAAACCATATTTCTTCTGGTTTCCTTGAGCTGAAAGCCATCCCATATTTTAAGTGCAAAATCCGCCATTAACTAGCAATTTGTAGCAGTCATTCTGCATACACACACAGAAAAACAACCAGAGACCTTGATGTCCACTAACTTTTGAATGCTTCAGCCTGACACTTCAAAGTTCTTGAGATGTAATGTCATGCATCCTTTTTGAAGGTGCAACAAAAATCATTTTTTGATTGCAAATAAAAAGTTTTGATGCAAATCTCTTCCAGTTCAGCAGCTGTCATTATGACTTAATCAATAGATACTTCTAACCTGTGATTCGCTTCATGCTATACATGAAAGAATGCAAGGAATCAGTCCTTCTCTCTTGTTCTGCCCTTGAGAAGTAACATATTTAAGCCAGTTGGTATGGGCAGCACAGCTAAATATATGCACTATATCCCTAATAAATTTGCTGGAGATAACAGATTAAAAGAGAGGCTTCCATACCAAACACTTTTGTAACAAAGTTGTGCAACCTCCCAATCATTTTACAGTAACAATATAGCTGAAGGTGGAGATCAAAACTTTAGTATCAATATTTTAATGTAGAAACTTCTTCCCATCTGTAGACTAAAACTTGGGCTATTTAAAGGCATTTGAAATGCTGTTCTCATCTTCAATGTATATTTGAAGTACCATCTCTCAAAATTTGTCAAAAGTCCATGACTAGACACAAATTTTTTGTCTAGTCATTTTTTGTTTTGCTTTTCACATGAATCAGTTCAGTATCTGGACGGAACAGATAAAAGAAGGTTGCACAAGTAGATGCAGCCTTGGACAAGAGAGCCCAACATTAGGCTACCTTCCTAACTCTCTGCTGCACACTATGCATGCTTCTATTTTATCCCAGATTTTGCATTACTCCTATTTTCCTAAGATGGTGGATATAACCTGTCTGGCTTCAGATCTAAAGTGATGGAACTCCATCTAATCTTATGGTACAAAACACAAGGAAAAGAAAACAGAAAGTGGCAGGTAGCAGAAAGAAGGGACACAGTGTCATTTTTTCACACCATAAATAAACCACATTTATTCTCAACTAATATGTTCTTCTCAAATTCCTCTTGCTCCTTCTGTAAACAGTATCACTGCTTTTTACTCTGCACTTTTAGTAAAACAAACATTAGATATACAGGCAGATGACTGCACCTGTTTGCTGTTATAGAGAAGCCAGACTATGTAGAGAAAATAGAACTATGTCAAAAAGAAAATTAACACCAAGTAAACAAAAAAGCTGGAACTAAAGGGGTGCATTGGCTGACTCCTCACCCACTGAACTTTACCCTAGGGCAACATAGCAAATTGAAGAAAGGACTAGCTTCTGTGTCTATCTTCTGCTGGAACAATGACCTGCATCCTTATTATATTGTCAGTTCATGGAAATTACCTACTTATAGAAGTCCATTTGTAGTGAGCTGTCTTGAATTAGGACAAAACCACTTCATATTGCACATTAAGCTACCGTCATGTTTTTAAATGTGTTTTAACAAGAACATGAAACTAGAATGATTCTACAATTTGCTTTAAATTGGGCTGTTTCGTCTGTAGTATTGATAATCTTATTTAAAAATAAACACTTTTGAAAAGTTGTGTGGTACAGCTTGGAAAAAACTTACAAGCAATTGAAAATGAGTGTTGATAATAAAAATGATGAGATGCAGTTTCAGATACATGTTCAACCACATTTTGCCCATGATAATGAGAAGCAACCAACTGGCACTGCCATGTGTATTTCAGAATTTCATGTATTTGTGCTGCACAGATATATCAAATACCTCTGATCCTTCGAATAGATTAAAATATTTTATGAACACATATAACAGGATAAAAAAATTAATGCACTGTAACCTGTATGTGATCACAGCTAACCTGCCACAATCCAGTTTTCCAGTGTGAAATCAAAAGACATCAGGATCATCACACAGCTTAACAGGCAACTAAGAAATCTTCAAGTTGATTCTGATCGCATTTACTTAAGTCCATCATTTTACATATTGCTGAAAATATAACTGGCATTTGGTGTTGATACATGTAGATATATTTTAAGTATAGACAATGAAATCTGGTTGGACCAATTAACTCTTTACGAGCTCTTCCAGCCCGAGACCAATATTTTTCATGCTTGTTGACGTATCTGCCCTTTTCCTTCACCAATCACTGAACTTCCAGTTGTAAAAGCTAGACTGGAAACAATTTCTTTGATGTTTTCAAAGGTAGGAAGAAATTTCACATCTTTGAGTGTCATGGAGCTTCAAGGTGAAAGAATTTTTATAGCTGAATACAGTGTGTTAACTAGAGCCAGTTATAACCCAGCTGATACACCTTGGAATGAAAAGGTCTCCCCATTCACTCCATCCTTGTGTGATGTACATTTTATTTATGTTTAATTTTTATTTTATGAAAGTTCATTGTTTTATGAGTGTGGTTATAGTGATCATTCAGAGTTTATAATCTTAAGCAAAGGTTACTCAAAATACCCTTTGTAACATGTTCAGTTGTATTCTGTACTCTTGACTGAATGTTAAACATAAAACACCATGGAGAAGGAGGGGGGTGGGAAATACTGGGGAGTGAAAAGAAAAAATTACTTTTGAAGCAAGATACAAATTTTAGAAAAACTGAAGTTTTCATTTAGAACAGTTTTCAACACAGTAGAAGTGGTGATAATGGCTAAAACGGAAAACAGATAGACCAGGCAATACCATTTTCCTGAGTGGGCCAACCGTTGCTGATGCCAACAGTTTTCAGCAATGGACAAGATAATCGTCAAATTCACAGCTGCCACTCAGAAACTCAGTGTCAACTTCAGGGTTGCTCTTTAGGTAATCTATAAACAGCAGACAAGCAATTATATTTGTTGCATTTTACCCTATTTTGTTATCATCTGACTCATGATGCTTCAATTAAGTTCGTAGCTAATAGTTTTTCATATTAAAAAATTAAATGCTACAGAGAACACTTCCCTAGCAAAAAAATAAGAGAATTTAAAATATTCACTCAAATGCACACATGAAAGGACTCTATTATCTGTGTTTTATGCTGAAAAGATTGTTAACACCTTCATTAATAAAAGCACTGAGCTTTTACAAATGAGCAATTCAAAGTCCTCCATTATGGACTAAAGAAGAAAAAAGCAACATGCAAAAAACTTTCATAGATGTGAAATGCAGTCAGCCACAAGTGTTGGACAAAGCAAGCATTAACTGCTACTTAACTGTAATTACAGAAGTGACAACAATTTATTTCTATAAACAGAAAAATTTTGCTAGACTGAAAACTCTCGTGCACTGCAAAACAGAAAACACACCCACACATTTGGTAACTCAGCAGACCATCCTCCAGCCTCAGTGTAGCCCACCAGAAAAATTCATGCATTATAAACTCAAATGCCTTCTTTGCATTACAATGATTCAAATTTAAAGGTGACTCTTGCTTATCAGGTGATCAGTACATTATTCTAAGAGGAAGGAGATCAGACCAAGGACAACATGGAACCTCATTCCCTTTCCAAGTGCTCTACAAAGTGGCCACATTTCTAAATGGAATCGGTTCTGGCTATTTCACAGTTTTTGAAGTCCATGCTGCAGGAATGCTTTGTCTCAAAATTCTCAGCCATTGAGATCTAATCTGGAGTCCAACTTCTCAAGACGCAGTAAAATAAGAACCACAGCTTCCTAAACACCTGTAAGGTAAGGTGAACTTTTTAGCTAAAAGGCTGCTGAGAAATGAGAATTGAGAAATGAAGTTAAGGATTATTTTGGACAAGACCCCCAAAGACAGATAGGCTTTATTCTGGCTCTTAAATTATTTTTACATTCAGAAAAATAAAACTGCTTTACAAATAAATACAAGAGTATGCCAACAAGGAGGTGACACAGAAAAATTACTTACCTCTATAATTTTTTTTCCTAAAGTTATCATACTAGAGTACTGACAACATTATAAAGTCTTTTTGAGAAATCATAAAGCAAAATGATGAATAAAAACAGGTCATCCTTGACATTTGTGTTTACTTTGCTGCATCTCCTTGCCTACTGTAGCTGCAATTAAACATGGTTTCTAGTGAGAAAAAAAAAAATGTGATTCTTGCTTTATGGGCCCAAGTAATTTCAGCATTGAAAAAGTATTCATGTTCATGTAAACATAATAAAGACAGTCTGAATCCTAGGAGCTCACGATCTAACAGTAAGCATGGTAGTGAATTTGTTACAATAAAGCAAGATATAGGACTCACTGATTTTAAACAGGCGCTCCTAAATATCCATTTTATAGAAAAAACTATTACATTCTT
This sequence comes from Manacus vitellinus, assembly GCF_001715985.3. Lineage (NCBI taxonomy): Eukaryota > Metazoa > Chordata > Aves > Passeriformes > Pipridae > Manacus > Manacus vitellinus. Next base: position 14,925,417 of record NW_021938895.1, on the reverse strand, counting down.
TTTGAGCTGTTCAATGATACAGATCACATCAGCTCATGGGTGAGGCTGATTCTGTGCTCAGAAAGAGAATCCACATGAAAAACAGTAAAAAACCCGTGAGTAGCACTAATTAGAATCCAGGCTACAAAGTAGTTTTGTAGTATGATCTTAATAAGGTCATCAGAGTTCCTCATGTTCATTTGGTATCACAGATAGGTCCTTACAGTAGATTAACAATATTAGGAGGCTTACTTTGCCTGTTTGTTGTCATATGTATTTATTCAAGCCAGATTAGGAATATTAGCTCATATTTCCAGAAAAAACTCTGCTTTCAAAGATATAAAAGGTATACTAGATTTTTTAGGACACTGTTTTTTCCTCTAAGGTCTGTCTCTTGCTAACATATCCGGCATATTAGATATCCTGGATTTCTGCTTAACTTCATACTTGTTGAGATAGACTGGTTTTTTGAGCTTGGAGGACGTGATCTTTAAATACAAACCAGCTTTTTTTGATTTTTCTTTTTGGATACTTTTATTTTGGATCCTTCTTTTCTCTAGGGTACCTATCACACTGAACTTACTCAAGAAGATCGCTGAAGAGGCCCAGGGCTTTTCTCCTGAAGGAGAGAAGGTTGTTTTCACAAGGGTTGTGAACTTGGGTTTTTCCCTGCTCTGTTCTACTAGGATCCTGAACTCCACCATCTCATGGTCATCACAGCCAATGCTGGCTTTGACCTTCCCATTCACAACCAGCTCAAGAAGTTCTCGATGCTCTCCAGGAACTCCCTGGATTGTTTATGCCCTGCTGTGCTGTCCCTCCAGCAGATACCAGGTTAAAGTTCCCCACCAGGACCTGGTCCTACAAATATAAGGCTACTTCTGGTTGTCTATAGAAAGCCTCATCCAATTGTTCTTCCTGATGAGGAAGCCTATAGCAGACATCCATTACTGTATCACCTGTAGTGATCTGCTCTTTAATCCTTACTCACAAGCTCTCATTTGGCTTATCCATTCCTCCCCAGGCAGAGCTCTGTGAACTCCAACAGCTCTCACAGAGGACAAATCTCATCATCATCATCCCAGCCTGTCCTTCTTAAAAAGCCTCAGGAGTCTTAGTCTTTCTGCAGCTGTTTTGTCCATCCAATCTGAGGAACTGACAAATTAATTATCACATACAGACAGCACATTTCCTAGACTTTTAAATGCTGTTAAATACATTTATAACAATATCAGGATATAAGAAGAGAATACAATCCCAGCTTCCCTTCTTCTGGTGACTTCCATCAGGCTCAAATTTAAAGCACTAGTTTAGTTTGACCACAGTAATACTGTTAAAGACTCATGTCTTTCAATTAAGATCAAAAATGTACTGCCACAGGATATTTTCATAACTTCTCTACTATATAAAAGATAGCTTACCAGCAGACCTCACCATTTTTGGTGGGTTTTTTTTTTTTGCTTCTGGGTTTGTTGTTTTGCCTTTTTTTTTTTAATGGGGGGCTCTTCTCTCTTATTGTCTTTTCAAGGGAGAGAAAAGGGAGGAGTGTGTGTGTATAATTAAAAAAGTTATACACTGTTTCTGACATTTTATGAAACATCAAATACAGTCTAAAGAATACAATAGATTAATATAGTTAGCATTTCCTCAAAGTAACAAATATTGGATTGCTTACAACAAAAATACATAAATATTTTGACAGAAACATCCACAAATAATCCTCTAAGGCAAATATACAAACTCCTTTATTATGTTTCATCTATCCCTTTCCATATTATTTAAGTGCTAAATACACATTTACGTATAGGATACTTCTTGCAGAAGTTTTGTTAAGTTTATATCATGTTATCATAATGAGTATTTTACAGTAGTATTTTAATTATTCTACTGTTACTGATGCCGGAAATGCCTCAGGACTCAATGGCTATTTTAAAGCATTTTGGAAGTCCTTTTTTCTATATGTCAGTGTTTCAGAACAGCTCCATGGGAGATCTGTGTACTGAGACAGCATTATAGCTGTAGGGTTTTTTTGGTGACATCTACAGTAACAAAAGGCCTAGAGTATATGCAGTTAAATTTCTGTAGGAATGTAGTGTTTTGACAGCACAGTTGAACCATACCATAGTACCAGTTGAACTCTAAATCCCATGCCAGAAAAAGCACTTTATTAAGCATAAAGCTGTGTATCTGATTGGAGGATTTGCAGATGCTATTACACAGACAAATCTATTTCACAGTTTTTCAGGAAAAATTCACTGATGAGCTGAAATCTATTTATTAATATAAAAAAGACTCAATGACAACATGCTTTGTACCAGAAATGTACAAAGGGTGAAGAAAGAATTGTTTCAAAAAGTATGTACAGTTTACAGATCTATTAAAAGTTGTTTTTACCTTGTCTCTTAACACTAACAGGAAAACACCTTCAAAGCAAGGAGTAACACATTTCACATAAGCAGACAGTAATTGTTTACTGTCACCCAGAGTTAACCACTGCATACAATGAAGAGCATGGGTAGAAGAAAAGAACACCCAGCACATACACGAGTTTCTTCAAATAAATTGGAGGGGTGTGAGAAAACCGTGTGTACAGTTAGGATTCATTTTCAAAGCAGGTGGACGGAAGTCACATAACCTCTACCATTCCACAACATACTGCTCACAGAGCAGCTGCTGCCACAGACACCACTTCCATTCTGTTGCTCGAACAGGGCTTAAAAAACCCCAAAGTGACTATTATGGATATGTGACATGTCAGGAAAGAAACATATAACTGGTCTGTCTGTCAACGATCAGTCAGGTGGTCAATCCAGGAAAAACTTCAGTAGGCTGAATATCTGGCAAGAAAGCACACAGAGACCTGTCAGGTAAAAGTCCTGCCCAGACTCTGAAGGCCATAGGATGTCAATAGTTTTTTCCATGTCCTTACAAACAAACTTACTTGTGAAACAGCTGGAGTGGGCAAAAGCAATCTCTGTAGACTCATTTTCGAGGAAACATGTATCTACTTTTAAGAGGGACAATCTGAGTGTTTTCATATGGGATTTTGCAAAGGATGGCAATATGGATATAGTATATCCTTACTAATTTATTGCTGTTTGTAACAAACTCCATGGTTGGTCAGGGTAATAAAACCCAACAAAACACAATATTCCTCTGAGTATGTTTCTCCAGTGATTTGAAACATGTGCCTAAGAAGAAAATTACAAATGCCTAGGATCTGCATTGATTATTGAGGAAAATCACCACTCCTGTTCAGAAGAGCAGCAAACCCAGGAATGATAAAGGTGTACACAGACCTGGCACAGATGTGCTCTCTAACACCTCTAATCCAGCAGCTGTGGGTTCTTGGGGAACTGGAGGTAAAGAGACTGCAAGAAGTAGCTGGGACTGTCACTACTGTGGTCTCACTGATCTACCCCTCCATCAGCACAGCCGAGACTGAGCACTGGGATGGATGGGCTGTGTGAGGCCTCAGGGCTCCCCTTCAGGTCTCACATACATTTTACCATATAGAGGCACTTAGTCACAAATGTACAAGGGTCACTTTTTTCAGCCAATAGACATCCAAAAGACATTTAAAAGCCCTGAATTTTTAACTACTATGTAAGCAAGTGTCAGCAATATTGCTACATCTATAGTCATCCCAGAATATTGTGCTAAGAAAGAATTCTACTCAGAGGAATATATATTCTAAATAATAAATGATTAATGGGGGTTTGGAGACCAAATTAGAGTCCGACATCAAGAAAACAGGAGCAACTGTTCAAAGCTAGTTCCTCATGAACATATAAAATTCTCCTGCATAACTGATTTTTTCCACCATTTTTTTTAACATTCCTCACTAACATTTTAAGCAATTCAATTAGAACTGAAATTAAAAACCATCCAGTGTCTATTTAACCTGCAAAATGAGATGATGCAAACTTCAATCCTCACACTGTAGTGCTAAGAATAGTTAAAGTGACATTATAAAAAGGAAAAAAAAACACTTTTAAAAATAAATCAATTTTCTTTCAACGGGGAAAAATCTCAACTAATTTGTCAGTAAAAGTAGGCAATACAACAGCATGGTGAGAACAGGAGCAAAAAACTACATTCAAGTTGGGAAGGAGAGGTAAAAAAGTACTCTACAAGCCCATTATTTTTTACTTGTAGAGTAACCCGATTTCTGCACTATTTTCCGTATCGTGATTTATGAATCCAAACAACTACAAAGACTTCATCAAAACTAATTTTCATTTTAAGCATATGAAATCTGCTGAAATTATCAGAAGTGATCATAAGTTCATAGAATCATAGAATCTTCTGAGTTGAAAGGGACCCACAAGGATCATCAAGTCCAACTCTTAAGTGAATGGCCCATACAGGGATCAAATGCACAACCTTGGCATTATTAGCACCATGCTGCAATCAACTGAACTAATCTCCTAAAGTTAAACTAATACTTTATATAAGTTCACATAAATAAATAAATAAATATTTTTTTCTTCAGTATTTGCTTCAATGTCAGATTTTACTTTCATTAAGTTTTCCTCAGCTTTAAAAGATTAGAGTCAAATAAATTCTAATCAAAAATTAACATAATAAACTGGGCACATCACACAATGTTTTATTATTTTGGTATCCAATTAATGTATCGCATTTATTCCCTAGTAAATGTGATTACACTGAACAGCCTAAAGTTTTAAACTTGCACAATACTAACCACTCGAAATTATCAAAAACATTCAAGGGAATAAAAAAGAGAGAATTAGTGTTATAAATTACTGTGCTGGTTCCAGACACATTTGAGAGGATGATAAAAGGGGAAAAAAGGAGAGAAAACATGAGAAAGACAACTAATGGTTGAACATTGAACATTTGGATTTATTTACAATAAAGAATAATCAAAGATTCAAGAGAGCAAAATCCTGTGAATAATTCAGGATCACACAGAATTAAGAAGAGAGCAGGGAGAGAAGTAGAACATACGATACAGTTTAAATTTTTATCATTTTAGAAAGGATCAAAATATAAGGGGTATTATCAGTACTGATAAGCAGTTGTTAAAATACACTCCCAGTGAAAACACTTGTCATATAGTAAGTTTTTTAAAAAAAAAGTTTCTCTATACTTCAGTGTTGTAACATCAGAGGTGGCTGATGGAGAATATAAATGTATGGAATGAGCCAAGTGTGGAGGAATTATTCTTAAATGCTGACAATTTCAGATAGCTCTGAAATTTTGTGCATTATGTGAAGATACAATTAGTATCTGCTGGACAGCTGTAACAAAAAAACCTAAAAACCCCCAGAGTTCAGTTTATATACCAGCATATGGAAAAGAAAGTCCTGACACTCTCAAAGAAACCTCTATACAAATATCAGAGGCATCTTTGCCCTCATAATTATTTTTCTGATACTGGGACATGCCAAGTGTTAAAATAAAATCAAAAAATTATGATTGCATTTATTACATGTCTTTGTTATAAAACATATATAGCAGTTACTATTCCATATATTCAAGACAACATGATCCTTCTAAAAGTAGTGTTACTTTCAGGTTTATATTCATTAGGTACAGACTATGAAATTGTTCTAGATTTCTTTTTTTTTTTTTAATGAAACACTAAGCTAGAATTTTAATGCATATATCTTGATGCCTAACAGCTGGCAGAGAAGACAAAACATCACCAACATCATGACAGGAAACGGAATTGTTATCGGAATATCATGTTAAAGCTATTAAAAATTATGTGAGCTATTAAAAACACCATTTTCACTTTTCTTTAAAGTTTCAGATTCTCTTAACTTTTGATCTTTTTACTTGAAAATGTTTTGGGGTGGTTTGTTGCTTGTGGAGTTTTGGTTTTTTTAATACTATTTAAAGGCCAAAAAAAGTAAGGAAAACACTTCTGGATTGCACTCACCTGTCCTCAGGGCATCAATTACAAATGTTCTTAACTTTGATCAGGTGACTGGGTGCATTAATAGAATGAACATGAGGAAACTGAAGCAATAAAATGTTATGTATAGGACCTTATTTATCTTAAGTAAATCTCTACTCAAGTTGAAAGGACTATTAGCAAATTTGTACTCCTGTAGGAAGCCAACCTTAATGAGGTTGCTTTGTACTGTGCAATCACACAGCCAAGGAAGAGATGATACTTCACAGTACTCTATTTGGAGACCTCCAATGAAATATCAAATAAAATCTCAGTACTTAAAGTCTGTAGGAATAGCTCATTTATAGTAACTTTCTCCTTTGTGAATTAAAAGTTCCAGTTTAATATTTTAGAGATAAACATCCCAAAGTTCTTGAAACACCTGTAACTTTAGAAAATTTATAATTTGCCTTCCTCTCTAAGTTCTCTTAGATGTGGCAATATTTGCATATCCATGTTTAGGATTGATTGAGTGGGATACACAAAAGAAAAAAAAAAATGAACTTCAGCTAGTACAGAAGCTTAATGAAGTCATCTATCATTATTCCTAACATATTCATCTCTTTCCAAATTATTAGCAGCTGATGATTGTTTTCCATACAAAACATGAATTCTTCATTCCTCATCTTTTGGGCTTCCACTTCTATTGCCTCTGTAATCTCCACTGATTTTCCCTTTACAGTTCTATTTCATTGTCCATATAACACTTCCCCTTTATTTATTTCCCTTATATTTTATTCCAAATTTACTCCATGGACTACCATCCAACTTACTTCACTTGTTCCCCTCTCTTTTGAAGTACACAGCTTGCTACCAGGCAGAATCTACCCTTTTTTATATCTGCCACATTTGGAAAGCAAAAAATAGAATGTTAAGGAGATACAGGCAAGCCTGCTTCCAGCAGATACAAGAGGAGAAACTCCCTGCTGTGTTCCCAGTTCAAGATCCCACATATTACACTTTCTCTCATGGCCTGCAGTATCCTTCTTCTTCAAGGACTATCTTGTCGAGTCTACTACCAACGGTCTCCTCCAAAACCGAGGAAGAAGTAGAACAGTAGGTTAGTGCTAAAACGTAAGTCTTCAGGGTCTCAACAGACACAGTTCTCAGGATTCCTCCAAGCTGCACTCAGAGGAGTAATGAAAATGTCATTAACTGCTGTCCTATCCTGTTTCCTTGGCCTCTCCTATGTAGACTGTGCCTGTGTTGGACTGTTCCTTGCAAGACACTCAATGGTAAATTCCTTTAATTGAATCTTAAAACATTGCATAGAGCAATATACCTATAGTTATGTGTGTTTAGCACTGTATGAATACATATATTTATCTACAGAATGAATTTTTTGAAAATGCCTTTTTTTTTTAAACACACAAATGTCCATGTGTATCTGGGGTTTTTCACACAAAGTAACTCACTTGGAAATTTTGCACATGAAGTCTTTCCACTTTGGTTTATATGAAGAACAGTAGGCAAAGGATGAAAAAAACCCTCTTAGGCTTGACCCAAACAAAGCAATTAAAAGGCCTATTTGATTGCCTAATTTAGGCATCTGCTTAATTTTCTGAACTCTCTTTATGCCATACAAGAGTTCGAGTAAAAATTTTGATGAGTCCCAAATTCAAAGCTTAGAGGCAAGTAAACAATCTCAGTAACCAAAACCAAATTGTTATGCTTAATTTTTAAACACAGTAACTCATGCAACCCAGATAAAATGGAACTGTAGAAAAGCAATTTTCTTTTTTCACTTGCTTGTACTGTCTTGGAGATCAGACTTTTGCCAAAAGTTCTGTCAAGACTAAAAAATTATTTCAATAGATCTTGAGCAGGAAGAACACAATGTTCAGTCACACGTGAGCAAAGTTTAGGATTTTAGTCACAATTGATTGAAAATGCTCTTTTGGTCTTAGTTCACAAAAGAGAATTGGTATTAAACATGTCCTGCTGTTTTTTAATAAGAAATTTCAGAGACATTTGAGCACAGCATACCATAAAAGAGGTGAGATAAAGGTAAAGAAACACAGTATCAGTTCTTAACATCAGTGAAGAGTTGAACAAAATCAATACCTGACACATCAGACCTGGAAAAAATCCCATCTCATGTTTCCTAGTGCATGATACTTGAAACAGAAAAATCTGTTTGGTAATTTTCAAGTATAAGGCTTTTTAATAGAAGAGAAAAACAACGCAAGAAGATAAACGTTACAGAAAATATGTTAAGAAATAAAGAAAAGCAGGGAAAACAAGGAAAAAACTACAAGTAAATAAAGCCCTGAGGCAGGTGGTAGCTGCCAGAGTACATAAGCAGTTCCATTTTCAAGATGGCTTTGCTTTTTTTCCCCCTCTTAATTACAGTCAAATCTCAATTACTTATGATCTGCAACCAGATCCATGAATATCATGAAGCATCTATGCTGTGGAATCAGAGTGTCACAAAGGCTGAGACCAACATTACACTCTGCACCTTTAAACTGTACTGACTACTCTGCCATTCTTCTGGGCCAAGCACATAAAAATATGATAAAAGCCCAACTTTTTATTTGATTTTTTTAGCATGCATTCTGACTAATAAGATTCAAAATTAACTTCAAAAAATTAATCAAATCATTAGTGGTTGTGGTACACTGCTCTACTGCACCCTGTGAACAAAACAATCTCCTTAAAGTGCACGTGGTCATGGGTTCAGTGTTCAGCCTGTGCTTTCTGAGTAAAATGTAGAGGGTATGCTCTAATGACAATGCAAATGAGAAAGTCAGAATAAGCATTGCCCTTCTTACTGCTGGCATGTGATGCCAGACCATCACTGATCTCATACTGATTGTGGACAGCAGAATGCTGGTCTTACACTGAGGTTTGAAAAGTATTTATACCTTGCACTAAGGAAAATTGCTTTTCTGATTTATGTTTGGTTCTAACAACAATTGTACCAAGTCTAGAGTAGTTTCAAGTTTTTCTAAACATCCAAAAAGTCCAATAGAAAAGAACATTTAAGTTGCTATTCACAGTCAACATATCACTCAGTGGGACATGGCCTGTTAAGTGAGACACACTTAGCACAAAAGGCCTAATTTACTCATTTATGTGAGCTGTTTCCAAAATGATTGCAACAGGAATAGAAAAGCCTGCTCTAGAACAAGATCCTCTAACTCAGCTGTGCTTGCATGAGATGATGTGCCAAGTATTCTGTTTACACCTTTTATCTCTCTGTAACACTGGACATTTTCAAATCTTTATGCATACATATATATATATATGCACATAGATAATGGGCATTAAATGGTAGCAGAGCATTAAGTGAGCACTAAGTACTGAACAAAATCAGACAGCACGTGACAGAAAACAGCACATGAAGCTGTAATTAGAGGGAAAAAATTATGTTGAGTATTCACATAAATTCACAGCCTGATATAAAGCAGTTATATGCTCCCTATTCCTCCTTTAGTGATCAGGCTACCATACAGAGTTCTGGTATTCCAGCATTAAATAGAAACAGATTATAGAAAATTGAAATACAAAAAGGACAAATCTTAAGGTGTAAAAGGTAAAGGATTAAAACAAAGAAAACTCACTTTCCAATATAGTTGGGAATATTAATTATCAAAAGGTGAATTAAAAGTGAATTAAAATAATAAAAGAGTTATAAAGAGGAGTATTCATAAGAAAATGTGTAGCAAAGAATTAAAATATACTACAATGAAGAAATTTAACATTCAGGAAGCCTATATTTTAGAAAAAAGTATTCTATACAATACACTTTGGAATGCACTGATATGTCCTATCTTGTTCAAGAACCACTCATATAAATATTACCTTCTATTTACCTTTTCTTTTTTTCAGTTGAAATTTAAGATACAAGGGTCAAACAAGGAATCTGTGGCTAGAAATGGATACTTAAAACTTATGATATGCCCTGCATCTGTTCAGGAAGCAGTGGGAACATGCCACATATACATCCAAGCAAAGAACTTGCAAATGGACAAATTTAACTTTTAAATATCAGAAAGGAAAGGGAAGAGGAACAAACCCCTGTTAATAACCTCTGCAGTATGGCAGCTCTCCTTGTTCTGTCTTAGGCAACAGATAAAGAGTAGTTACACAGGCTCCATGTAACACAATGAATTCTTATCCTTAACAAAGAATAAATTATTCACACTTATGCCAAATCAGTTGAGTGAAGACTAAAAAAGAAAGACTGAAGTGTAACATTAAATTTATATTCCATAAAAAGATTGAAATTTTACCTTTGTGCAACAAAGGTTTTAGCTGGGGGCAGGTAGGGGAAAACACATTAAAACAGTACACAGGCTGTTACTCCATGTGTTTTTGCAGGACGCTAATAAATGTTTTTAATCTATGAAACATCTGGTACTAAAAATCCAATTTGTACCTTTTTTTTAAAGATGGAATAGTTTTAAAGTGCATAGCATAGCTTCTACAAAAATCTGCACAAAACTAACAGCATGGGTCTACCCTTTAGGCTTTTTCTAGGAGTATAAAATATGCAGAATCCTACCAGGCCATATTGCCATGGGCTGTGTTGTCAAGGTGACAGAGTAGCTCCAGGGTTTGAGTGTTGCTTGATGAATCATCAGGGGATTCATGACTGCCTGATTCCAATTCCTTCGGCATCCTCCAAACAGCAGCACATGTCATGACTTTAGTGTCTGAAGCTAAGCAACAGAGAATAATGTCAACAGATCATTGTATGGAGACGTATTTTGTATACACTGCATCAACATTTACACAAATCTATAAGCAATGCACATCTGCTGCTTGAAATATTTAAAAATATTACACCAAGATGAATTCAATGAACGCAGAACGTGGCTACAGACACAGACCTCAAGTTAGCAGTCAAGTTGCTGCAAAACTCATAATTAGCACACATTTAATGTGCTTCTCCCTGAATAAATGCAAAATTAAATGCTCATGAAAACTCTTTGGGAGGCAATTTTTCCATGCTTCATTCCCCATACCAGTGTTAATGGAGAAGACCCACTATTTACATTGCATGATTCCTTAACAGTAAGGATGTAGACATCATTTAAACATTTTTCTTTTAAGGGTTAGCTTCAGTTCAATCCAGAGCCTCATCTCATATCCTTTACTACCAATAACTGTTTACTACAAATTAGGTTTCCCATGTAAGTATATGCCTCTAATCCTAGCAAATAAAAACAGCAGAAGAATAAAGACAAACAACTTACATGCATACAGCAAAATATTACAATGTATAAAGAACAGGCCACTGTACACTGAGGAGAAAATACCATATGCACATATGGCATTGCCCATCACCTAATACAGCACTTTGCAGCAGTGCAGAATGGGAGAAGCACTGCACATGTTCCTGCTGCTCCAGCCACTGGTCCGGGGTTCGCCTAAAATGAACAGGTCGGGATTATCCTCTACAGCAGAAACAAAGAAACCAGCCACAGCTACATTAAGCAAAAGCAGGGGGAGCGACCGCCTGCTGAAGGATGTGTTAAATGAGAAGTCCAGACTGGAAGCGGCTATGAACAACACGTTTTCTGTTCTGAGGTCATTTCACCTGCCTCCTTCTCAAAGTTCTACCTCCAAGAACATTTTAGATGATTTTAGTCAAGAGTGTCTCATTATAGAGCCATGAGTAAACGTGACCAACTTCCATCAGCGGAAAGGAAAACAGGAACAATTGGAATGAGAGTGTTTTCTGGAGGAAGGAAGGAGACTGAAAAAGTCTTCCTAGTCTAAAATGGCACTAACGGGGGAAAAAAGATGTCTCTTATAAAGGTCACCAATCAGGGTATCCAAAGTGGAAAAAAAGGCACTCAACACAGAATAGGACAAAAAGGGATTGATACATAGTAAACAGTCCCAAATGCAAGAAGGTAGACATGTTTAAAAAGCAGGCATATGAAATAAATTAGAAAAAAGGTAGTTAGGTCCAACCTGTGAGAAGGAAACAGTTATAGGAGGACGACTTTATATGAATTCAGGACACACAAGCCCTGGGTATTTGATTTGATCAAAATGAATATAAAATATATGTATGATGCACCCAACTATTCTACAGAAATATGGATATACAAGTTGAATACAGTATCAAGAGATAATCCCCTATTTATTAACACTTAATCAAACCTTTATAACTGTAGAGCACGGTAACTAAACAGCTATTTCCAAATCATTTCAGGCAAATCGTTTACTCTAAGTCCACGTGCTATGGAAGAAGAGGAGGAAGCAGCAGCAGATGGTTGTCTTCCCTCAGCAAAGGGCTAATCCATGCTGTGTATGTCATGCAAATAATAAATAACCTAAACTCAAAGTGCAATATAGTTAAAGAAGGTGAGATTTACCAAATGTTTCGCCTCAATATGTGACAGAACATTAATGAACACTGCAGAGAAACTCCTGGTAGATTATAATTACTGAAAGGTCTGTGCCGCACATATAAAGCATGAGCTTTTCCAGTATTTTCAAGATCTATGAAGAGAACCATGAAAGCAAACCATGGAAATCAAACTAGATGTTCCTCAAGCCATCCTTCTTCTTGGCACAGCACCACAAGTCTTAACACTGACTCGAAATGTCACAAAGAAACTTAATATTCAGGAAACTGAAATTTTAGGAAAAAAAAAGTAGTCTAGACAACACTTTTGAATACACTGATAGGTCCAATCTTCTCCAAGAACCACCTAATAAATATTACCTTCCATTTACCCTTTTCCTTTTTAGTTGAAATTTAACCTACAGGCCTCCAACTAGTAATCAGCGGCTAGAAACAGGTCCATAAAACTTGCAGTACATAACTGAAAATCAAAAAAAAATACCAAGAATTAACTATCATTTCTAAAGTATTTTTTTATCAGCTAGATAATAAATAGAAATTTTTATGCAAAAGATTTTGAAAAGAACTGAGACTGGTTTTAAGTATTGTTCCCTTTTGATATAATTTTAAATTACCCCTACTAGAATATATCTAAATATAATGAGATTATGATGGATACCTTACACAGCAGGTGTCTGAATACAGAAACCAAAGAAGTTCTTTCCACTCCCAGGTATGAAATTTACAGCAATATCTGAACTGATGTTGCATTATCCTTGTTCAGTTTCAGATCAGATTTGTAATTTTGTTTACAAAAATCTGCTGTGTTATTCCACATTTTTTTCTTTAAAACTCTCTTATAACTGTGAAATGGTCTGTAAAGCTTGCATAATAACCTTCTATTCCATATTTTTTCTGACAAATTACAGCAGACCACATTCTTATGGTTTCAACTTTTTCTGCTAGTAGATGGGTCAGGTGGTCCCAAAATTACATCAAACAACACTGTAGTTGGTAAAACATGGAGTGAATGTATTAACATTTCTTTGCCCTGCATCTTTTCAAAAAGCAGTGGGAAAATGTCATATACACACAGCCATAAAGCAGTGAACTTGTGAATACACAATGGACAAATCTAACTTTCTTTTGAATAACACAAAAGAAGGGGAAACAAACTCCTGTAATAACCTCTGCAGTACTGCAGCTCTCCTTGTCTTGTCTTAGGCAACAGAAAAGAATAGTTACACAAGCACCCTGTAACATAATGAATTCTTAACCTTAACAAACAATAAATTACTTGCACTTACGCCAAATCAGTTGAGTGAAGACTGAAGTGCAACATCAAATTTATATTCCATAAAAAGATTGAAATGCTAAGTATTTTACCTTTGTACAATGAAAGTTTTAAATGAGGGCAGGTAGGAAGAAACATTGTCAAACCATCTTCCCTCTTAACACAGCACCACAACCTTAAGACAAGGCCTTGAAATGACATTTTAACTTCTTAAAACTGGAACATTAGTTTCTTGCACAATCAGATTTCCAGATTAAAAGCTCTAAAACAACTAAATAAGCACTATTTGGAAGACTGAGGGAGGTCAAAGCATATGCTTGCATGTTTGTATATATACCTATAGAAATCCCCCTGACACTTGATGCGACCCAGGCTCCTATAACATTTTGGTGGTTTGAAAATTGAAGTACAGGTTGGTGCAGAATTTCATATGCATAATTTTGTACCATTCCATGCCTGTTTCACTTCACTGGGACTAGTGCTGAGGGATGAAATTAATTGCACATCAGGAAGGGATAACATTAAAAGCCAACACGCACAAAACATTGACACTTGGCACAGACATCATCCTCTGCTTTTAGCTGGATTTCTTGATGCTCAGGGAAAGTGATAGACCACTTTCCAGCTGTTGAATGACCATCCATCATGAACAACTGTATGTGCATTGCAAATATTCCAGTTTTAATTTTAAACTAAGGATAAATGCTGGAATTAGTTACATGGCTGAAACATGTAGAACAAAGACTTCGTTCAGAGCACTACTAATTTCTCCTTTGACTTTTTATGTACTTACCTACAGTTCTGACAGTTTCCCAGATGTGTGAAACTAAAATGGAATTGCCACAGCCACCCAAAGAAGTAATTTTAGATATGATTGGCCTTAAGGTAGGCTTAATTTCCCTTTATGTATGGAACTTTTAAAACATTTTCTCCCTTGTAAAAGAGAGGGCAAATGTAAGTGTTGAGTGAAACTGTCACTCTTATGACAGATGAAGTAAAGCTTTTTCTGGGTCACAATTCCTCTTAATCAAATAACCACTGACTACAAACCTACAGAAACACAAACAAAAGCACTAACTCTCACTACATTGAAATCAAAGTCTTACAACAAACTTCTCACAGCCATATGACAAGTTTACTAACAGTATGCAGTATCTGTGGCATTACCCACATAGCTTTATTTCCCAAGTGATCATATTAAAATTTGAAAATCCAGTGCTACTAGGTAATTTCACTACCACCTCTGTAGTGTCATTGCTTATCTAGAATGCCTACAGGCAAAGAGAAACTCCAAGTTTCTCCATTTTTTACTATATTCACATTACACTACTGCACATATGCATATAAAATGACGTTTTTATCTACCAGCTCTCATTCCTTAAAAATGTTGAGACCAATATGAAAGTAATATTTAAATGACAATGCCAGTTATTCTGCAAAAGAAAGAAAAACAAGCTAAACACAGTGTCTCTATATCATGCTTCTATGCCTTCCTTAGAACTATTAACATAGTTGGAAACCACTATGCATCCCCACTTCATACTGAAACCAGAATTTTTATTAGTTACAGCACCAATGCAGAAGAGAATAGATAAGTTTAAGCTAGATTCTGTTGCAGTCTTATCACTGAATGTATTAGGAAAAATGTTATTGGGTTAAACTAAGCACTATTGAACTTTCAGAGAGAATAAGTGAAAGGTTTGCAGAAGGGTGTCCCATTGTATTCCTCAAGTGCTGTTCACATAAAATGATCCAGGAATGAGACAACAAACTGTTGAATCATTGTCACATTTGTTCCTCCTCATTCAAGAGGAATTCCTTGTCTAAGTCATCATGCAACTTCAGTATACCTTTTGTTAGGTATTGCTAAGAGTGGAGCTCAATGTACTGTTCCAACAGCAACAACCCCCTGCTAAGCACCATTTCCACAAATCCATCAATACTATCTCCTGGGCAGAGGATACCATCTGCTAGAGTGACTGTACATGTATACCTGGTTCTGTTGCAATGATCCAGGCTTACAACCAAGCAAAACAGAATTTAAAGAATAAACAAGTAATCCTACACTTTGACGGTACTGAACTAGGAACTAACTACACATGATGCTCTTAGCAATAAGGGTACAGTAACCAACTGTAGGAAACAAACTTTGGTGAGTTCAGCCAAAGCCTAAGAGAGAGAATCATGGCTGCAGAGCATGAGGTCATCTTTAGATGCCTCCAAGTTGAGCAAGTGAGAAAACCCTCTGCATGCAGAGTGTACAATTTGCAAAGGGTCACAATTTGGTCAAATCAATACCAATTTTCACTGCAGCATTCAGAAGGACTTCTCAATGAGGACTATTTCCATGACAATTTTCAGCTTTCTACTACCACCTGGTTCCAACACAGGAAAAAAACAGAGAAGCTGTAGACAGGTGGAACATCCTGTTTATCTTCCTCCAAACACTGCCCCCCTTGGAGAATTGCTCCAACTTAGTGTCATAGCCTCTGAGAAGGAAATAAGTGTGGGAAATATATCTGTCTGAAAGGTAAACATAAAAGGAAGTTACTAATGAGAGTTTAAAAAGAAACACATATGCTATGCTAACTACAAGTACTCGTTAGTCCTTTACAGAGTTACGTGGCACACCACCCATCAATTCACTTGCACTGTTGCTGCTGGAGCACAGTAGCCAGCAGACATTCCTTAACAACTATACAATTATCTCTGGACTAGGTGCAAAAAGAAAAAATGTGGATATAAGAACACAGACTGCTGACTTCAGATGCAATACATTTGTTCAGGACATTGCAAGTCATTCCTGCCATTGGGGAAAATTACAATTTTTTTATGAATTTGCAGTTTTTTAAGCTAGAAGGGATGGTCTATGCACTTCACACAACCCTTGATTTTACATCAGCAATTTCTACAGTTGAAGACTTACATAATAAAAGAAGTGAGCTCTGTCATGTTTCCAGATTTAAAGAGAAGAACCTAAAATTTCAAGTAATTCAGAATTATTATAAAGATTCCTTCAGAAAATGCCACAGACTGCAAAACCACAAAGAATGCAACTGAACATCAGGTGTCAAAATCTGTTCATACAGACTCCTTAATTTATCCTCTCTAATAAATAACAGTTTTAAAAAGGACTTAACATGCAACATACTAAGTAAACATACTAAGAAACCAGCTGATATCTAGTTGACTTACATAATAAATCAGAATAGATGAACAAGACAGTCTAGTTTCTCATCATAGAGATTAAGTGTTCTCACTTAGACCTCTATTTGTTTTTATATTATTAAGAACAAAATGTCATTATGTTGGAACTGTGATTTTCCAATTAAAAACAACCCAGCAATTTCATATTCTCATGCTTTATTCAAATGCTCCCTCCTCAAATATGTTTTTTGTAAGGAATCTAGAGAAAGAAACTATTCTACTTAAAAGTTTAGTGGTTTGAGTTTTAACAACAACAACACCCAAAACAAAAACAAAAGGCAAAAAGACCCATCTGAAACTACTTTGGAGACACTTTCGTCAAATATTACTAAAACAAATAGAAATACGAAACATCCAAAAAGAATATATGGAATATAAAAACCAAACCCTCAACAGAAGTATGGATACTAACCAACACTGCAGTTTCAGCAAACAAGAGGTCTGAGTACAAGCAGAAACACACCAACTCTGTTTGCTTTCCTCTTTCAGCTGTGGATTGACGCACATCCAGAACTTGTTAAAAGTCAGTAAGTATTATGGCTTATCCGTGTTCTGCCTGCCAACAGTTCACTCACTGGAGTCACTTCTCCAAAAGTGAATCTATTATCTTTTGCAGGCAGTAAATGTACATGTTATAAAAAATAAAGGAGAAACTTTTTTTAAGAGGACTGGTTAAAAACAGTATCAACCTTTGTTATGTGATACGGAAGTTTAAAACAGTATTTTAAGAAGTTAACTCCCCTCTTAAACAAGCTGTTAAGTAGATGTTACAATAACATAAGGAGAGAAGTGTAAGAATAGAGTTAAATGGACATACAGGAAGCTCTACCACCTGCCCTTTCCACCCATCCACTCTCATCCAGCATACTCAAGTGGATCTAGATCCCAATTATACAGGTCCACATCAGCCAACGTTACAGTTCACTACTGTTCAATCATCCACCTTTCATTCTTCTGGTGCCACTTGCTGAAAAAAACTCACCATACCACTGCAGTCCTGACCTGACAGATGCTTACATCAGACCAGATCTAGGTCTGCTTAGTCCTCCACAATCATATCATTTTACAAAGCATTTTAATCTTTGTGTTCAATCATTCCTTATGGTCTTTCTTAATTAAACACCTATGATAAATCATCCTTGATTGTTTTTCCTTCTCTCAAAATTCAAGCCAATTATTGCTAGTCTCCCACTCTCTTTTTGAGTAATTCCAAAAGATGTTTTATACATACACTAGTAATTCAGTATTTTAAAATTAATTCTCTATCACCAATAGCTATACACATCTGACTGCACTATCTACAGGAAGAATGTTTTCATTTTATTTTCTGCTGCCATTCTACTTCATTCCCCTGTGTTTAACCTTGAAACCTGAATGACAATGCTTCCTACATCACTGCCTGCAGACATTCACACTGAAGCTGAAGGAGCTGAAGTATCAGTGCCTGACAGGGTTTGCTCTTTGATCAGCTTAGGTGGTGCAAAGCCAGCTGGCTGCAGTTATTCTGTTGCCCAGGGAACAACAACTGAAGTGTATTCTTCCAAAATCTGCACAAGAGGCCCTTCTGCAGCACTGCCACAGCAGCTCGTGCTGAGCAAGGCTGAAGTGGTGAAGCTGCTATAGCTACAGCCCAGCTGGTGCCCATTAATGCTCTCGGTATGACAGGAACAAGCTCATGTTCAGAACCCTCCTTCTTTCCATTGACAAACATTTATCACTCTTCCTTATAAATCAATGTAAACATCCTTCTCTGAGTTTAATAAAATGAAGAAAAAACAAATTACTCAGATATGCATATTATTTTTTAAAAAAGAATAACCTTGTAGCCTTTTCAGTCACTTCATAAAAAGATAAACTGTATTCTATTTATCTGACGACATGTCCTTCACAGGCAAAAGGAGAGGGAAACAATGCATGATTCTTTTTCTGGGTTAATAATTTCATCTTTTGTCCTAAAAGCCTGTGTGGTCTTTGATTTTACATTTTTCTGAAATATATGGGGTGAGATATATGTAAGAATAAAGAGTTATAGGTGGTTTAACTTTTCTTTCCATTGCTTAAATACACTTTTTTAGCTACGAAAAGACAGCCTTTGATTTTCAAAAAAAAAACCCCACAGAAATACAGCAGCTCACTTTTTATCCTGATAGAAGTATGTTTTCATTGGAGATGAAAGTAGAAATTATTAGTAGAAAAACAGTAACATGCAACAGTCCACATATATTCAGCACAGGACATCTTGCATGCTTGGCTGTTGCCTCATATTACTCCAACCTGTGGAAAGTACTGCATAAGCTGCAGTGTTCCTGTTATCATGCAGACCACAGACAACCATAAATTCACATTTACTGCACACCAATACAACACAGATACAGGCTTAAGTCTCTAGACAACAGCCTCTCATGTTTGCATTGTATATACAGATACCTAAGGGGTTTTAAAAACCTCACCAGCTACACACTAACACAGATAGAATGATCTAAAGATGTGTGAAGGTGTGGGGTATGACATGGAGAGATGGCTAAACCCATCATTTTCTATGGAAGAACAGAAGACATAACATGCAGACAGCAGGTAGTTAAATTGGACAAGGCATATATTGCTTTTTTTTTTAATAATCTGATGCTTCTTATGCTATCCCAAGGTGATTTGAGACAACACTCCAGCACAGACCTTTTTTGATTATATACTCTGCAGATATACATCTGTTTGAGGGAGCTCAAAATTTACTGAGTGCCCTTCTGGAACTGTGACATATGAGGACAGCCCAAGCAAAGAACTGCAACCATCACTATACTGATGAGCTGAATACTGCTCTTCAGGCAGAATTTGGCTACTCAGCAGCACCAACAGGCATGCTTTCTTTTGGACACTTCACATGACCAGATCTCATAACTCACAGCAATGACTTATGGATATATCCCTCTATGTATTTTAACACAGCAGAAAATAATGGAGAAACCAGCACTATGTGCTTTGGTTTGTTTGCAATGATCTCTCCGATATTGTTACCACCAGCAAACCATAATGCAACAGTGGGAGACATACAAGCAGTAAGGCAATGGCTGGCCATATAAAAGTCATTTGTGAGATTAAACTTTCTGCTGAGGAGAGCTGCAATAAAAGTTAATGAACCATATTTACATGTTGGCTTCCATCATCACTAAGATGAGTGAAGCTGAACAGCATTGTCCATATTGATACTTTTACACACACAAAAGGACTCTCATGAAGGCACCTCATTTTCATCACCAAAGCCATGGCAGCTGTCAGTGAAGTCAGGTGAGATGACACCAATGCACTAAGGTTCCCACTTGATGTTTCATAAGGTATTAAAACACTACACTCCTTAACAAGTTAATGGGAACTGCAGATCACTTATCTCGCCATTGAATCAGGCACCTTAATAGAGAGAGGCATAGTCAAGGTTTTATCTAAATAACCTTAAGCATCCCCATTCTATTCTATTCTATAGGAGTTCCAAAGACAAAGAGAATGACAGTTCATAGAAATCTATCTCAAGCAGGACAAATGCCACTACATCCAACACGAGCAGATTACATGGTTGCCTCAAGCTTGATGGACCAAGTTCTAAACACTAATTTGATTCCAAAATAAGTTCATTACCCCTCATACCACCCTTTCGCAGTCTCCCCTTGTACTTCTCCTCAAGAGAAACCCAGATGTGTGGCCACAAACTTTCTTCCAGCAAAAACTTGGGATTCAAAGCTTAGATCTCAGAATCACAATCTGCTTATATCTTCAAGTTGTCTAGCCAATTTGGGTAGCTAGAGTCCAGATGTGTTTACACATGAAGCAAAAGTAATTCATGGAAGAAAATAATTATAAACAAGTGTTAGCTAGATGCACTATTTTGAGATACATGCAATATTCTGTTCATTAAGTCAGCTACAAATGCTACAATTTAACAGAAAAGCTACTTTTACTAATACAAGAACAATGTATCTAGTTGTTTGGGTTTCTTCTTAGTTGAATTTCACTTACCTGACATCTCAAGATATCAACAAGCAAAATATTATATAAAATATAAAATATTATATATTTTAAATTATAAAAGTATATAAAATATAATATATAAATTATTAATATTGAATTGTCTTTGAATGGTCATGGTGATGGAGAGAGGTTCCTGAGGACTTTGAGAAAGTAAATGGCATTCCTATATTTAAGATGAGCAAGAAGAAGGATCTATACTAAGGTCGAAAACTATCACCTAAAATTAGGGAAAAAAAACTCAAAATATGATAGTCCTCAAAACATTTTAATGCAGTTTCATGTGAGGACATGGAGATAATAGAATATACTACAATTTGATGTCATCAGATAACCAGACTAACTCCAGATTTGCTACTTTAGCAAAAAAATTATCAATTAGCTAAATATTTAAGATATGGTTAGTACTTGAATTCTGATGTTGATATAAGCTAGCAAGAGGAAAAAAATAAAAAAGAAAGAAAGAAGAAAAAAAATCTTTACCATTCTCTTAAGAGTAAGCAAGATCACACTCCTTCAGCCTTTTAAGCTTTCCAAGAAAGACTGGATATGGGGAAGCTAAAGCAGGCTATCTTTCCATGGTAGAAAGCAGGCCACAGAAAAAGGAATGCAAAAAACGGTGAGACTGCAAAACATATTTACTGGAAGGAACTTGCATAGTATACTTAGTTTCACTTGCATGACTCTGGAATAACTCTGAAGTCTAATACAAACCAGAAAAAAGCCAGGCTCTAACTTTAACCTATTTAGCAAACTAGTTGGATAAGAATGCCTAAACACATACTGTAAGACTTTATGTGCATCTGCAAAATGCTTTTTACTGCAACAATAGCATTGACTGGAGATGATGAAATAACACATTTTCTTTGTTTATTATACCAGTTCAGTTCAATATTTGAAAATCGAGTTAAAAAGCTATTTGAAATTAGAGACAGAAAACCACTTCTTTTGTTCTAAGCCAAACAAAAAACAAAACAAAACAAAAAAACCCACAAAAAACCCCAAAGAAAAACCCCCAAAACAAACAAACACAAAACAAAACAAAAAAACCCAAACCCAAACAAAAAAAGGGGGAGGAGAATGAAACCTTCTAACACTGAAGTATAGAGCAGCCTGATAATTCAAGGAATTATCTTCAGTGACAGTTCTAATTCAAAAGCATTTTTCCACTTTCTGTATTTAAAGCAATCTTTTCAATATCATGACCATCCTGTAATACTTGCATTTCAGTAATTTTCTCTCCTCCCTCTTCTTTATGACATTAGTTCTACTTTGCTTCGTACTACAAATGTTACAATTATCCTGATAATCGCTGTCAAATAGAGATGAAATCCTAAATCAAGGGATAACAAGGATCTGTGTTTCAAGTTAATTATATTACATATGGTCACCCATTTCTTACACTTTTCACTATGTGTCTGCTCTTACACGTTGGCTGAGACACTACTGAGCTTGACTCCTGCAGCAGTCTTACATATGAATAAGATTATAGCAGAGACTATGATATGACAGCTATGTCGCCTGTCATTTGGACAGAACTCACTACACACCTAGGCACAGAGGCCTTCAAATTTGAACAGAAATTAACATGGAACAACTTCTCAAACTGTTTACCACTTGTGTAGTATTTTTTTTAATCATATGGATCAAAAAGTCAACCATTTCACTGAAAAACTTACTGAAAGTTACTTGCAAAGGAACACTACAAATCACATGTAACAGCTAGAATTCCTAGAAAAAGAATAGGTACAAGCTAAGAACATTAGGAGAACACCAAGCACATTTATTTCTTCCCTCAAACTATGGGAATAAACTTTCTTCTGTACATCCCACCACTACTGCTGAGAAGAGCAATGGGGAAGATTAAGAGAAGCATTCAACTTCCCTCCCCGTTTTAATGACTCACGGCCATACCAATGATTTCCCTACACGGAGTGTTTCTACTACAGCAGAGGAAAAGTGTCACCTGCTGTCTTCAATACTAAGCAGTTGAAGCATCACCAGCAGCATTATTTCCAGGATCCTTACTGATGAATTTTCTCTGTAGAAAGGCACCAGAGAGCCATAACTCATAGCAGATTTAATGTTTTGAAATAACAGATTTTAAATGCAAACTTTATTTTACTTTTCAACAAAATTAAGCACCAGTTTTGTGTTTGCATGCCTATATGTCCTGGATCTACAAACCCAAGCTATTTACATAGAGTCTTCATAACTGCTGCACCAGGGCACCTATCTTATTTGGAAAAATAAAACTGAAGAATGAGATGTGTGAGTGCATACGTGCCTGCCTGCACGAGGAAAGTTGCAGATAACAGCCTTCTCCATAAGCACTTCCTTTTGCCCTCTGGTGGCTTTCTATGTCCCTACACATAATGGAAGCCCAGACTATTTTTGTCAGAGTTTCAAAATCCATTTACACTAGGAAAATAAATCTGTGTCCCCATATATTTCCATGGATTTGAATAAGATATTGAAGTCTTAAAGAGAAGCAGGGGTAAGCACAAAAACAAAAGATAACAGCAACATAGAAAATTATTATGCTTGATAGAGATTCTGCTTTTAAATGTAGTTTTTCCTCTTCCTAGTGAAAGGAATTCATCCAGTTTTATGCCATGGATTTAAAACAAAGACTTATCTCAAAGGCTAAATTTAAAACCAGAGGAGGCATTCCACTGTGAACTCCCCCAACAGCATTATTAGTGTCATGGTGTCAATTCCTAGTCTTACAGAGCTGACACACTACGCTCAGGTAATTCTACTGCACGCCAAAGGTGAGAACAACTGAAGGACTCAAAGAACCTTGGTGCTCAAAAAAGCAAAAGATGAGCTTCTCTGTTTATTAAAGTTTGTTGATGTACGTAGAAATAAATAATTGAAGCCATCCCCACATGATGCTGCACTCTGAGCTGGTTACAACTCAGGGAAAAGCTCTTTGTATCAAGACTGACAATTCTGAGTCTCATGTGCAGCAGTAGCTATGGAAGTCAGCAAAGCATTGGGTATCTTTACAAAGGGGACTGAGAATAAAAGAGAAGTGATTGTTTCAGAGCCCCATGAAAACTTTATAAGCTCATATCTCAGACAGAGTGCAATTCTAATTTGCATCTAAAGAAGGGCATAGCAGAGTCGGAGAAGGGCGACATAAATGAGACCACAGAGCAACTGCCATATCAGATGTCCAACAGGTTAGGACTACTTAACTTGGAAGGAAAACATCTTGGGAAGAACATTACCTAAGGTTACAAAAACAGAAAAGCAGTGGCAAGGTGAAAGAATTGGTATTACAGGCCAAATCTTGAAATCTTAGAACTAAGTGACACTAACAGAAATAATACAAGTCTTAAAGAAAAGGTGTGGAGTTTGGCCAGTGAGTAGCTGTCAGGAAATTGATGTTACAAAAGTTTCTGGTAGAAGGCAGTCTCCAAGAGAGAGACTAGAACCTCATCTGTAGTTCTGTTTATGCTGTTCTACATATCTGCTGGTACTGCTGCAGGAGTCACAATACTGATAGAGATGAACCAGTCATTGGTCTGATCAACAGGCTGGTACTATTTCCTTTGGAAGGAAAACTTAAGGGTAGTTCTTATATACTTACAAGGTTAACTCTCACAGAGACAGTAGCTTGAGGGTAAAATGACTTGCTCCACCTCACCATCTACTCCGTAATGAGAATAGTTCACACTAACAAATGAAATCATTGTATCATTCCTTACTTTTCCCCATCCCTGGGGAACTGATAGTTATGTCCAAGAAAATTTACACAGTCAAAGGTTATACTGATAATCAGATAGGACACCTATGTTCCCCTTCCTCCTGACCAATTTTGGAGATAAACAGGAATGATATCTCAGGATTTCTTCCTCTGTTCAGACAGCAGTGGACATTTAAACATTTTAGGGCTTAATCTCCGGTTCATACCCTTTCAGTACCTAAAGGGGCCTATAAAAAAGCTGGAGAGGGACATTTTATAATGGTATGTGGTAATATGACATGAGGTAATAGCTTGAAACTTAAAGAGGACAGGTTTGGATTAGATATTAGCAAGAAATTCTTTATTGTGAGGATGGTGAGGCTGTGGAACAGGTTGTCCAAAGAAGCAGTGGAAGTGTTAAAGGCCACATTGGATGGGGCTTTGCACAGTGTGGTCTTGTGAAAGGTGTCCTTGCCCATGGCAGGAGGGTTGGAACTAGATGACCTTCCTAATGTTTTAAAGACCTGTGACTGTCATACTATTACAAAAAAAAAAAAATCTATGCAGAAGACAAATTCATATTTTTATTTTCAGCCTTGCATTTTCATGTCTTGTTGTACATGTCTCTCATGCTCTGTTCCCACAGGAATTTTTAAGAAGAAAACCCTATGAGAAATAACTGCTGAGTAAACTTCTTCAAACAGCACAGGATAAAGAACTGTGAAGAACTTCCTTGCTTCAAAATAGCTGTAATTTTTTCAATTGTCCTTACTAAGATGGCATTCACACATCTCAAGGATGACAGAAGTACCAGACAGCATATGACATTAGGATCTTTCCTCAGGACTGCATATGGTCTCAATGTCATCAAAAAAGTACAATTTCTCTTAAAGTTCTACTGAAGATCACTCTGATGAAAAGCATGAGTGAAAAAAAAAATCACAAGCAACTCCTGAAACAATTCTTTAGCATATTCTCTATGATAGTATATTCTATATGACTTATTAACATTATTTAAGAGTTTGAATTATTCCCTTTTAATTAGTCAAAACATGAACATTTGTTAAACCTCAACTTGGAACCTTTCTATAAACTCAAAAATCAACAAGCTGGCAAACAACTCTGGTCCATCATCTGATTCAGCATTTGGTAACTGAAAGCAGCTAGGAAAAAAAAAGTACCCTCTTCAGGAGCAAGAGCTGTACAAATTAGCCAATTATCATCGTTAGGATTTATTTTGCCTCAATGAATGTGTGCACTTAATACCCCATAATTAAACATTCCCTTCAAATTGAGAAGGATGAAGCTTTCACTTTAATTCATCAACATTCTTTAAGACATACCTGCACAATACCTTATGATTCTAATCACAACACAACCACCCCATAGCACTAGACATCGTATAAATGCTGTACAAAAAAGGATACCTCTATCAAAATATCTTCTTCTCTAGAAAGATGAAATTTTCTCTAAAATGATTACTCTTTATTTTGTGGAATAAACTGCACAAGAGAATACCATATCATT
Source organism: Manacus vitellinus (assembly GCF_001715985.3). Classification (NCBI taxonomy): domain Eukaryota; kingdom Metazoa; phylum Chordata; class Aves; order Passeriformes; family Pipridae; genus Manacus; species Manacus vitellinus. The sequence goes on along the minus strand of NW_021938895.1, from coordinate 14,899,469 downwards.
GAGATTAGCAGAACAGAAATTCTCGACCAGATCTTCATACATTAACCTATTTCATATACACATTTATCATGTCTTTCGTCCAATTTCTGAGGTACTTATACATTTCCTTGCAATGTATTCTCCAAAAAAAATCAATCTGTGTATTTTATATAAGTCTGCAATGAAGAACCCTGACTGGTATGGGGTTTTTTGGCAACTTACTTAAAATAAAGTCAAGTACAGGTCTCCAACCCTGAGACGAACTAGCACAGTTAAGTTCAAATTTTTACAGGGCAAGTTGAAAGAAGGTTACACTCCAACTATTCCTGACTTTCTTGAACTACCTCTGAGCATCACTGTCTGAGAGTGTTAGGTGGCCCACACCAAAACTGCTCAGGGAGCATGCTCACAGTTTAACAGCAGGACCTACTGCAAGTTAGTCCTTAATTCAATGCCGTGGCCCTGTTCAAGTTATTGGAACACATACGTAATTTTAAAATAGTCTAATATCCTGATACTATTTATTTTACTCTGTGGGTTAAAATTTCCAGCAAAAACTATGACTACAACAATACTACTGTAAAACAAACAAACAAACAAACAAACAAACAAACCAAACCAAAACACTCCCCCAATAACCCACAAGAGCAGCCAGCTGACTGATCTCAAAACCTGATTATGCAACATTAAGACTTTTACAGTGAGCAGGTTCTATCCCTCACAAGCTACAAGCTAGTAGGTAGGGGTTGTTTTCTTCTTAAATTGTTTTCAGTGTTGATATAGCTCACACATGCAGTTTCCACACCTGCTTGACAACATTAAAGTAAATTATTGCAAACATTAGACTTTAATGCTGTTATTTTTGTGGCCTATATTGTCACATGCTAATTTTCAAGTTTTCCATTACATAAAGGTACTCTTGTGGCTGTGAAAATACCCTTGCAACCCAATTCACAACTGCGTAAACAATCAGCATAATAATTTTGTTTAGTTTGCTAGCACAGTTTGAAACAGTTAAAAGAGAAGTTTAAGTCTCCAGACCACTGTTCATCTTATAGCAGCATCAAAACTAAAGGTTCAATTCAACAGTTTAAGACTCAGCAAATTATTTCACTGATCATTTCCGTAAATGGCTTGTAAAGGAAGAAAAACAAGGTCTCAGGAAAATATGCAGAGTTGTGTGAAAGACTTATGGTTAATGGCTTAAACATTGTCAAAATCACCAGACCTTTGTCCACTGTAGCCAACTGCTCCTCTGTGACCACTGAAGCCCACTCCTCCCCAAATATGCCTCCTGACAGGAGCTGGACTCTGAGTTAAGCCACCTGACAGGAACTTGATATAAGATAAAGGTGGTACTATTGGTCAAATATCTCAGGTCTGAGGAGAAGTAAACAAGTCGGGGGGGCAAAGAATGTATCCACAACAAAAGCCATTCTCAGCAGCTGTGTTGACAATCAGCTCTGGCTGGGTTCAGCAGGGGAGGCCACAACCCACAGAGTCATCTGAATGACTCAAAACACTGGCCCTTCTGTGAAGGCACAAAGGTGCTTTGCTGAGGCCACCAGAAGGACAGGCTTCTGCACCCCTAGAAGGACAGGCTACCCTGCAGAGATGGGATGGTGCCTTCTATCATGGTAATTGTCCTCTGTTCAGCTGGAAAACTTCCCCTGCACCTCCTAAGAGAAGGTTTGATGGGGCTCAACAGCGCTGAAGTGAGAGGCAGCTGAGAAAGGGTCATAAATAGTCAAAGACCCCCAGAGCACTCACCAGACTCATTCCTGAGGCTTTCCACCAGAGGACTGCACATGATCCAAAACTGCTGCAACAGATCCAGAGTCTGCTGCAAGAGACAGTGTAAATTCCCCTCCCCGTCTCCGCAGAGGGGTTGCTTGGGTGTTCCTGCCTGGCCTGAACGTGTATCAATCCACCGAACTCCGTCTCATGGGCTTCTTTTCTCACCCCCAAAGGATCAAGACCATCACTTCAACCAACAGACAACTAAATTGCAATGATCAAGTCTCGTCTTAGATCAACAGTTGGTAAATATGAACTCTTATCTCCTCTTTCTCTCTTTTCCCTAATACATTTTCTAAGGAATATTTTTATGCTTTCATATTGCTATATTACTACAGATAATAATAAACAAAATGGCTACATACCTGCTTTCCATCACAACCAAACTGTTCTAAAATAAACCCTGCATACATATATTTACAAACACTGATCATTCACTCCAATCTGCCCCAAGGGATATATTAACAAGAACCTGGGTTACCCTCGCATTGTGGGGTGCTTGTAACTAGTTGCCACAGAGAATGAAGAAACAAAATGCAAATGAAAAAACACCATTTAAAAAAAACCACAAAACAAGCAGACATTTAGCCACAGTAACAGATTTTTCTATTGAGACACTAAATGGTACAGAAAGCCTCTAAAATGCTAACACCTAAGGGCTATATCTCACCACTGTAACATTTCTCTACCCTTCCCTAGAACTGATCGTCTAAAGGCTACGTTACCACCTCATACCTTCCTGTGTTCTCACAAGTGGTTGCAGCCACACACTCACCCTTTACATGATATATCCCTTAGTTGTTTTTGAGATCTCCTTCCTCAAGATCTCCTTATTTCTTCCACTTCCAGTGCCTTAATTTCCTCACTTTGCCTTTCAGTAAGCATCTTCCCCATCAGACCTGTGACACTTAACAGTACAATTGTCTACAATTACGCTCTCGAGACATGGTCATTCACTTTTGTCCCCCCAAGCACATCCGTCCCCTGCAGACAGGAGACAGGCTGAAGTAGCTGCACACAATCACGTCCTGAAAACTAACCTTTACAGTAATGGACTCTGCAACCTAGATCCAATTAGAGCTTCAGCAGGTGAACTGCATTTTCTACTAATGCAGAATTTCCAGTCTGGATCATTTCTCCATTTCCTCCTCTGTATCTCCTCATCACTTCCTTAAGTTTGCCTTACTCCTCAACTTCTCAAACAATTGTCTGTAGAACATCTACCAGAACACTAACTACCCAAGTAACTAGCCATTACACAGTATCAAAATTCAAACAAAACTAATTTCTTGCTGACATGCTAAACATCAATCTGTATCTCAGAGCAATGCATAAATCTGAGTTTTTATTCTGGTTTATAGGATATAATGAAACCTATATTCAGGTTTTGCAAAGAATAGAGCAGAAACTTATCAGATTAAGAGTTCCCTTTATATTTCTAAAAATTATTTTAGAATTATTAGTTTTTCTCAAACATCACCATGATCATTCACCCTCTCTAGTTAGTATTCTGTTCGACAGAGACCAGACCCAAGACTCACTCTGAAAGAAGCCATCCATTGCTGACAAACTGGCATTGCTGCAGAAGTCTTTAAAGTCTTACAGAAAAATCCCTTTGCATTCCCCATTTCTTTAATGATGTAGCTGAAATTTACTTTATTAGTCCACAGAAAATAGCCTGCCTCCATTTTAACAGTATCATAAAATAGCAGGTGAGAGAAGGGGCGGGATGTATAAACAAGACAACAGATTAAGAAGTTCTATAGGAAACAAAACATATATAAGGCACACACACACACAAATCCCACATACAACCTGTACCTACTGCTGTGCATCCACCTAACTCAGAAATTTTCCAAACACCTAAAGACAGTGTATTATAAGAAGGAATGACAAAAAGGGCATCATCAACATATTTCCAAGTATTACCCAACATTATATTAATCACAATATTTATCCAGGGTCCCAATTTTTTTCAGCCAACCCTACAGCTGAGGTTTCCATCACCTACTTTACATACAAAAATTGTATTAGACACACCCTGGCCTGTTGCCTGTTGCTATTTCTCTGTGCCTCAGAACACGATTAAAAGTCTATTCAAATGGCTTTTTCATTTCTCCTCCTGTAGCTTGAAACTTAAGTAATACTGAGACTGTATATATGGATCACATTCCAATGGGCTTTGCCAGGGTCTTCATTGTTCTAGTTCCCAAGTGACTCCCTCTAGTGTGATCTGCAGGGTTTTAGTATTTCACCTCTTTACAATGGAAGTGTATCCTACAGCAGGCTAGGATGCTCTTTTGAATACCAAAGAAGGCTTCGTTCAAACTTTAAGTAGTAGTACACATGTGAAACGATTTCCCCCTTAACAGTTGAAGAGAGCTCTTGGATAGCTACCCATCTCTTGAAGACTAATTTATCTTCATTTCTAAACTTATATTTAGTGTATCATTATTCTCATTGGTTCATATCACTATTTGGAGGGTACATTCTTGACCCCCACCTCATCATTCTTCTTTTCCGACATTTGAAAGTGCATTTCTACTAAGAAATGCTATAATCTCCTTAATTACTTTGTCACCTCTCTTATTCACTTTTTAGAAGTGTCACTCCTGTCACATTTTAATTTACAGAAAGTAAAGAATAGTCGAACGACTACAGCTAGTCGGAAAAGCAGAAAAAAAGGGAAGGTGTAATGTTCCTAGAATTGTTCTGACAGGGATTTTCCACTAAATACAGCATCCTCCATTTTAATTCTGGGCTACTGTAGAGTAAATTATTTGATTTCTGCTTTGCTGAACATACCTTTAGGATATTAATAAATATCAGAGGCAAATAACCACATGTAAATTTTCAGAGATTAGGCATTAAACCAATTAAAATGCAACTGTGGCACTCTAGCTTATTGCCACTTATTATTATCACCCAAACCCCTCTGAAAATTGTGTCATTCTCTCAAGAATTCATACTTTTAGATTTTTTAATCCTAATCTGTATCATATTGAATTTAAACAATCTAATTTAACTTTTAAAGCTAGAAGACTACTAAACTCATTTCTCCCCTTAATTTTTACCTACTTTAAAGCTGTCAGTAGCAATCTTATCCTGTTCAAGAGGGAAAAAAAAATCCCGATACCCTTATTTTAATTCAGTTGAGTTGCCATAGTAGAGGAGAAAAATGATGCATCAGCATGTCACAACTAACTAAAGGTGCATGAGTTCATCTAAATATCTCAAGTATCAATTTTATAAAGCCTTCTTCCTCTGTCCCCAAGATATTTAGACTTAAATCCTTCTTTTCTCCTCTTATACCTTGCTTCTTCTACATATTTATACACTTTTCTCCCTTCAGTTAAGGAATCTGGGATAAAATAAAACATCCCTAATTCTCATGACATCAAATAGCTGCCAAATGCATTTGGAAAAAGAAAAGTTACTTCTCAGTGTCTTCTCAAGACACATCTTATCTATCAGCAATGCCAGTTACACAGGAATGATCTTAATATATTTCTAGCACAAATTTGCTGAGTATGTTAGAAATATGCAGTATAGGCAAGTGCTGTGCCTCCAGCATAGTAAATTCATGATCTTTTCTGAAGGTTAGGCAAGAGTATACATAACCAGTAAGCCTATCAATTGATAATAAAATCATCTTCCTATAACATCCATAGTAATAGTATAAAATTGCATAAGCAATATATCCATGATTGGTGAGAGGGGGGACCACTATAATCACAGCAGAAACTGAGCCAAATAAGTTCTCCCTTTGGAATTAAGTCAGTATTTTTAAGATGCGTGCATGAGGAGGGGTAGAGAAACAGTTCCACAATTTTTTTCTTTGTATAAAAACAAAATGTCCTAGAAAATGGAATTTCTGGTTAATATACAAAGATACAATTGTTCCAATGCTACTGGAACCATTATTATTCTAGTTAATGTCACAATTGAGAATGAAAAGATACAGGGGTTTATTAATGATGCAATGCCAAAATTAGACAAAGAAGTAAATACTTGTGCTAGCAAGGAAGAGTTTTCCTTCATTTTTACTTGAGAGTCAGGAAGTTTTTTCCTTATAAAAACCTAATTGTATATTGATACCCTAGCAAAGTATCTTGAACAAAGAATACAGAGCAGCATTTAACTGAATTCTTCTCAGACACACAGACAAGGCTTAAACTTTCCATTTGATTCTTGACCCCACAAATAACCAGCTGTTACCAGCTGAATATGCATGTCCATTTCCCCCATAAAACTCTTAGCACTCAGCAGAGATTAACAAAAAGCTTTGCCTATTACACTGTTTTGCTAAGTTTTATCCCTACAAGAGAAAGGAGAAGCAAACTACATCAGATCATCTGTATTTCAAAACATACAGCAAGATTGCTAGTGTTGTCTGTGACTTTGGGGCAGCAGAATTAACTGTCAAGTCATTAAGAAAAAAATAAACAAGAGTCTAAATGTCTTGATAACATTACAGGGAATGATAACAACTGTATACTATGGAAAGATTTCACTGCATTTTAATTTTTTTTTTTATATTCCCCAAAATTGCTATAAAAAAGGCAAGTTCCTCTTAACAAAAAACAAAGAAGAGCTGTGAAAAAGTGCTCTTCTGTTTGCATCTACTATATCTTCTTTCCATATAGTAACATAAGACCTTATTCATACCTCAGCTATGCTAACTATCTGTAAGTGTGAGAAAGAAAATTCAGTATCTCTCCCAATACAAAGGGGGAAATTTCAAAGTTTTTTCATGAGCATTTCACCCTATTCCATTAGCTTATTTAGTGAGCTAGGAAATGCAAAATGTACATAATTCCACTTCTCTTCAGTGCCACATTTTAAGACCCCTTTAAGCAATTTCAAAAAACAGCTATTAATAATGTGCAGTTTTGGTTACCACAATATAAGAAAGACATTAAGCCATTACAGAGCATCCAAAGGAGGGCAACAAAAATGGTGAAGGGCCTTGAGGGGAAGCCGTGTGAGGATGGACTGAGGTCACTTGGTCTGTTCAGCCTGGAGGAGACTGAGAAGAGACCTCATTGTAGTTACAACTTCCTCATGAGGGGAAGAGGAGAGGCAGGCACTGATCTCTGCTCTGTGGTGACCAGTGGCAGGACCTGAGGGAATGGTCTGAATCTGTATCATGGGAGGTTTAGGTTGGATATCAGGAAAAGGTTCTTCACTCAAAGGGGGTTGGGCACTGGAACAGGCTCTCCAAGGAATTGGTCACAGCACCAAGCCTGACAGAGGTCAAGAGGAGTTTGGATGATTCTCTCAGGCATGTGGTGTGATTCTTGGGGATGGTTCTGTGCAGGGCAAAGGGTCGGACTTGATGATCCTTAAGGGATCTTTCCAACTCAGCATATTCTGTGATTCTTTAGGGAAGCATAAGGTTTATTTTTCTGCTTTCCTTAACATGAATGCAAAAGTTGACTTCTAACCAAGGTAGCCTAAGGATATGACACAAATGCGGTATAGGTAAAAGTAAAGCAGATTTTTTGAAAAATGCCTGAGTTGATAATTCCAATTTAAAGTGCTTCCACATAGCTAGATGTTCAAACTTTGCACATTCCAAAATATCAAAACACCTTAACAAGTTGAACATGTTTAAAAAGGACTTACTTTTATTGTAGCAGGTTGCTAGTACACCTTTATCTGCAGGACTGGTACTAATGTGCCAAATTTCACCCACTTGATGAAGGAGAACGTTTTTGTTTATAATGTTATTTTCATCATCAAAATCGATTATGTGAATCTGCAAATACAATAAAAGAGAACATCAGGGTTTCAAATGTTTTCCCGTGGGTCTTAATTATACGTGATGACTATACAGAGCAATTTAATGAGATTTTTATAACCGATATCTATTTTAATTAATTATTTATCAACAATTTACTATATTCTGATTATTACTGATTTCATGCAGGATTAACTTTTCCAGGAAAACACAAGCAATTTCCCTGTTTTGAGGAAATGCTATGCTTATTCTCAATTTTCAACTTCAATCTTGAAGGTGATTTTTCATTTTATGGCTAATTGTCAATAAGCCATTCATATTACAATTTAACAATTCTTAATAGCAATAAACAAAAATAACATGACAATTCTTAGTCTAATTGTCTGCGCCAATTCTGTACCTAAATCATGGAATTCAAACCAACTACAAAGAAAGGAGATAGAGGGAAAGAATTCTTCTTTCAAACAAATACTCTAAATTCAGTAAGAAACTTTTTGAGAGTTCACCTCAGCAATTACGTACCTCTAACAAGATACAAATTTATAATCTTTTTATACTATATGAAAACATAAAATATTGAACTGAAAGAGGAAGAAAAACAATAATATTTAAATAAATAGGTAATATTTTTAAAAGACAGAACTAAGTTTGATTTTTATTTTTCTCATTTTTGTTTTTTGCTGGTTTGTTTGCTGTATTTTTTTAAATAGGTCTATGTTACTATAATTTTTTCCTCTCTATTTTTAGTTGGTTGTTTTTCTATAGTTGCCTCAAAAATACAAGAAATTGAGGAAGATTCTAGCCTGCATAACACACAGAAGTAAGTTTACTCAAGGGACTAATTCCCCTAACCTCAATAGTGAACAAATACATTTTAAAAGACTCACAAATTTTAGGGAACTGTATCCTCATTAAAAATTCATTTTCAAAGTTGGTGAAAAACGAAGAGGGGAAAAAAGCCAGGAGATATCCAATCATCATGACTGAATTAAGTCTACTTATTTAAGTACTGAATCACTGCAAAAATCTTAGCTATGCAGAGTTACAGAAGATTTCCTTAAAATAAAGAAGCTACTAAATACGTCTCAATCTAAAGTGGTAATATTAAACACTATTATTTTTAAGGGGCTGAGTTTACATGTTATCTTTTTCTTTATTGTTCAAACAGTTATCAGCAATTCCTCCTTCAAATATAATCCTGGAACCTCATCACCTGTATTATTCTTCCATTCTGTCATCCAAGGCATGTAAGAACATCTGCAGTTGATTAGCAAGTTGCCTTTTCAAACTTCATTTCTTGCCTTGAATCTAGGAATCAGGACACTATCCACCTACCTCAACAACTGCATATCCCTCTTAAAGAATGGCCCTCCTGCCTTTCAAAAAAAGATCAGTCTAACCTTTATCTCTTTTTTTCCTTTGGAGTCTCCTTTGGCAGCTCAACCTAAGCCCCTCACTGAGGGGAATGAGGCCACTTCCTCTTCCTAGTCCTGTCTCTTGTTACCTGGGAGAACAGACCAATCCCTACGTGGCTACAACCTCCTGTCAGGTGGTTGTAGAGAGCTATAAGCTCTGTCGCCCTTCTCTGGACCTGCTCTAGCACCTCAGCGTCTTTCTAGCAGTGAGGGGCCCAGAACTGAACATAGGATTCAAGGTTTGGCCTCACCAGTGCATTATACAAATCATGGAAATTAGAGATGAGAAAAGAGTAAGTGACATACTTTGGTATTTCCAATGCATACAACGAATGCATTAAATTTAGCAACAATGAAAGTACTGGGGACAAAAGTTCTAAAACTACACCTTGTAGAACACAGTACATCAGAGAAACTACTTAAACCATTCCCAGCAAGTTATAAGAACCAAATGCCAAGTACTACACACTATTAATATGTCAAAAATTGAGAGAATATAAAATCTTATAAACATTTTCCTTGCCTTTGAAATATTACTGTTAATAGGAAAATATTTTCACCTAAAATATATTCTCCTATGAATACCAAAAATTGCTTCATACAGCAATAAACCTCAACAAGGCAAAAGTTATCATGCCATCTGTACTGGTCTTCCAATTGCACTACACCTGCCCATGACTACAAGGGAAGAAATATTCTGCACATGATAAAACTTCTCACTGTGGAGTACTTGGTAAGTTCTAAAGGTTGCAAGCCAGCTCATAAGTTTGGTCAGGTAACTAGAAAAATTTTCAAGCAAATCTAGAGAACCTAGTGCTGAATTAAGCAATAATGAGCTGAGGCCTAGGGCACTTCTTGGGGATTAGCAACTAGATGAGAGGAAATGATGGCCTGAGGCACAGCTAAAGGCCAATAACCTCCAAACATCTGTTAATACACTAGGAATGGTCCTGCATTTCTATTGTTAATGTTATTCACTGGAAAAAGAAAAGCGTACTCAAAGTTGTAATATATGTAAACATTTCTAAAATACATAGTATATGCCCAATAAACTTACCTAAATCAAAACATCTAAATTATTGAAGATCTGCTGGATATCAACTGATAAGTGAGAACCATTCTTTAACTAGAATTTTCTATCAGGATTTAATTAGTTGACCCAGGTAGTAAAACCACCACAGAAATCACAGTAGAAAGACACATTATAACCAGTATTTGAAGAGCATCAGAGACAGCACAATCAAAAATATAACTGAGTATACGTACTTAGTTAACTAAGTTTGTCTGCCTCTTCTTTTGTTACTGTTCTCATAAGTATTACCTGAAATGTAAAGAATCTGAATACTCCATCCCCCTTATGCCTTGGAATAATTTTTCCTTGAGTCTCATTCAGTATTACCATTAAGTAACAAACTCAAAACTTCACTGGGAATCGACAGCTCACTTCTCCCAGAGCTACGGCTCTGAGTTGGTTTTATGCAGCCCATTACAGACCATTTTCAGAAGAATTGGTCACTCCATCCAATTCCAGAGACTTCTGTGGTGTGTTAGGCTTGGCTGACAGTTAGACTCCCACCCAGATACCTGCTCCTCCCAAGCATGACAGGGGGAAAAACCAGGAAGAACAGGAGTGAGAAAGCTATGTGTCAAGATGAAGACAGGGAGCTCACTTACTAGTTACTGTTCCAGGAAAAACAGATTTGACTTGGGTGAATTAATTAATCTACTGCCTCTTAAAATAAACAAGTACCTTCTTTCCCTCCTTTCCCAGTCTTATCTGCACCCCAGACCCCTGTGATCCCCTTCAAATGGGGCAGGGCATCTGGGACAGTGGTGGTTATGGGCAGTACATACTGTTTTCTGTGTGACGCTCTTTGCATCTGACTCATTTCCTCTGCTTCAGCATGGGACCTTCATGGGACACAGTTCCTTCGGGAATATCCACCTGCTCTGGCACAGCTGCTCCAGAAGCTGCAGTGGATACCTGCTACAGCATGAAGCATCTTCTGTTTCTCCTGACCTTGGTCTTACCTCTGTCGTTTCCTCTACTGCTCCTCCTCTTTCCATCCAGCATTTTCTCCCCTCTCCTAAACATTTTCACAGAGATGCCATCACACTGACTGACTCAACTGTGTCCTGCAGCAGATTCATTGGGACCAGCCACGCCTGGCACGGGCAACCGCTGGCCTCTTCTCAGAGGCCACCACTGCAGCCCTTCTGCTACCCAAGCCTTGCCACCTGCATTCAGAACAACTTTCTAACTCTTCTAGCCTCCAGAACTTGTTTCACTATGAATTTTACTGCAGTTTAGTCACAAAAATTAAAATTGCTGTACAATTAGAAGTCTTGTACTCCTAAGTGCAGAAGAGACAACCCAATAGAAATTGAGCCATGAAAGTCATCAAATTTTAGTTTGAATTGTTAAACTTATGACCAGAAAGGACACAGTTTATTGTCAATAACTAATGATGAAAAATTCAGTTTATGAAGCTTTACATACACTTAACTGTGCATGTAGCAATAGTCTCATTACAGGCAATTAAGGTTTAAAGACTTTTGTTTTACTTTTCTTCTCTTCTGTGGTTTAAAGATAGCTCCAGAGAATCTATAGATCCAATGCAAGAAAAATATTTTCTTCACTTAACCAATCTGATTTAGTCATAAAATTTAGAAGAGCAATTTAATTTTCAGAAAAGACACACAGCTTTCATTCGATAATATATCTTACCAATATCTTTACATTTTACTCACAGAAGTCTTCAACTTGACTAACATAATGTTCATATTCAACGGAGGGAGAAAGGAGGAAGAATGATTTTGGAACAACATTTAAAAAAAGAGGGAAAAATTACAACTGACACTTGACAGAAAAATTACCTGATTATCATATCTAAGAGACTGTGTTCCAACCAAAAATCTTATTGCATCTGTTTCTGCTGTTTGAGGTGTTAAAGCTCGTGCCTAGGGAAGAAGAAAGCCATTAGAAAAGTTCAATTAATACAATCCATTAATTTCAGCAAAAATCTTGAAGCTTATATATCAATTATCATTTTAAGCATTTACATTCTTACAAACTGCAGACTTTCCTGCCCTTTATGTCCATTTTGCTTAATACACTTTTTGTGCAATTTCTCACATTTGTGAGGTGTGGAGAACATGCTAGTGCTAAATAAATTACCTGGCCTTCATTATAACAGTGATAATATTCAATATAGCAGTTCTAAACTAATTCTCCTTTATCAACTGAAAAAAATCCACAGAACAGTGGACAATTCTTAAATATGCTATCTACAATATCCAAGAAAGAGGATGTTCTTTTAGAATTTTTCATACCACTCAGGTTGAAGATGCCTTCAATAAAAAAAAAAATCATTAACCACCAAATTTAGAAAAAAGTTAAAAACCAAACCCCTTCTTTTCCACTCCAGACCATTACAGATAAGAATTGTCTGAATGATGGGAGAAATAATTTGTTATTTACATATCCATATTTAGTAATAATCTTATTACTTTGTTATATTATGTTAATGGGAATCCGAGACACTCTGCCTTGCATCTTCAACTTGCACCAACTGCAGTCTTGGAAGAAGCAAAACAAAGCAGTTAAGGGCCACAGGAGACACTGAGAAATAAGGTATAGGTTGAACTAAACCCACAATTGCTAGTTGGCACTAGTCATTTGCAGAGACTCTCTTGGCTAATTTTGAGTTAATGGGAGGTAAACTAACACTCAAAGGCACTTTAAGCAACCATAATTTAACTATGAGGAATATCCACTACTTCTCCACGCAAAAGATATCCTAACAACATTGTTCAATATGATTTTTTTTTATCCAAATAGAAAAGTTAATTTTTGCAAATCACATCCTATTTGACATAAAATACTTCAGATCTGTTCAGACACTAAAGCCTGTATTGCAAGCAGATATTTCAGAAGGATTCAGGTAAACTGTTGAATGGCCCTTCTTATTCCCATCCTTATTGCCATGTCATGCAGCTTAGTTACATTTTGGATTCAGGAACACTTCAATATAGTCCTATTTGAAACTTGTTGTTAAATTAATGTCAAAAAGCTGCCTAGAAGCTTGGAAGGGACTGTCTGGAACACATTATATCATAATACCTAAATGTAGAGCAATTTAATTCTAGAATGGCAACTTGAAGTTATTTGACTTTACTTAAATAAAGCAAAGCCATCCAACTCATTATCTGGCTATAACAGTAAGAAACAACTAATTTTTCAGAATCAGCTCTGGACTCCTACAAAGCAGATCCTTCTTTTCCGGCATCTGCAATGTGTGATTCAGACAACGTAATATTTTGCATAAGATGAAGCATAAAAAGTTTAAAAATGCAATAAGTTTAGTAAGTATAGGCTAATAGCCTATGCTTGCATTTATACATTTATAAAGGAAAAAAAGCACTAGAGAACATAATTCAATGAGTAGTTTGTGTTCAAAACACTCAAATGCAGATTAGAGATCAGTGCGAATCCAAACCAATTTGTCTGTACTCTCCTATTTATGCAGCTCTTACTTACAAGAAGCTTAGTTGTTTCTGTCAATCAGAAACACTGTCTAAAGTCCACCAAGATGATTGCAGAGAAGCTTTTATTTTATCTTGAACAGAATTTACATTTGCAGATCTTTGGCAAAGAGTTCCTTTTCACTCAAAAGGCCTGTTTTCACTTATTTTGAAGAAAACACTAGAAATAAGCCAACAGCTATGTATCTCTTTCAATCAAACAAGCTTCTGTTGTTTCTGTAAGTCAAAGAGAAGACCTCCAGGATGTTTAATAAAATAAATTAAAAAATGAGTTGTCACCCCTTTTAAAGCTTTTCAAGTAAGTCTTATCATGCTGCTTTCAAAGGTTGGACACCAAGTGCCCAAAATAATGTATATACCTAGTAACATTTATGCATCAGCTTCTCTAGCTCTTCCTCAACATATTTTTAAGTTATTTCCCATTTTGCAGGGTGGGAGGAGGTGGGGAGGGGGAAATCGAAGGCCTGAGAAAAGTATTTAAACACATTTCACAACAGGAAACACACTATTGTTTATTTCCCAACATAAAAAACTACAACATGCCTACATACAATACAAGGTTCAAATTCATGAAGTGTTCATAAATCAGGAAGATCTGATTCATAAGAGCAATATCAGTACAGTGGACTTCCATTTGTATCCTGCACAAAGATGCGGATAATTTTGTGTATTCTGAGTTACTTTTAGAGAACAGGAAGTTATTTCAACAGATGAAGACACCAAGTAATCATTGTTATGAACAACATAACTGAATTTGGAGTGCTGTCAGGATCAAGGAAAGTGCCTTAAGTTTGTCATCTTGTACTCCAACATGTCAGAGCAGGTTGCAAATTACATCTTTCACAAAGCTTCCTGCCTCATGACTGCAGCTACTACATAGAAAATAAGCAAAAAGCATAATATAATGAATATGCATTAATTTAAACCGATAGAAATTATTATTTTTAAAAGTCTGCACCTACAGAACACTAAACTGCATATAGCCCAAAAAGAGTTTACTACGAGGCTTTCAAATAGGCTGGAGAGGGACTTTTCACAAGGGCACATAACTAGGAAAGATGCAAACAGCGAGAAAACAAGTAATCCTTACACACACTGTCACAGCAAAATCCCATCTAACTGACAGTGCCAGACAATGCAATGACATACATAGTTAGATCATTGCATTTTTAAAGAAGGCCTAAGACCAGGAAAAACATACTAGCAAGCAAAAACATCATGAATAACAAGGAACTTTTCAGCTCCATGTCCAAATTTCGTATTTATCAACAGCCCTATGAGGAAATGTGCCTGGTTCAAAGCAGGCAGTTTTATAAAACAGGACAAAGACCTAACTGCAAATCCACTACAAAAACAGGTATGCAAAGGACATGCAAAAGCCTAGATTACAAGCGTGAGAGGTAGCAGCAGAAAGATAAAGCAGAAGAAACAACAATCATTGTACCAGAATTCAGGTAAGACTACCTGGAGACTGGGCATCATGTCCATGCCTACACCATGCTCAGTGTGATGTCAGACAGAGATCACCTTCTACCTTGCCCTTGACCATTTAGGCCACTTCTAGAATAATAAAAACCTCTGAGAGAAAAAACAGAACAGAGTCTGCAAAGTGAAAGGTCCTTGACAACAGCAACAGATGATCTGGAGGAACACAATGAGAAACTTCAAAAGGGTAAAGAAGGCTGGTTTAAAATAAGTGCATTATGGAACTGCAATGCACTAATTCTCTACACTTCATTCATAAGTTCTTCTGAAACTTTCCCTTCTCAACATCTTTTGCAATACCAGCCAAATGCACAAAGTTTTGGTGTTTTTTTTGGTTCAGTTTGGGTTTTGGTTTGATTTTTGGGGTTTTTTCCGACTATTATTATTTAAGGCAGTAATAGGCAAAGAAAAAAAAAGAATCAGTACTTCTCCAACACAAATTTTCTCTTGCGTATGTATTGAACTGGTTTGGTATCAACAAACTAGAAAACAGATCCCAACATTTAAATATTTGTATTACTTTTAACACAAGCAGAATAATTCTGCAACACACGTATCATTTGAAATTCATACAATCAATCCATACTAACAAACTGTGAACTTGCAATACAAAATGTAAGGACACAGTATTTGCAGTCCCTGAATCTGAAATTAAAGTTATTTGTCTATCTGCTTATGCTGAAAACCAGAACTAGAATACTGCTACTTGGGGGATGATGGAGGGAAGCTGGATTTGCTGATGCCTCATACTAGAGGCAAAATATAAGTTCCCTGACCTCCCAGACAAGCCCAGGCTGCTAATGTCAGGAATGTTATTTTTCCCTTCTGGTATAATTTCAATTTTCAAGTAAGTATACTTGGATTTTTACTTAGGTAAGACAGCCTTGTTTCTCCCACCACAGTAGGAAACCCTCTCTCAGTGATTGTAATAAGCTGCAGTGACTCTACTGACGAAAGTGAAGAGGTTGGCAGCACACATGCCCAGGTGACCTGCAATGCTCTCAGACAGCTGCTTTCTCCAAGTCTTTCACAGCACAAGAATTCCCACCACTGACGTATTTAGCGCACTGACCCTATTCAAAGTCTGACAGATTCTGTAAACCCTCACAGCAACAAATGCAACCCTCACATAAAGCCTTGCATAGCACAATCATCCTCACAAAACCCATTCATTTATCATGAACCATAAAAGTAACAATCACCATTTAAGAGTTCCTTGTAGTTCACATAACTGTATCTTCATATTGCCACTAGTCTGTACCATACCTAATATTAGCAAGATCTACTAATTGCTTTAGGGCCCTAAAAGAAATACTTTTCACCTGATCTACCTCATGCATTATGAAGATCTTTGGGGGATTAGTTAAGAGAGCTTTGCCACTTAGCTACTTTTGTTCCTCTAGTAAAACTTGAAACGTAAAAGGTTCAAAATATACAGGATTGGCACTCATGAGGTAAGTAATCTTAGAGAAGAAAGAGAACTGACACAAAAGGCAGGAATTTCAGTAAGACATTATCATGCAGTTTCTTGAACTATTTTAATTTTCAAGATAAATCCTCCAGAGACAATGCTAAAGCTGTAGCAAAATCGTTATGTACATTCTGTTTAGGCCGCTCTCTCTGAACCCACAGGAGACCACAAAAGCTCTCCCAGGGAAGAGAACACCCCTGCCCATAGGAGCTATAGGCTCCCACACTGCGAACACAGCCAGCACAGGTTTCCCTGGATAACTTTCAAGTGACACGCATCTTGTTAGGAAGTCCCCTTTTACCCCCTCTTTCAATAAATCTATACCTGCCTTTGACTCGATCACAGGTAGGTCAGCTGAGCTATTCTCAATACATACTGATGACATAAGTACACACACGTTGTAGGAGACCTGTGACCAATACATTTTAGTTGGTATTTTGCGCTGCCTGAAGTTTCTTATTTTAGAAAATCACATTTAGCTTTAGGGAAATTAAGTTTCACCTTACTCCTGCAAACAGGCAAGTCCTAAAAATCAATAGTCTCTATTCAGATTCATAAAACCTGTTAACAACTAACAGACAATATAATACAGGGCAAGTGTTGCTTACTCAAAGAGCAGACAAGACCACAATGCATTACACAAACTCTGACAAAGCACTACTGCACTTTTTCCAAGCCTGCTTCAGTCAGAGCCCATCTCAGAGTGCTGCTGGAGCTGTCTTTGTGCAGTACAGCCCTGTGCTCTGCTGTCCTTGCCTCCTGCTCATTATCCTTCTCCCTTGCAAGTCCATGTGCTTTTGACATTTAATACATAATAGGAGTGTCTGGCATGCTGAAATTCAGCTCAGTGCTGTGGTATCCCCAAAATCCATTACATGTGCCAAACACATGCTCCATAATTATCACTCTCTGGCACAAGCAATGTTCCTCTTCCCTCACCCATGCTTTTAAACAAAAAAGATGTTATCATGGCTGGGCTTCGTGAACAAAGCTCTACCCACATCTGTTGTCTTGAGCCAAATACCTATCCCGAAAAGCACCTCTATACATTGCTCATTTCAGGCCTATAAGCATCACTCAGTCAAGCTTAAACTAAGGCAAATGCAGTACTTTGAGACATTCAGTATGCTTACACACCTGCTCAAAACATCAGTTTAAACCCTCAATAATAACATGGAGAAAATTGTGACTCCCTGAAAATGAAAGCCAATTCAACACAGGGTAGACATACCAGATACTCCAGGTTAGACCTACATCAACTCTACACTGGACAAGAAGCACATAATTTCAGTGCTTCTGAAATACAGCACTTAGTGATACTCCTGGGACCTCATTCATCACATTTTTATAACTGAGAATATTGAATACTACCAAGGTTCATTTTAGAAGAACAAGCTTTTGGTATTCTTCAACATCTTCATAAATTACTTGGATACAGGACTGGAAGGGATACTAAGCAAGTTTGCAGATGACACAAAACTGGGAGGAGCTGTTGACTCCCTTGAAGGCAGGGAGGCCCTGCAGAGAGACCTTGACAAATTAGAGGACTGGGTAATCACCAACCACATGAAGTTAAACAAGGGAAAGTGCTGGATTCTAAACCCGGGATGGGGCAATCCTGGATGTATGTACAGACTGGGGAATGAGATGCTGGAAAGCAGTGCCATAGAAAGAGACCTGGGGGTCCTGGTCAATGGTAAGTTGAATATGAGTCAGCAGTGCCCTGGCAGCCAGGAGGGCCAACCGTGTCCTGGGGGAGCATCAGACACAGCATCACCAGCCGGTCAAGGGAGGGAATTGTCCTGCTCTGCTCTGCACTGGGGTGGCTTCACCTTGAATATTGTGTGAAGCTTTGGGCACTGCAATATAAGAAAGATATTAAGGTATTAGAAAGTGTCCAAAGGAGGTCAGTGAAGATGGTCTAGAGCCTTGAGGGGAAGCCACATGAGGAGCTGCTGAGGTCATTTGGTCTGTTCAGCCTGGAGGAGACTGAAGGGAAACCTCATTGCAGTCTACTATTTCCTTGTGAGGGGAAGAGGAGGGGCAGGCACTGATCTCTTCTCTGTGGTAACCAGTGACAGGACCCGAGGGAATGGCCTGAAGTTGTGTCGGGGACATTTAGTTGGATATTAGAAAAAAGATTCTTCACCCAGAGGGTGGTTGGATGCTGGAACAGCCTCCCCAGGGAAGGGCTCACAGCATCAAGCCTGACAGAGTTCAAAAAGTGTTTGGATGACACTCTCAGGCACATGATGTGACTCTTGGGGATGGTTGTGTGCTGGGCTAAGCACTGGAATTGATGATCCTTGTGGGTCATCCAAATCAGCATATTCTGTGATTCTGTGAAGTGTTCTGCAGCTACACTGGTTGCTCTGTATCCATCATCATGAGCCACAGTCACATCACTCAGTCCTCAATTCAAGTAGCAACTCACATTTTCATTCACCATCCATCTGTAATTTTCTCATTTTCACTACAGTCAGATGATCAGAGCAAATATGGTGGGATATTGTCTTTAAAAAAGTCACAAAAAGAACCACGCACCCTAAAGTTCACATATAATTTGTATTGTCTGTACACTGCTCATATAGCTCACAGACACACTCAAGAGACAAAAAAAACACTCCTAAAACCTATGTTTTTGGGGTTATATGAACATTCAAAACAGCACAAAAAGAAGTTCCAGATGTCTAGTAAAACAGGAAGAACTAACCAGCTCAAAAATTTAACTAATCATGCAGAAAACTATCACTAGTTTTATTCTGGTTTTGCTGTTAGATGTTTAGCTTCCCCCTTATCTCCACTCCAGACAAAAGCAAACCAAAATTGTTTCTCACTGTTACTCGGTAAAACTTTTTCCACAATACTTACACTTGCTAAGTAGTGATAAACAGTTATGTAACTGCTCAGAATATCTTTACTTTTTACTCTCAAATGTTAGAACTTTCTGTGAGTGACATGGCCCTAAGTAAGACTCTCCTGTTCCACTAAATCTTTTTTTGATGAAAACGGGATTAAAAAAAAAGGAGAAAAATGTATTTATTCATTACTCTAAGTTACCTTACTTATGCCAATACATCAGAACACATTCTGCACATGGAAATGAACAGAAATAATTTTAAGTTAACTGGTGGATAGCACCCTAGTAGGAATCAGCTTTAAGTTCTTATAAACCCAGCCACATCAGATCAGATGAAAAGCATATCTGCAAACTACACTTTGTCAGTGGCCAAAGACAGATTCTCCTTGACTGCTGGAGACACATGTTGCTTCTCAGTCCACAATCCCTTGTGTCGTTTCTACATGTCCCCGTTTAGTGAAATATAATTTTTATTTGCAACAAGAGTAAGATCCCTTCCTCCTTTTAATTACTTTGTAATTTCAAAGTCAACTTTGAATAAGCTTGTCATAGAGCTGAAGTAAAGACTGGAAATTTTTTAAAAAAATACAAACAAATCCCAACCCAACCATAAGAAACAAAGACAAAATTTTTTAAACTTGGCTGAAAAATTAGTCTGAAGAGATGCTTTCAGACAAGAAGCAGTAATTGTGATGATGCAGCTAACCATTATTATCTAGCAACACAGAAGAAATGAGGCTTAAAAAAAGAAATTATCTTTCTTATTAGACCTGGAGACACAAGTTAGAAAGACCAGACTAGTTTTAGTTTTAAGTCTCTCCATTGAAATCTCTCCATTTTCAGAAAGTACAGAGATGTGATTTGTTTTAAAGCTACACTGGGAGTTAAAGGAGATCAGAAATAGAACCTTCATGTCTATGCTCCTTTTCCAGCTTACCCATAAACCATCTCTTCTTTCCTCACCTTCTCTCCAAGTGATCTGTACTAACAGTAATTTCCTTTTATTATGGCCCCTTTCTTCATCCATTTTCTTTAATCCTCCTGCCAGACAACCCTGTTTACATACCTGGCAGAAGAGAAGAGGTCTCTAGGAGATACATGGTTTGGTGGGGGGATGGGGTGGGGGAAGCACAGGTCCATGGAGGTTCCAGACAATACACAGACTAGCCTTCCAAAATTTCTGGAAGACTCACTACATATGACCTACCAGAAAGGAGCTACGAATTTTATTAAGTACAGGATATATATTCTATACTGAAATCTATTTTGCAGAATAAGTTTTATTAATTTCAAAGTACGAGTTACAGCTATCTGTAGACAATCACAAAATGATAACATATCATCAGACTTCAGTACATTCAACATTTAGAACAGGTGAGTTTTACATACCAGCTCCTATACAAGAGAAAACCAAGCAAATACACAATTTGCTAAGGAGATCTATTGGTGTAGTCTGACTCCAGAATACATGACTCAGTACCCAGGACACCTGTTACAAAGAACCTTTGTGTACTACTTTCCACGAGCACTTTAGTAAAGGTGCCTAAAAAAAAAAGTGCTTGTGTAGATATTTACATTACTACATCTACTGTAGAATGAATTGTTCTGTTAGGAGGTGCTGTGTTTTTTCTGCAGCTATTACTCTATATTACAACGATGATAAGCCAGCTATTGCCAAAGAGAACATGTAACAGCTGAGTAAAGCCCTTATTGGGGGAATCATGAATTAGGGTCCTGCTCACCCATCCAGTTACATCCTGTTTGTTTTCCCAGAACTTGTAGGAACCTTATTAAACACCTGTGTTCCTCTAAGGAGATGACCAATAAATTCCTAACCTAGACAGTTCCATTTCCTTATAGCCATAACCACTACCATGATGGACAGATTTGTTCTATGGGACAAATGCACAGACATGGAACTCACAGCAACAGATCGCACAAAGATCATGTAACTTACAGCAGGATGTAACCAACTAAAATTGGCAACTTACTGAAAACAGTTTCATGCTCTCTCCTTACAAAAGCGGTTTTAATAATTTTTTTTCTTTCTGAGAAGGCAGAATGAACTACAGAGACTGACGGTGTTTTCGTGCGGTCCCAGAGCCCGGCAAAGGCTTCTCCAGCGGTGGACCAGGCGCGGTGACAGGGCAGGATTCCCCCCAGCGCCATTGAGGGAACGAGTCCTGCCCTGGCCCCGCAAACAGCGGGTTCTGGAGTGGGGATTGGCTCCCGCCCCCTGCTCAGCCACCTTTAAAATACCCAGCGCAGCCTCCGAGAGCCGGCGGTGCCCGCGACGCTGCTCGGGGGAGCGAGGGGACGCCCGTGTGCTCTCCCCTGCCCTACCACACACACGCGACCCCGCAGCCACCGCCTTCCCGGAGGCAGGACTGGCACTGCCAATCCTCCCTCATCCTCCCGTCCGCGCTTACCTGGAACTCCAGCCCGTAAATCACCGGCGCGTCGTCCTCCATTGCGGCCCGCTCAGCCTCGCCGCGCACCCCCGCCCCGCGCCCGATGCTTTCTGGCCCTCGGCGCAGCCCGTTGCAGCCGCTTCCGGGAGCTGCGCGCGGCCCGGCCCCCGCGCAGGCGCCTAGGGGGGAGCGGCGCCGGGGGAGGTGGCGCGCGGCGCCGAGGTGACAGGATGGGGTGAATGGGATGGGATGTATGGAATGGAATGGGATGGAAATGGGACGGGGCCGGCCCGCGCGGCTCCCATGTGGAGGCCGTCCGGGTGGGCGGGTGTCGCTGGGCTGCTCCAGGTGGAGGCTGCGCCCCGCCCCCGCGGGCGGCCGGGCCAGGGCACCCCGCGTGGCACCGGCGGCAGCGCCGAGCCCAGCACAGCCCAGCCCAGCCCGGGGCCGCGGGTGTGCTGCTGCTCCGCTGGGCGCTGGTCCCGCTTGTCTGGCCCCGCGCTGGGGACAGCGCTGAGACTGCGCGGCCCTTCGCTGGAACGGGGACCGAGCTGGGCTTCCGAGCTTTGAAGCAAATATGGAGGCCCTGGAACAGGTTGTCCAGGGAAGTTGTAGATCCCCATCCGTGGAGGGGTTCAAGGCCAGGCTGGATGGGGCTCTGAGCAACCTGGTCTAGTTGAAGGTGTCCCTGCCCACGGCAGGGAGGTTGGAACAAGATGATCTTCAAGATCTCCTTCCAACCAAAGCATTCTATTAAATTGTTTAGCCTTTGTTCAGTGGGAGGCCTTTGCTTTTCTATCCCAATATTGTTGTGATTTGCAGAAAGGATGGAGAGAATATATTTTCAAAATTAATTTATTCTGTGGTTAGATGTTAAATGAAAGATGTCATATAGTGAAATTACTATATTTTTAAAGCAAGAATTTCAGCGTTTATATGATTCTTAGGAGTTTCACTGTGACACCTGACCAACACCAGAGAAACAAAACTAATTCTTTTTTTGGTGGGGACTTTTCCCTCTTCAGTTACCATGGAGAATAATGAAAGTAATGCTAAGGATGCAAAGAGCACCTCAGATGAAGATGATAACAGAGACATAGTCCAGCAGAAAACTCAGGAGGAAATTCTCTTTCATGAGGAAACCATTGATCTTGGTGGAGATGAATTTGAGTCTGAAGGGAACGAAACTGTATCAGAAGATTCAAATAATTTTGTAGACAAACTTAATGAGCAAATGATGGAGAGTGTCATTATTTCAGATTCACCAAACAATAGCGAAGATGACACAGGTGAACTTGGTTGTCTCCAGGAGATTGTAGAACAAATGGAAGCTAAAGATAATAAAAAAACAGAAGCAGAAGGGGATAAAGAAGAGTTTTTAAGTAATGAGAGTGAAACTGAACATGAAGAAACACCCAAAGACATTTCTGAGATTGGAACAGATGATCAGGCATCTTTGAAGGAAGAATCAATTCAGGAAGCAGTGAAGGAGGAACCAAAGATGGAAAACAACATTTCTGTTGATAAAAAACCAAATAATATTGATGAAAGCAAACCTGAGGACCAAATATCTTCCCCCAGTACTAGCAAACCATCTTCTGAGGCTGAGCCTATTCCTGTGTGCACCATCTTTAGCCAAGCAAACAATGTTAGTACCCAGCCACAGTTGTTCCTGCCTGATGGTTTTGAACCTCAGATGGTAAAATCTCCCAGTTTTGGTAGTATAATTGAGACTCCAGTGAAGTCTAATCCACAGGTGGTTCAACCAAGTCCTAGTCTGAGCAAATTCTTTGGCGACACTGTTAACACTAATACTTTAGCTTCTGATTTTTTTGATTCATTTACCACATCCAGTTTTATTTCTGTTAGTAATCCCAATGCAAGCTCTTCAGTTCCAGAACAAATGTCCTCTCTTGCTAACGGTAGAGATGGTTCTTGTGCTTCATCTAACCCTACTTTCCCTGTGCACAATGGGAGACCTGAAGCAGGTGGTCCTCCCTCATCTCTAGAAATAACTCAATCCCCCAAGCCATTCTCACAGATCCAAGCTGTTTTTGCTGGGAGTGATGACCCATTTGCCACAGCCTTAAATATGAGTGAACTAGATAGAAGAAATGATGCTTGGCTTCCTAGTGAAGAAACAAGGAATGTTCTCATTTCAGTTGCCACACAACAGTACAGCACCGTGTTCATAGATAAAGAGAATCTTACCATGCCTGGATTAAAATTTGATAATATCCAGGTAAGAGTCTGTTATTGCATCTTAGTCTATGATTATATT
Organism: Manacus vitellinus; assembly: GCF_001715985.3. NCBI lineage: Eukaryota > Metazoa > Chordata > Aves > Passeriformes > Pipridae > Manacus > Manacus vitellinus. The sequence continues at coordinate 14,875,482 of NW_021938895.1, read as the reverse complement.
TTAGAAATACTGTGTAACAGCTATCCAGTAATGTGTACATCATAGTTCTTCATATTGCTGATGGTCACCATGTGTGTATTACTTCAAATAATAATAAAAGTCAGCGTCACTGCCTACTCATACGTAAAAGGGATAAAACCAGATCTAATTTATTCATAGTGACATTTGTTGGGTACATTGAAAAGCAGTGTTGACAATTTCCTTAGAATCCAAAGCTGGTTGTATTTTTAAGTACTTTGTTTCTGGTCCCCCTAGTTAGTAAGATAATACTCGAATTTGGAATATATACAAAACCTCTATGCTGTACTCCAGTCTGAAAGCAGACAGCTTTGTTTGTTTGTGGAATTCACTGTTGCAACCGACTGGGAAATAAGATTTTTTCACTCATGTTCACAGTGTTCTCAATAATGTTAACACTGACTGAAATTGCATCTTTTCTATCTTCCCTAAACAGTGGAAAGGTATAACCTATAAGAAAGATTGAGTGCTGCAGCAAGGCAGTGGGAAGGGATAACCCCAAAACTATAAGGAAAACTCCAAATGAGATCATGAAGCAAAAAACATAGCAGTGAAAACTCAATTTTTTGCTTCTATCAGAGTTTCCAACTGCTGAGAAGGCATAAAGCTTTTTTTTCAGAATTTGAGAAATTTCACTTAGATCTATTTAGCATTTCTAATGAAGCAATTTTATCCTGGTCAAGACTAACTATCGTAATGTTTTGGTTTCTTTTCTTGAAATAGGCTAATCCTACTCTTTGATATCTATGTCTCTGGATAATAGATTTGTTGTTTAGATAGATGGTATTGAGGGTTTGAATATTTTAATCTTTAATTGTGCGTAACAAAGATTATCAGTCAATAGTCTAATGCAAAGCAGAGAATAGTCTGCAGTAACTTCCTAATCTGCAGGAGCTATCGGAAAAGTTTCTGGAATGAGTCAGGTCCAGATTTGTAGCTAAATTAACTGACAAATCTTAGTTTTCTGTCACAATCAATAAATTATACCAGTTTTAGACATATGCCATGCTGCTGCTGCTTCTTGGGTTAATTTAATCTTAAAACGTTTGTTTGTGTTACAGAGCCTGAAAAGTAGCATGAATGAAAACATTGTTATAGGAAGCTGCTACTCTTCCTGTCCTTCCCACCTTGCCCAAAATATCCCTTAGACCTTGATGAATTATTCAAGAGTGTGTACTATGCCTCTCCTGACAGCTAATGGGATGGACAGAAGGAATGATCCCTTCTGCAGGCTCCAAGGATGAGGGCTTCCTTATTGCAGGCCTTCTCTTTCACAATAGTTCTTGCTCACTTTTTTCAGTCCAATCATTGATTAAAGGCTTGTTTGTGCTGATGGTTCCCTAGATCTGGCCATGTGCATATATGCAGATGTACCATTTAGTACATAATTTAAAAGAAGATGTTTGGCAATATCCATGTGATTTATTTCTACAATAAGACCTGATGTAAAATCATGAATGGAATTAAGGGGCATTCCTGCTGCTTTCTTCATTGATTATAATTTATAAGTAATCTCATAGATATGTCAGCAGGGACAAGTTTTGAAATGCTTTATGTTTAGGCAACTTTCCTCACTTTCACTTACTGCTTTTCAATGGCCTGAGTGCATGACTTGACTGACTTGACATCCCCTACTTTGGTACATTGTTCCATACCCTACTAGTATGCAAACAGTGTATTTAACTGAAACTATAATTGTAGAGTACTTGAAATGTCAACTGAAACATTGTGGGAGGCATGTTTTCAATGTTAAAGCAGCTTCCAACAATAGTCATTATGGCTTTGGTATGAATAGTTTGCTAATGTAAATGTTAATCCAAGATGTTAAACCAGGCTGCATGCAGTGGACAGAGAAGTTGGTTGTAAGGTGCATTTACGTTGAGTGAACTGCAAATGTGCTTCAGGGAAGGACTGAAATTTTGCATGATGTGTGTTAAAGAACTTGATCCTTTACTCTTTTCCGTGCTTGCTCAGAAAGTGTTTGCATAACAAGTGTATTGTCTGAAAATTTTTTCAGATAAGTTTTATGTGGATAAATCATACCAAGAAAAATACTGAATATTTTTTTATTTCAGCTGCTTTTGGTGATCGTTCAAGAAGCATTATTTTTAAATTATCTTGGATTCTGAATGGTACAGATTGTCTGCACCTGTGTTCTTCGAGTGTCGGAACGAGTCTGAGTGCAGCTTTTTATGATCTTTCCATTATACCTTTTTCCATGAGTTGCTGTCTGCTGTCCTTTGTTTCATTATGTTCATTTTTACTGTTTCATTCTCCAAAGTACTGTTGGGTCCAAAATGCTATTGGGGAAGATTAGGAATTCTTCTGTATTCATGTAATTTTGCACACAGTCTTTTCTTAATCCTTTGGACTCTTCTGTCCGAAAGATGGATATCTTATTTATTCATAGGATAAGTGACAGCATTAGAGGTAAAGGATTTCCATGTAGTGAAAGAGTAGTTGCAGTCTCATTCCTTAAACACAAATATATTTCCCATCATTGTCCATGGGGAAAGTGCCAACATTTAGTATCAATTGTCTTTACATAGCTGTATTTTATTAATTTCATCTTTTTTTTTAAACAAAAAGCTATTGAGCTCAGGTAGCCCAGTTTCTCTTACTGATTCTTGCAGTTAGTTCCTTTGAAATTAAGAACACTTATTGAAGGATTGCTGTTTACTTTGTTCTGTGATTTCTCAAGTTTATTTTCTGTGGGTATATAAGGCTAGCTTATCGTGTGCATGTTTATCTTTGATCAGTAGCTTGCACCTTTCAATGTTAATAGGCATTGTGAAAACCAATAAAACTGATTGTGTTTCATAAGATCTTTGGGAATATTTTGTAAAATCTGTGAGCAATAATAATATGAGAAGCAAATAAACCTGAATGTGTCAATGCTAACCGAAAGCAGTTAGAATATACCAAGAATATACCAAGTTATGTGGAGTAAATGTAGAAATTTTCATTACAATGCTGTAAATACACATGCAGTTTTATTTTCCAGTACTTTCTGTGTGAAATAAATATGTATTTCTCTAGAGGAAAGAACTATGTTGCTCAGCTTTAATTCTACATCTTATTTTGCAAAAATAATGTTTAAAAGAGTCTTGGTATGTGTCTTGTTTTTCTGTTCCATGAACACCAAGGGAGATGCAGTAAAAGAGTTAATGCTTCGCTTCTTGGGGGAGCAAGCTGCAGTGAAGAGACAAGTTTTGAACACCAGCTCTGTGGAGCAGTCATTTGTGGGCTTGAAACAGCTAATTGTAAGTAACAATCTTTGTAATTTAGTATGTATTAAATACTATGCTTCCCTAAAGATAATTGGGAATTACTGAATGTGCAGAGAAACTGGGGAAAAAAATCTACAAATCAATCTATCCGTGATCCTGCCATAATACTCACCAAACTACAGTAATTTTTAAAGGGAATGACGCTGGGATTTAAATATTTGGTTTTAAATCATGCAGTAAACATTTTTTTTAATATGCAAAAGTTAGAGAAAAGGTTATCTTAAGTGACTGTAAATTTTTTTTTGTGTTGTAAATGGTTGTAAAACAGATTTTAATCTCTTTTTTCCATACATATTTATGTTTTCACCTGAGTGTTTTACAAAAGGCAAGATGTACAAGTTGTAAATGGTAATGCCTAATTTTTTACTTCAGTGCAGGAAAACTAAATTGCTTCCAAAGGAAAGCTTAATTTAATCCTTTCATTAATGTAAATATTTCTGTCCTGTAAATAGTTGCATCTAGCAGCCTCGTGAACCTTCCTTCTACCATTGTGTTCCTGTATGAAACTCATTACTATTACATAACTGAGCCTTACCTAATCTGGTGACATGACAAGGTATTTTTGACTCATTTTATTTTTGAACAAAATGGGTGAAAAATTACTGAGGAAAAGCTGTGAGGAATTACGAGTGTTAGGACAGTCTGTATTTGATATTTAACGTCTTTTAATCTAAGTGTGTGACTTGACTTGTAAAGCTTCAAAAGAGACAACTTTTTTGTCATGTTGGGAATACTCTGGGAGGTTTCAGCAAGCACTGTTAAAGGAATTCAGCGGTGATTTTGGAAACTAAAGCCGAAAAACAGATTGTGATCTCCATCCCAGAGACAGATATTTTTCAGTTTGACTCAATGTTTTGCTTAACTTGAGAGTTTGGAGGGGGAAACAAAATCTTATAGGGAAATCTTGTACCTATTAGTGTCTAAGTAGGACAAGTGTTTTTTCTGCACTTTCTTTCCCTCTTCCAGAAGGGGAATGGGGAACATTTTTCCATTTAGCCTGGTAGTTGGTGTCTATGCAAGATGTTCTTCTGTGCTGCAGACAACCTTGTAGCTTAAATACAGTGCTGGTGCTGATACTGTTTTAGTTTTGAACATGCTCTTAAGCTCCAGAAGAGCCGTGTTAAGGTTCTTATGCTCAAGGCAGCGAAGCTAAGGAGGCAGTATGCAGCTGTAGCATCTTTTGCTACCTGTAGATCATTTTTATTTAAAAACTTGTCTTATTAGAAGGGTCGGGGGTTTTGTAAAATTGTAGCCATTCAGCTAGAACTCAGAATGTTCTTCAATTTTCAAGGCTCTCAATCATTAGCTGTTAATTGTTTTTTTATTATACCATTATAACTATTTCTCAGTTTCATTTGCAGAATTTTGTTTCTTTTTATGATGATAATTAGTTGGTCAATTTTTTCCCTGGCAAACATTGCTGGTTTTTTCTGAAATTCTAAATGTAGAAAATTTATTTCTGATTGACAACAGTCTTTAATGTTTGAAAGAGATTTCAGACTTAGAAACATTAAAATCCCATGCTAGATGATACTAATTAAAAATATATATACTTTTTAATACATAGGCCAGAATGACATATAATAAGTATTCTGTTACCAATCACCAATTTTACTTTATGAGTGAATTCCTGACCACATATGTGCAGTGAATAAATCTTTTGATGCAAAGGACCACTTACAGGACATATTTTCATTTAAGATCTGGTTAAAGACTGATGCACATTGGCAATATTGCTATGCAGTTTCCATAACATTACAGTTTTTTTCCTTAGGAGTTTATTTGGTATCCTTGAACTACACATGAACATGAGAATTAGTGAGATTGTTTATCACTCACCTCAATCCCTTGCAGCACTCAAAAGACTGTATTTCACATGGGTCCACAGTACAGAAGAGAAATGCTTGGAATTGGGATAGACTTCAGCTTCAGACTGATACCTGTTATTTAAGAGTTTACCTGTGAGCTGATGTCCAAACCCTGAAGTCTATAGAGGTCTGATAATACAGTCACTGATCACATCTAAATTTAGTCTCAAGAATTGTCACATGTTGTAGGAAGACACCAGTGGCAGGTGAAACAAAAAGTGAATGTTAGGTTCTGTTCTGAAAAACTTGTTAGGTTAGAATTCTCAGATGATCTTGGGTGGGCTCCATTGTATTATGGAATGGAAAAAATTTAGAAAAAAAGAATGCTATTCCAGGTTTTTATTCCATTGTTTATTAGTTAAAATAGACAAATAGGAAAAGAGAAGCAAAAAACCACTGCTGCTACTTTCAAAGGCTATTCCAAAACTTCATTCCTTTGCTTGCTAATCAAAGGAATTCTAATCAGTCCTCTCTCAAAATCTTTCTTTCTAATCGAAGCTAAGGTTGTTTACAACAATTTAAGTGTTTTGGTCTCATGTTGCTTTTTAAGTAATTTTCTTTTCTCAGTATTTACTTCCTCTCCCCTGCTACTTTGTATGGGTAAACAGCAGTGGCAATTCCAAAAATAACCCATCTCTAGTAATCTAGTCATGGATGCCTTCACAAGCATCTTAGGAGCTCTTCTCAGAATCTCTTCCAATTGAAGCCAACATCTTTTTGTTATCACTGCCCAGAGTGCACATTACATTGTAAGTTACATGACTTTGCAGGTTAAAGATCTCATATGCTGACACTAAATCATCTTATCCCTCTTTGGTGATGTGGTCCTTACATGTAGTGACGGTACTTCCTAGATTACATCTACAAATGCAGATACCAGCTCTTTTCACCAGGGTCACAAAACAGTATCTTAAATTTGATTGGTTCCAGTGTGCATCCTAGAGTAATAACTTTTCACATCCATTTAAGTTAAAAACAATTCTGTGGGTAAGATGAAATTTCTGCTTGCAGCAAAGAATGTTGGAGACTGATGTCCTTTTGGGGGAATCATAGTGCAAAGTCTGCAAAAGTTTCCTGAAGTACAATTAGTTGTTAGAAAACAAAAGTTACCAAGAAGTTAGTAAGCTGAGCTTCCAGAGGCACACCTTTTCTGATGAAACCACCAACAGCAGCATCATGCCTAAGACAAATTCTTGCTCAGCAGGAACTGAACTAAGGTGGTTAAACTTGGTTAACAAAATTATTTTGGTCTGTAGTTGTTTTGAGTGAGATTTGTACCAGTAAACCAAAGATAGTTTATTGAACAACTGTACTTTCACATTTTGAATTTCTGCTATCAGATGGGTAACAGTGGATTGGAAATGTTTTACTGGTAGGGTAATGGTGTGAATTGGTGTAGTTGAATTAGTTTTACAACTTTGGGGCTTGTAAGAGATACAGGAGTGCTGGAGCAGTTCAGTAAAATAATTCTGTAATAACTAGTGAATAGAGTTACACATCTGTACAGGGAAGGTTTTTATATTTTTCAACTGAAAGCAGAATATCTTGAGTTTTCAGTTTCTGAAAAGTTTTATCAATCTGGCATAGGAATATGCATTTACGTCTAGAGCAAATAAATGTGAAGAGCTTGTCTTCACAACATTGCTTTGTTTTACAGCAGCAAATACAAGGTGCAAGCTGTGATTATGTTAGTTCCTGTTATTCCATATTTTAGATTAATTGTTTACACTCATTTTAAGAAATAGCACAGTCTGTCTTAATAGAGACCCCTCTGATGTTTTGAGTTGTAAACCATAAGAAAATTTTGTCTCAGTTATTATATCTAAAAAAAGACTGCTACATCTTGCCACTATAAATACACAGTGTTTGCTCTAAACATACAATCATTCTTCAAGTTACTAGGCCAGGAAAGGGTTACTAACTACATTTTCTTAGCTGATGTGGAAGTGCTCTACCAATGTAATTTACAGGGGAGAAGCATGTCATAGCTAGTGGAGGAGGACATTTTAATCACTTTAATGGTGTTACATGTAGAGTTAATGACTCCCTTTGAGTGTATTTAAAAAAAGTCATATACTGCTACTTTTGCACGTGATTAATGTTGTGCTTTTGCATATATTTTCAAATATAATAAATCTGGATACAGTGGTATGGCATACATACTCACTTTAATAAGTTAAAAATTATCCTTGAAAATAGGGGAGGGGATTGTTCTTTTGTTTCTAAATCAGTGAGCAATTTCTCATGTCGCTGATTTGAGAGAAGATGGAAGATACAAGTAGCACAAATAGTAGCTGGGTGCTTGTGGGAAAAGGTTGCATTTCTACTTACTGGATAAAATTTCAGTGCTTTTCCTGAGAGACTGAATAATGTTATAAATTGTGTATCAGTGGAGTTCCCTTTTTATCACTGAACACATTTTCCACAGACATCCAGTCTTCATGACTTGCTTTGCTAGACAGAAGAATTGCATTTGAAACCTGTTTTACTATGCAGTTTCCCTGTCTGTATGTAAACCTCCCCCAGGATTTCTGTGTTTTTGAAGAACAGAGAAGTTCTGCAGGGAATAGTGCATTGTCTGTTGGGTGGCTGCTCTGCTTGGCCCAGCTTTGGTGTGTGTACATCAGTCAGTACTGACATGATTTTGTTTTTCTTCTTTTCATTTTTGGTTATGTATATGGACCAAAAAACTCCTTTCACAAGATAAATATCTGGACTAACAGTGCTCAAAAAGTACAGAAATCATACAAACTGGTGGCTTTCATTAAAAGAACAACTTCGATTTCGGGGGGGAGAGGGGCAGAAAAAGATAATGCTAATGTCGTGTGGAGAGAAGTTCTCTGCTGCTGGCTGCCGCTGTGTTAGTGACCTAGTTGGCAATAATATTTGGTTGACAGTATTTTTTCTTGTAGAAATTAATGTTTTTACACAATAGCAGATAGATGACCGTGTCCTGATCATCATAGAATAATTATTTTTGTCTTTGAAGATATTCTTCAGTATTTTTGATGCTGTATCTGAAGCTGTAGTGTCCATACTTGCTTTAGGCCTCAACTTAGGACTTACAAACAAAATTCAGGAACCAGGGACCCAGACTATTAGGACTGTGTGCTTGTAGACCATAGGAAGTGTGAAAGTGACTGACCTGCAAGGTTTTGAGGGGTGTTTGAAATACCTGGAGAAAGATTTCTGCTGGACTGGCAACTCTAAGTTTGGTACAATTTGCCAGACAAAATAATGTGTCCAGTTTGTTTCAAATTAAGTTGTACTGCCTTTTATTAAGCTTCCACAGAGAATTATGCTTCATGATCAGCAGGCGGCTCTAATTTTGAAATCTTGATGAATGTTATGTTTCATTTTCCAGCAAAGACTGTTTTCACAATGACTGTCAGACTTGCTTTTCCTGGCTGTCTTGTTCTATAAAGAAAAAGTATTTTTTGTCCATGCCCAAAATAGAATTTAAAAAATTGTAGCAACTAAGTTTGTCATAAATGATCCATTTTTATTTTTGGATCCTAACACTCATTTGGGAAGAAAAGTTGTGCAGTTTTGAGTCTGTGTTTGCTTCTATTCTAAGGATAATAAGAATTTAATTTGTCTCTCCAGAAGCGGAATGAATTTCAGGTAATCCGTGTCAGTATCTTTCTGCTTTTCTAAGTTGATACAGGTAGATGTTGAAGGATGTTGTAAAGGCATTATCAGTTCCTGCTTTTCCATGAGAGCGTAGGTGTCTCAGATTCTGCCATGCTGTTTTGTGGTCTTGCTGTCTTGCTTCTGCATTTCTAGTGGAACTCAGCTTTTTATCTGGCATTTGACATTGCAGGGGAGAGAGATGAGGTGGTTAGTGCACGGTGGTGTCTGTAGTGGCCCTTTGAACTGTATGGCTGCAAAATGGAGGCCAGAAAGTATGAAAACTCTTCAGTTGTTACTACTAATTTTTGATGTAGCTGTTTGCTGTATCGACATATTTTCTAAAACATTGGAGAGGATTTAATAAAATACCAGTTTGAGGTTAGCATCTGAACTTGCAAGTACCAATATAAATATATTTTCTTTCTTACCGTTACATCAGACAACATGACAATTTCTATTACCTTTTTTTTAATGTATTTAAGAAACTATTTGAAAGAAATATGACTTTCAGGAATAAGATATATTTATTTCAGAATGACCTGCTGGATACATGTCTCTTGAAAATCCCTTCTGTATGATAAAAAAGTATGACAACTTAAAACTTGTGAAATATTAGTCTGTGTGTTAAGGTCTTGGTATGCTGCATCAGCCTATACAAGGCTATACAGGCTACACATTAATGGGATGGCAGTGTAACAGGACTGTTAACTAAGAATAGTTTTGTTTTATGAATAAAAAAATAAATTTAACATTTTGAAGTTAGTCATGAAATGGAAATTCAGATGTTTACATTGTATAGGTGAAACAGTTGTTATTGTTCTGAATTTATCATTTTATGCATTGTATTGTTTCTTGTCCTTTGTTCCTGATTGCTAGGAATGTTCTGGGCAATGTTAGGAAAGTTTATTTTCATTAAGTGAACTACACTAGGGGTTATAATCTGAAATACTGAAGTCAGTAAGATACGAATAGACATTGAATACTTTGTAATAGTAGAGTAATTTGACTGTGATTATTGATAATATATGGCTGGGAATTTTTTTCTCCTTTTGATGAGAAAACAAAATTATGGATATTATACTATATTCATTTATATTATCAAATATTATATAGCTTTAATTTTAGAATTCTGTATGGGTTTGTATATTCTTTTGGTTTAGTGATCTGATAATATTAATGCTTGATTTCACTTTTTGCCTAATTAGATGTGCAGCTTTGACAAACGACATTCTACTTCTCACTGGCCAGTTCTCCTGACCTTGTCATTATTACTGATGGGTACAAGTTGCTGCTTCAGGCAAAATAAGCAGTTGTGCATTTTAGGGGCTTTATGATTTTGCTACTTACTCTTTTCTTCTTCCCAGAGCAGTAAAAACTGGAGGGCAGCAGTTGACTTGTGTGGGCGGCTTCTAACTGCCCATGGTCAAGGCTATAAAAAAAGTGGACAGCCTGCTAACCATACAACAGATTCTTTACAGGTACGTTTACAGATACACCCTTGTCACTGTTTTCCAACAATATTCACAGTGGCATTTTTTTTAACATGATCAAACTTCTTTTCCTAATTGTAACCTAAAAACTGAGCTTACTTAAACATTGTAGTAAGTCACTTTCTCTGTTTGCTAAAGGAAAGTAGGTCTTCATTTAAAACAAACTTATTTTTTTAAGTAGAATTCGATCTTGATTGTATGCTTTTAAAGGTAGTCACACTAGCAAAATGAAATGTTCTGCTGTCTTGAAAGACTCGCTGTGCTAGAGTTCATAGAACTATCTAGACTGTGAACTTTGTAGTAAGATTTCAAATGGGAGAATGTGTTTCATGTTGATAAGAAAGTAAGAACCCAATTTAATAAAATATTACAAGTGGTTCAGATGTAACCCAGATGAGAAGTCATGTTTTTGGCCCTAGTAACTATAAAGCTCATGGAATTTCACCAAAATCCTAAGAGATTTTAAGAATAGCATAAAATTGGAAAAACAATTAATATATCAGATTGATAATTCATACATGCTAACTCAGGTTAAAGAGAGATGTTCTAATTTGAAGCAGGCTAGTTTTTAAACTTCATCTTCATAATTTCACTATCTTTACAAACAATTAAACCATCAGTCCTCTGTGTTTTGTTTTAATGATCTGATGAAAAGTATTTTGTGAAAGAGCATGTAAATATAAATCCCTATTCTTTTCAGTGAGTAACATAGAAACTCTTTACTCAGCTTTTATCAGAAGAACTTAGAAAGTTGAAATTGTATTTGGATGTGGCTTGTGATTGAACCTAATAACAGATTTTCCCCCTTTTTTTTTATATGTATTAATTTTTAGCTGTGGTTTGTGAGACTAGCACTGCTGGTAAAACTGAATCTATTCCAAAATGCAGAAATGGAATTTGAACAATTTGGAAATTTAGACCAGCCTGATCTTTATTATGAATATTACCCTCACGTATACCCGGGACGAAAAGGTAAAACACTTGATTTATAAAATGCTTTTCATTTTTGCTGATTTTACCGGTCATTATAAAATATTAGTTGAATTCAGTTTTTTTTAATTCTAAAGCATTGGTGAACTTTGGATTATGTTGGTTTTGTTTTGTTTGTTTTCCCCAGAGGAACATGATTGATTACTACATTAAAGTATTGTTCACATTATGGAGGTTGCAATCAGGAGTAATAAGAAGTAAAACAATATAGGTAGGCAGAGTATTTCATGATGCTGCTATAGAGGAATGTTTTTTACAAGTAAATATAATAGTTTAGATCTATAGTATTGAAATTAAAACCCACCAAGCTTAAATATTATGTTTTAGCCAGAAACAGGCTGTAAAAGGTGATGAGAGAGTTTATGGAAACAGAACGTATAAGCTTTTCCTCTTACCATCATCCAGGTACTATCAGTATGCTATTTTTAACCCTTGCATGTCCATGCAGACAGGTGCTAATGCAGATGTTATTTTCTGGTTCCTAAGATTAAAAGAAGAAATTTAGAGCTAATTTAATAATTCTCCTTAATTTAAGAAATGGTTGAATGTAATATTATTTGCTTAATAATTGAAAGTAAATAAAAACAGAACTTTACTGTGGATCTCGTTGTTGAAGAGGAAAAAAACCGCCACCAAATTCTTTATAAGCAGTTTGTCTCAAGTTACAGATGCACTACTTCCCACTACTCCAAATAGCCCATAGATTAACCACATAGTTCCTCTACTCAGGGTATCCTAGTCCTCTAGAAGCCCAGGTTTGAAAAATTGCTAGTTTTAAGAGCAATTTCACTCCCGTTCAGGCTATTTTGAAATTTTATTTTTTCTAAATCTATTATTTAGAAAAAATAAGTCTTTGGTACAAGTATGCTGTTGAATGTTCTTATGTTCTTGGGCTTTCATATTTGAACCACAGTGTATAATACAACATTTGTAAGAAACAGTTGTTATAGCCAGTGCCACTCTGAAAAATTATAGTCCATTTTACATGAGATGCTGGTAGTCTTGATGGGGTAACATAGAAGGTACTGAGATTTTGAGATTGCTGAGGAAGGGAAGTTGGTGTCAGAAAGTTGGGATTTTTTTACAGAAGGTAAATGATGCAAAGGATCAGTGGTGGCCCATCAAGGCCAATGTGGACTGCCTAGAACAAGTCCCTCTGACGTAACTCATCGTCTTTCAAGCAATCACTGGCAATCCACTGAGAAGGAGCTGTATAATTTTCAAGAGTGAGAGAGGTCTTGGTCATCAGGTTGCACAGCTCCTTGAATCTGGTTATCTTTGGGCAACTCTGCACTTGATGCAGTGCTGCACAGGATTAGTCTTCCCCAGGCCATATGTATGTTTCCACATCTTTTTCAATACTAAAAATAAGTTCTTTTTGTCAAAGAAAAATCCTTGCAGGTCATGTCAATATTTGAGGTGCTTGAGTCCTCATGCCACAGATCATACAAATAGTAGCAGCTCTGGATAGTCTGGCTGACTGCTGCAGGCACCTGTTCTGGGACTGAGCTTTGAATCCAAACTGTTCTCGCAACAACCACTCAACCACTGTGGCTATTTCATACAAATTATGAGGGTATCGATGAGGCATTCGCGGGGATGTAGGAGAAAACAAGCACTTCTTTTTGGCTGACATTTAACTACACTATACTGGATTATGGACAAAGAAATCTGGTATAAATGCATCATTAACTGGCTAATTTAAATAAAAAATATAGATAAATCATTCATAAATCTATTAGTATGAATCCACAATCCACTGCTGTTTGGTAATTTTGCATATCATTTTGTGGTGTAACAAGCATAAAAGAAAAGGTTTTGTTTCAACATTTTAGTTTTGATTTATGGTATATAAATGGAGTAAGCACTTAAAAGTCAATTTAAGAAATGAGAGTATAGATATAAATAATGTACACATTAATTGTAATGCATACAATATTTTGCATAATTTTTTTGTATTCAAAATATAATAAAAAATGTAATAAATTAGAAAATTTTCTGGGGTTTATGCTTGAAGTTGGGAAAGCTTTGAACTTCTTACAGCAGTGAGAATAGTCCCTCATCCATTAATCTCGGAGAAATATACCTCAAAGAATTTAAGTTACAAGTAACTCTATGAGGAGTGGAAGATTTTTTTCCATTAATTTTACTTAACATGGCCAACACGTTCCTCCTAATTTCCTTCTAAAGTTCTTTCCCTTTTCGCTGCACTACTAATCTCCGTTTCATCCTCATATTTTGTATGGCATTTGCAGCCATGCTGTGCATGGATCCCATTACTGTTGTTTTCTTCATGGCTGTAAAATCTAGTCTTTCTGAATTCTTTCTTTCCTGGCTTCTACATGCTCTTTCTTCAGTCATCTCCATTGTTTGTAGGTGTACAGCCTGTTGGGGAGCGTAGTCTGGGATCCTCTTATCACTCAGTGGAATAAGTTAAGTCACTCTTAGATCATTCCTGTTTGATATGGGGCAGAGAGCAAACCATTTCCATTTTCTAGTAAAATCTTAAAATTATTCAGTTATATATCTATTTCTTTTAAATTCATCTGTGTAAAGAAGCTAAAAAGTATGATTTTATATATCATTTTTTTGGTTTTTAATAGATAGGTCCTTAGGTCAGGAACTCTGTTCCAGATTGCTTCCTGCACATCTCATTGTACTCTGTGGGGTATATAAGGCTGAATTTTTGTCATTGTTCTCATGACTAATGAATTTCAGGATATTTTTTTTAGGGTTCTGACTTTGTATTTACACAGTCTGACCCACTTCTATTCATATAATTTGTTTCTGTGTTCCTCGTGATATTTAATGAACTCTCATATGATAGATTTCCTAACCTGAGATAGCCTTTCTCTTGGTAATGCCTATGTGTTTCTGAACAAGTGAGAGCCAACAATTAAAATGGAACATTAAAATGCTATTTCATGCTTTTATGAGATAATTTGGTCTTGTTTCTGGTTAGTAGATCAGGAAGTTACAGAAAAGTTAGTGCTACCAAGATCAGTGTTCTAAAGCTACAAAACTTAGAACAATTTATTTTATATTACAAAGAAAAGAAACTTGCATAAGTAAAAATTGGACTTTCATTCCCTGACCAGAGGTTTATATAACACGGGGTGGATTTTATTTTTCTTTTCTTCTTTTCATTCTCCCTGTGAAGAGAGAGCATAATCTGTATTACTCTGAATGAAAACAGTCTCTCTTCCCTGGTGGAAATTACCTAAGTGAGGAACATGTCATTAAATATCTAGTTGTATGTGTTCTAGAAACTGATTTCATACTGTACACCTTCCCATGAACTCTGTGACTAATTCTAGGACAAGTTGTTTTGAAGTGTGGCTGTGTTGCAACTCTAGGGATACGCTAGTGTGTGCTGCAATAGGCTGACACTTTTGGATGGATAGTGACAGTTTAAAAAAATAATATATAAATATATATATATTTCTATCAAAATAGTGTGACTCTAGACATTATAACTACTACTTTAGCATATTTTACTAGGTCTGTGTTACTTTTATGACTTTACTACTACCCCTTGTAGTTAGATGTTTTATTAGAAATACATGAAAAAATGGATTGAAAAAATAGTTGTCTAAGATTTCATTTTTTACGTGTCCTTATTTACTCAAGTAGTGCTCTTAATTTGTTTCTTTTATTCAGTTTTGAAATTCAGATCCTCCTAAAGGAATCATATCATATGTGGTTTAGAACTGTCATTCAAGCCCATATTGTAAACAAGTTTTCAGTGCTGACATCTAAGGTGAACTGTAATAAATTATTATTGTTATTACATTTAATAACCTTATAAACCAGAAAAATGTGTAATGAGAAACTTGTTTTATGTCTAACGCAGAGATGCTGTGTTAACAAGGGAAACACACGGAATTATATCTCTAATACCCACAAAAGACATTTTACAGACACCTGCACTGTGTGTAGTGCAGAGGACTGTGTACAGCTCCAAGGCCTACCTGCTCTCAGAAACTTGGTCCTGTTTCTGAATGTCAGCCTATGCCATAAGTAAGGCCAGACTTGGACTGGGGAAATTATCTCCTGTGTATGAGACCTCTATGGTGCTGTCTGGCCATTTTGAGTTTACTGTCTTCCTTTCTTCTTCTCTCTTACTTGTCTATGCTAGTAGGAGGCAGCCTGGCTGAAACTTCCTTTTTTTTTTTTTTTTTTATCCATGGGGTTTGATGATGCTATAAGTGAAATACTGGTTTTTTCAGCCATGTCAGGTTTTGGTCAGTGGGAGAACTGTAGCAGAATGGGAAGTGGTGTGGGGAAAAAAGAAGAATAATTGTGGTAGGTGAAGAGACAAGAGGGAATAATCAATGTAAAAACAAAGATAAGAGGAGAAATGCACAGACTAAAGAAACTATGGCATATAGAGTGCTCCTGTCCATTAATAATGCCTGATTTTTTGCCCTTCACTTCCTTCTTCCATTTATCATTGCAGACCTTAAAATTTTGCAGGAAAGCAGAAGAAAAAAGTTACTCCCATCACTGTTACATGTGGCACTAGTTTTCTCATGTGTTACCACAAATGGTGCCTGACATTAACACTCTCACATCAGACTGATTCAGTCTTGGCAGTTACTTGGGAGAGTTCTTCATTCAGGCTCATTTTGGCAGTAAAAAAACATATTAAAGCCTCTAGTGGAACTGGTTTGCCCATTATTTTCTTTACATTACTGTGTATATCTCTGTTGTGTCTTTAAATACACTCTCCATTCATTTGCTTCAGAGCTACCTTCTATCTGTGAAATCAGCTAATAGGACTTGAATAAATACCACTCAAGTGTTGTGGTTCCAGTTGGTTATTCAGACTACTCAGATGTGCAAATACAAATTTTTCAGAAATAATGTAGATATTTTAGTTAAGAAATGTATGTATAATTTTAAGGGGGGGTAGAGTGCTGATGAAGTACTCAGTTGAGCTTTCTTTCCCAAGGCTACATAATCTCATTGTAGACAGTATCAGCTTAATATAGGATTTCTTAACACTATGAGTAAGTAATTTCTAAATTCTGCTTACTGCAGCTATCAGTAGATAAGATGTAACGTGATCTCTTTGAGGTGGGGCAGTTGTTGTAGGGTTTTTCCGTATTCTTTCTCCTATGTTTTTCTTGTTTCAGTGCAAGTAACTCCAAATTACTGAAAAAGTAATTTTGACATCTTTCAAAACCAGATCTAGATTCAGAGTACCTGTGTTCTTAGGTCACTTGCAGTTAAATTGTAAAAAATATGCAAGCATGAAAGTTCAGATAAAATTTTCAAAACGTTTTCCTTACGTGGGTACAAACATTTAGGCTCCTGTCTCTTCTTCAGTCTCTCTGGATTGAAAAGAATAAACAAAAACTTGGAAACTAGTCTGGAAACTAGTGGATTTTTAAGTATACTTCTAATTGCTAGTCAGCAAGGCTAGGATTCAAACTTACTACATTATCCCTCTTAAAAATCTTATAAATTATACACATATGCTTTTGGTAAATATATGTGTGAATATAAAGGCAAGGATTTACATCTCTGTATGTATATGTATGTATAAAGCAGAATATTTTTCTGAAACTAGATTTTCTGTATTTCTCTTTTACCCAGTGAAGGAAGGATTTTTCTTTTTTTTTTCTTTCATTATTGTCATAAGATCCCACTTTATACTTGTAGTAATTGGTATCTGCCCTTCTGCTGCTCTTTAGTATTTAAGATTTGTTGAATAAGCTGTAGAAGTCACATCAGAAAGCATTTCTGGTTACTAGGTTTGCAACAATAAAATATGAAGATACAATGGCTGGCCATTGGAATCCTCTCTTTTCTGCTCTAAAAGGGCTGCAGATGAGGGCTGCATTTTGAATTTGATTGACATGGGGTGGTGTTTGTGTTTTGACAGTTATGAAAATGTGCAGCTGTTCATAAAGAAATAGAAATTGAAATCTGTGGTCTTAGAAAATTAACCTGATCTTACTATTTATTCCATCTGTTCCCATGCTTTCACAGTATCCATTTTCCTTTCAGCAGACCGTTTTTTACTTTTTAGTTTTGCCTTTTGTATGCTGATAATACATATATGTATAAGAATAAGTAATTCATACAAAAGTGACAATCAAAAATCATATTCTTGGAAAAAAATTCTTCAGTGTATTTAGAAGTGATATCTAAGAAAATTGTCTTAAAATTAAACCATTTTCCATTATAAATTTTTTATAGCTTATTATGAAACCCCTGAAGAGGAGCAACAGAGGTCAACTGTAAAACATCAAGCTAGAATAAGACCTATTTAATTTAAAATTTCAATACATGCCTGTAATTGTAGGGTGTTGCCTTTTGTTGAAATTACCTTAGCTTGGCTGACATGGTTTTACTGCGTAAGAGGGCATTATTGTAGAAGTCTGAAGCATGAAGTAGAGAGCAAAATGCATTCTCCTGTGCTCCTAAGCAAACATTTTAATCACAGGATATACTATTTGTTTTAAATACTTCCTTGACATGTTGCCCTGTTAAATTCAGTACTGAGTGAAATATAATAGAGTATGTGGGTTTAATTCCAAATAGTTTTGCAAAAGACAGCATGCAATTAATTCAAAGTTCGTATAAAATTTTCTTATCCCTAGTATAGGAACCTGTTACAAATAAATATGTCTTGCCCTCTGTGCTTTAAGTATGTGGCCTAACAGTAAGAGAACAGACAATGTAATGTAATTTTTAGTCTGACAAGCACATATATTTCTGTTACAGCTGAGTGTTCATGTAGTTAATTTTACTTTTTTGTTTTGTCCCCCCCCCAGTGTAACCATGTTCACTGAGGGAAGTACAGTTTTTTCCCCTACTAATCTGTTTTTATGGTTAAGTTTTGTACTCCAAATTCTGAAACCTGCCTTTCAGACCTTCCTTACACTATTATTATTGACCTTCTAGAGTCAACAGATGTGATTTACCTCCTCCCAGTTGTTTTCTTGTTAACCTAAACAATGTAAAATGAAAATTACAGTGTTTTCTAAAATCTCAGGCACATCATTGTAAAGTCTCTACTCTTGCCAGTTTTTACACAGCTGTTAATCAGGAGTTACAGAATTATTCTTGTGAACAGATCTCTTCACGTGCATTTTCAATACTGCCATGTAGGTCTTTCTGAGAAGTGTATGTAAAATGTATTAGCACTTTATATAAGTAGCACTCATTGAAAACTTTACCAAATCTAAATAAATTTATGGCCATTTTTTTATCCAGAAAGTCAGTTTATTAGTGAAGGAAATTAATTAGATATATTATGCACACCTCATATCATTTAACTAAAGAGAAGTTTACTTGTAGATAGGAACATATTTTTTATAAGCACAGTATTTAATGTCTGTATTTGGATGAGTGGCTTGAATAAGTGCTGCTGGTTTTTTATGAGCAATTTGCTCATCTGATTTGACCTACAGTTACACAATACTGTTTACATGGACTGGTAAGAAAGTTTGTAGGAGAGCATGAGTGTAGTTTTGTGCTTTCTTCAAAAAAAAAAAATCTCCTATTCAGAAGGATTCCAAGGAAACTGAGGAAGAGGGCAGAAACAGTATTTCTGATATTTTAAATAAAGTTAGCAGCCTGTTTAATAAGCAGTAAGTAACAGAAATCCACTGGATGAATTTCCTGGATATTTACAGTAAAATTTCTTCTATTTATGTCATGAGTTTTGAAAAGAAATAGAAGAAATAGATGCTAGAGTTTTAAATCCTCCTGTGTGAAATTGTAGTACAAATTCTGGTTTGACAAGACTTTCCTCTGACTATCCTTACACCCTGGGCCAGCTTCCGTCTAGTTTTGTTTGGGAGATCGGTCATCAGACTTGATATAACACTGAGGATCACACTGGAATGTTTTTGGTCACAAACCATGAAGGAAATACTGAGTGGTTGAGAAATAATACATCAGTAGAGTATATTTTGAAGTAATATAGTTCTAAATGCCTGTTACAACTGAGGTCTTAGTTGTGATAGGAAATAAATCAGATTCTTATGGAGTCTAAGTTGACCTGGAGTCACATTCATCATTTTGACATCCCGTGACACCACTTCTGATGATGTAGATTGCTAATGGGTTCTTCTTTCCCCTGACATGGATCTTAGTAGCATGGCTTCATTCAACAATACATAAGATCAACACTTTACAAAATATGCAATCCAAAAAAAGTGTTTTACAAAACATTGTATAAATTTTATAAAAATCTGTAATGTGAGATGTTCCATCTCTCTTTCATTAAATACCTGTCATGTACTTGTACCCTGAGCTGTTCTGGTACCAATCCAGATTTTCTGTATGATTGTTAATTGACTTGACCTTTTGCTGCATTTTACAAGAGGATGTAATGATACAAACTTGTTCAGAATTGACAATGCTGCAACACAGTCATTAACCAAAATGTTGCTAAAACTCTAGATTCCTTTTTTTTTACCTTTTTCTCACTAATCCCATTGAGTGCAGCAGAATGTTCATCAACAGTAAATTAAGACTGCTTTCTTGAAAAAGAACAGTACCAAGCTAGCTGGTTTTAGGCAGAGCGCTTTTTTTGGCAGAATTACTTTTGCATGGTGGAGTTGCAACTTGGTTGCCACAGGGGTGGTAGAGGTACAACCAGCTGGAGTTCACATTTGGTGAACTAAGTTTGCAGTACAGCTCACAACGTGTCTACAAAGCAATTTTTCTGTGGTGTTCTGGCACGGAACTTACTCTTAAATTATTTTCACCTTGCTTTTCATTGTTGTTCACCCCCTACATTGACTGTGTGTCTTCACTTGTGTCGTGTTAGGTACTAGTCAGGATATACATAAAATATTTCATGTGTTTTGTTACTGATTGAATAAACTCTTACACTTCTCTTAATAGAATTTTAAAGGCAGTTTTGTTTTCCTGATGTCTATTCTACGTATGATGGTGCTTTAAGCTGATGTGTATGTCCATTACGGGAACACAGCAGTCACTGAAGCCATGGGGAATAGTTATCATTGGGAAAAGAGAATTTATGTAGATGTAAGTGGCTTACTCTGAAGGTCATAATTAGTGAGTTTTGTGATTAAAATTTTGTCAACCTTTAAAAAATTGTGTTGAGGCAGTGACTCATTCTATATAGCATTTACCTCTTTGACATACAAGCCTGTTAAGAACAGGTGCAAAAATGTTTTTAGAAGGCGCTTGAGTCCTGTTTTTGAAAAAAGATGAGGCAAGAGGTGACTTCAAAGGGAAATCCCCTTAGAATATGTCTAAAGTAAGCAAATGTATATATTAAAATACTAGAACTGTAGCACAGTATTTTGCAAGGCCTACTGCTCCTTTTTCCAGGTCTGATTTGGTTTCAAATAGTTTAGTTTAAGTTCATTATTGTTGTCTGTGTATCAGGATTATGCACTTATCTGAAAGCAAGGTGTTGCACACACTGGAGTTCTGTTAAGCTCCTTAAACTGCCCTTGAAGTCAGCCGGGATGCTGATAAACTCAGAAAATTGGGTCTTTGGTAAATGTTGTAATAATAATAAAGATAAAAGTAAGCTAATGTGAAAATTAAGACATTTTTCTCCCCACATATTGCTTAAATTTCTTTCCCTATTCTTTGATGTTGTGAATGAACCAGAAAATACACAAAAATATGCCAAGTGGTTTTGTATGCCCTGATTATATAACTCACTCACAAGCATACTTTTAAGGCTAGTAATTTTGTATTATTTCTTTTGCATTGATTGTAAAATATATATAATTATTAAATGTTAGTAGTAATGTTGAGTAAACTTCATTTTTGTTTATCCCTTGTTTTAATTAGTTTATAAAAATCTTTAATGAAACATTATACTTCCTTGCACAGCCTTGTTTTTGAAAATCTGAAGTAGATGCACCTGCTTCTTGCCTTCGTGATTATGGTTACATTTGCTTGCCTATTTAAAACATTTTACATGTCACATAGTATGAGAAAAAGTTTCCTATTTTCTCATCTTTCACATCTTTCATCAGGAGAAGAAAAAGATAGATAGGCAAAATGGACTTTATGAGATACACTAGTGAGAAATACCTTGTTTAATGTCGGCAAATCACTAACTGATCATTATAACAAACACACTTAACAAAATTAATTGTGTTTCTAGGTTCCATGGTTCCTTTCTCCATGCGGATTTTACATGCTGAACTTCCCCAATACCTTGGTAATCCTCAAGAATCACTTGACAGACTTCATAGTATGAAGATAATCTGCGCCAAGGTAACAGCGTCTCTATGCGCTAACATTTCTTAATGTTTAAGAAATAAATTTTGTTGTCCTTAAAAAGAACATTAAGTTTCAGTGATGACTTGTTTTACTCCCATCTTGATGCAAATATGGAGCTCGCTATTAAAAGTAATGAAGTGCCTCTTTCCTTTTAGGAGACATCCTTCTCTACTCTGTGGTAGCTCTGACTCAAATGAGTAGAACAGGGGACAACTTTTGTGCTTTTGCCAGACAAGATGTGGAGGACAGTGAGCAGATGTGTTAAAGGGCGAGTAGAGGAGATTTCTTTCCTTCACTCAGCTGCATCCAGCTGAAAACAGTTGTTAATGACCTTGATCCTTTGGAAATAGTCTTGATTTTTCAGAAATAGCCCAAATAGCTGGATTTGGAAACAACAGTCATTTGGGAATATAAGTACAACCAGCTGAGTTTGTTCTGGGGGGTTTGTTTTGTTTTGTCAAGTAGTATAATACAAAATTATGGCCCGAATTATAACATGGGATTTGTCGGTGCTGGAATTGGAGTCATGGAGTTGTGAGCACTAACTTTTTCCTCTAAAACCAACATGCTGACAGTAAGCATTTGTCCTTAAATGTTTTTTACATCTTTTCCGGGCAGTCTAATGCACCAGTGATTATGAATTGTTACCATGTGATAAAGTCTAGAGGAAATGCAACATTATTGCTTTATCTGTGACACTTGAAAGTTCAAAACTATATAAGATAAATACATGCAATTTATTTTCAGTATTCCATGGAAGTTTCCTATATTTACTCCTTAAATAACTTGGATAAGAGAAGTGAAGGGAAATGATAATTACCAATTGTGTAGTTATATGGCCTTACATATATGAAATCAACTTTCTTCTAGCCCAGCAATGGCTAGGATAACCAAATGTTTACAGTAAAAAGTCCAGTTCTTTGTATTATGAGGGGAAAAATGAATGGTTTAGGTAATAAGAAGTGAATATGGCATTTGTTACAAAGTTGGAAAGAATTGATTTGGAAACCGCGGAGAGATGTATCTAATTTGGCCAAGAAGTGCCACTTCTTAGCACTTCATAAATACAGTTACCTGTTGATGACCATCTCATGTCATAATATTCCTGGCAGGCTGTTCACTCCAGCTGTTTTCTTTATAAACGGTCCTCAGTCTGAAGTAATTCTGTTCTTCTAGGACATGCTATATGCCTCTGTTGCAGGATTTCCTGGTGCTTCTACTAACATTTGCCTACCCTGGTCTGGAGCAGATCAGCTGTTTCGTATCTTTGTTTTATGCAATCTGGTGTTAAGTGCTGTGTTGTCTGCCCTCAATCATGAAGGTGCCACTAGATTCCAAAACCTGAACTTGTTTCTAAGTTCCTTCATCTTGTAACAAAGAGAGAAAACTGTATGAATGTGAATGAGGGAGCAACTGCTGAGCAAAGGTGTTCATCAGCCATCTGGCAAACTATTGAAATGGCCACATCTCAGTTACAGTGTGATCAGCCATGATTCTCCATAGATTAGAGATTGTTGGTAAATAGAGGAGTGAAAGGAAAGAAAATTAACTCCCTGCCTCCTCCCCCCCCACTCCTTTATAAGACCTTTAAGTCATGTACAACCTTGCAGTGTCTGCCTCTGCTCTTTTCCTTTAAGTGCATATCCTTAGAACCTATCCAGTGTACCAAGGAAGCTTTTAAACTATAATACAAGATTTTGTTTGAATATGAACTAGGCTGATTATTTGTTTAAGTAAGGGAAATAGAAATAAAAACAAATTACAAATTATTATATACATATTTCCCTCCCTGCTAAGTTCTTGAAGACGGATCTGTTTACTCCTGTTCTCACTCCATCAACTGCTAGTTACCTAGGTCACTACAAATTATCCCTTTTGCCCTTGGGGGAAGCTTTTTGAGTCTGACTATATGTCTTCTGTAAGCTCTTCTGAGTAGTCCCCTGTTCTCTGCACTTGATGTTGGTTCACAGATTGTCACCTCTTTGTCTCTGCCTTCCTGTGTCTGAGTTTGCAAAGTTTCTCCCAGGGTGGTGTGTTCAATTGCAGCAAGAAAAAGAATGATCTCCCTTTGGTTCTTTCACCTTCCACTAGAGTTAGGATATAGTAGCCAGGACAAGCCATTGTCTCTGCTGATGGATGCTCCTTTTTAAAGTGCAGTACACAACTACAAAAAAATAAAACATACCATCCTTCTCAGAGAAATACTTCTGATCTGTTATTCTAGACACCTCATTGCAGATTACTTCATTTGTTTGCATTCAATAAATACCTTGTCTTTTGGAGCAATTCAAAGACTACAAGAGTATGAAAAAAGGACAGCTTGTATACCTAACTCTGTTTTTAAAAGACAGTTGTAAATTGGTGATAATTTAACCATTTGAAGTTAGGGTTGGCTGACATGTTTTGATTTTTGTATGGAACGCTATTTGTCCAACAATCTCAATCTCAATTGGACCATTCAAGAATAACGTTTATAATGCTTATAAAAACCCAAGGCAAACCCAAGAAAATAACATAAAGGATGTACACTCATTAGTCTTAATATTTCTACGTGACACTTGGGAACCATTTGGGTTATAACAGAATTAATTGGGGAGCTTTCAACCAAAAGCCTCTAGTGTTTTACTTTCCTATTTTAAAAAGTGGAAAAATAATCTTTGGTCATCCGTATTTACAGAAGGGCATAGGAATAGTCATTATGTAAATGAGATGAACTTGGAGTCATAAAAGCTAGAAGAAAGAAAAGACCTATTAGCTCACCTAGTCTGTCTCTTTGCAATGCAAGGTTGTTTTCTAGTTTTTAATGAGCCAGCCTATGGAGCTGAGGCCACATCCCCTGGGAGGCTATTCCAGGGTAATGCTAATGCATTCTGATAATAAGAAAATTTGTCTTTATATTTCGTGTCTGTTCCTTAATGTAACTGTGGGGTTTCTTCCTATCCAATGCTTGCTTTTAATCTGCTTAATTTCTTCTTGCTTTTTGTTGTATATATTCTACAGACACTTGTCAACTTTAGATTAGCTATTCCAGTTAAAGATGTAATCATATTTATTTTGGTCACTTGGTCATTTCAGCCCCCATCTACTTACATACTTCTGGTACCTGAAAGCAGGATTGGAGGTTGGGTGCAAATCATTTTCCGTGTATATATTTTTCCACATATCTGTATATATTTTCCTGCAATGATGTTTTTACCTTTTCCAGTATTCCTGCAAATTTCTAATCAAGATCTGGTTAGATATTTTACATCTTTGTCTATAGGTGTGACATTTGGGAAATAAATTATCTGTAGTGCCAAATGGGTGTTATAGCTTGGGGGAGGAATCCCATGAAATTGTTACTGCCTCTGTGTTACTGCTGGTCCTCCCAACATGAACTGCCTCAATGAGTTGTTGCCTCTGTAAGTCTATGTTGAAATAAATGGTCTCTGAACAGGCAGGCAGTAAGATTAACAATAGCAATTTAAATCACAAAAGGGTTTGTTCTTTTCAAGTGTTCATTTAAAAACATAGGTATAATCACTTTAGTGCTAATAATACTGAGGATGTGCTACAAAATGCTTACCTGGAGACCAAAATGTGAAAAGAACAACAGTTGGGCTTAACCTAAACTCTTCCTTTGTTTGTGCTAGGCTTCCTAGATGTTTGAGGGAGAGCTCCTGGAAATGCTCACATCTCATAGTATAATGTATTTCACTTTTAAACTGTAATCCT
Source organism: Manacus vitellinus (assembly GCF_001715985.3). Classification (NCBI taxonomy): domain Eukaryota; kingdom Metazoa; phylum Chordata; class Aves; order Passeriformes; family Pipridae; genus Manacus; species Manacus vitellinus. The sequence goes on along the minus strand of NW_021938895.1, from coordinate 14,850,246 downwards.
TCAAGTGCCAGAGCTCTTCTACCAGATGGGTGGAGCAGTGGCAAATGGGTTAACAGTCCTGCTTCCTAAAAAAGCCTCTGCCAATTGTTACCTCTGCAAAACTTGTCAAAAATACTTTGTGCCGTTTGTCCATCAGCCACTCTGTAGTTCCACCACTCTCATTCATGAGGAGTTATGTTCCTCCCTGGCCCTTCCATACACACTCTTCATATCTCCTAATCTTCTGTTTTACTTCCAAATCAGTGAACTTTCAGCCTCTTAGCTACTGATTATTTTGGGCTTTCATTTTCATACAGCTTCCAGTTCTGGCTCAGTTTCTTAGGTGACATAAGTATTCTGTTTGTCATATGTTATTTAAGTCTAGAGGGTATTTGTCTTGACACCTTGTTTGGTAAGTTTGTAGAAACTGCAATGATCCTTGTACCAGTCTGGGTACTCAAAAAGCCGGAATTCCAGAAGCACCAAATAAGGCTATTTTGACTAAAAAACTAGTGCTGATGAAAAGTTGTGAAAGAAGGAATAAGGTATTAACAAGAGATACATAAGAATAGCAAACTAGGGATGCAAATGGTGGTATGAATAGATTAGTAATTCCAGCATACAGGCAATGGATAGGGAATGAAACAGAAGACTCAATGAAGTTATACTAGCCAGTGAAACTAATGATTGTGCATTTATAAATATTCAAAACAAGAAAAAGCATAGATCATATGTAAAACTGATGAAGTAAATTATAGAAGCGTTCAATCATATTTTTGTTTATAATAGGAACATGGGTGGTTAGAGCTATCTCATATGATATTGCTATAATATAGTTTACCAGCTAAATATTTCATATCAAACTAACTGCAATAGCTTACACAGAGGAACTGTTGGAATCATTAATGTTACTATTAAGCAATTCTTGGAAAACTGGGGAAATGCCCAGATACTGGAAAACTGCAGATGATGTTCTTATACTTAAGAAGGGCAAAAGAGATAAACCCAGGGAATAAAACAATTAGCCTCAAATCAGCACCAAGCTCTGTTTTAATTACGTTAAGTTGAGGTGAGGGCTAGATATCCCCAAGTAATGTCACAGAATGGTTAATGCAATACTCTAATTTTATGCGAATATCTAATTCTTTCCTTTTTGATTATGTTAGTGAGTACGTTTTCAGAGAAACTTGTCTTTTTAAACAAGACAGCCTGTCTCCTTGATGAAGGCCCTTTGTTATGTTTATACCGTTTCAAAAGTAGGAACTTTGAGCCTTATTGAGACTGAGAAACCATCACTAGATATTTTGTAGGGGAGGAGAAAGATCATGGGGTTTAGACCACAGAAAATAGATTATAAAGTGGTTTGGATTTGTGGGAGAGAAGGAATTTTTTTCTCTGACAAGATGCCTTATTGTACACTAGGCATTTAACACTGAAATGTGCCCCTTTTGTTTCTAAGCGATTTCTAGGTGGCAACACTGCTTTTGAGAGTGGGACTGAGAGTCAGTCCTGCAGCCATGCCACTACCATCTCATAAATTGCCACCTATCAGCTAAGCTGCAGTATCTAATGGTATATGCTCATAGTCTCTCAAAATCTGAGATAAGGCAGTTCAGTCAGCCCTTTGTGAACAAATTTTACAATAAATCATAGTATCTTGTGTTTGTCATGGGCTAACAGTTCTTATTAGCCTGGCTCAGCTGGCAGGTGGTAACTGCTCTGCTTTCATTGTATGTCTCTTCTTGCTCCTTAGTTCCTCGTAGGTAAATTTATGGCATCTAACTTCAAGATTTCATTCTAGTCTGTGAAAAGAGCTTGGTATCTCATAGGGCAATTTCTTCCAGCTTTAAGATGTCTAAAATTGGTGGCATGAGCTGGCATTCTGGTGGTAATGATTATCCTCATTGGCAGTAGAAGGCACCAACACAGTTTCTGAGACCAGATTAATTCTACCTGCCTTTGTTTTGGAGGATTTCCTGCAATGATTTTTAAGTGTTCCCTTATGAAGCACTGAGCACAATAGGAAAGCTTTGTTGGTGTAGGAAAAGACATTTACTTTTTATACTGACAGAAGCCAGAAGCTCTCTGTCTGGAAGTGCAGTCAGTCCCCAGAAGAGGCAGTACCCTGTGTTTCCCTCACTGGCAGACCACAGCAGCTGGTTAAAGAGCAAGTGACCTTAATGTTTTTTGAAGGAAATCTCAAGCATTGTTTTACAACCAAAGTTATAAATCTGTAACAGGAAAAGTGGGGTGATCTGTGGGAACTGAAAAACAAATTTGGAGAAACTGTAATGGCATTAGGAAAAGCAGAGTTGACTTGCATTTCAAGTGGAGCCTTGCATGCATATTTTGAAAGTGCTTAAGACACAAGCTTCATTAAATATACGTTTTCATTCTTCCAGTGAAACAACAAATGTTTCATTCACTCAACAATTTACATGATTTAAAATCTATGAAAAATAAAAAGAAGCAATAAACCCCAAAGTTTGAGAAGGAAATTGCAGTAAGAACTAAGAGGAATACTTCAGTAAAGACAAAAATATGGAACTAGAGCCCATACTTAGGGTGGGAGAGTCAGGAGGCAATGACTTTCTGTGAAAAAATCAGTTTAACTTGTGTTGTGGTCATTAACATCCATTCTCTGGTGAAGCATATGTCGTATTTTGCTTAACAAAATGTGAATGTCCCTAGAGTGTGCTGACATTTAATGTTCTGTAAGTATCATGAGCCCGAATTCTAACATCCTTCTACTGTACAATGGCTTTCTTACTTCGTGCACTTGATCTTGCTATGGTAATAACTAGTAATCTTGAACTGTACCTAGGTGAAACATTCGTGCATGAATTGGTTTACATGTAGTCTGTCAATTGTAGATAATTTGCATTAAATATATAGTGCTGTTTAAACTCTTGTCGGTTACTTTAAAAAATTTACTACAGATATTAGAAAATTTGGAACAAGGCTTAGCTGAAGATGGAAGTATGACTAACATTACACAGGAGAACAGACAAGGTAGGTATTCTTTAAACATTTTTTTCACAGACAGTATGTTTTTATTTCTTGCCTAAGTATGCCAGAAATTTTCACAAGACTGCCCTAGAGTGGTTAAAACAGTATTTTTGTAATGTCATAGTCTACTCAGCCCCCAAAATGATACACTTCGTACTTTTATTTGCTGGAATTAATTTTACAGTTTTGCCCTTGATCGAACTGATGCACTAAATCGATTCTTTTTCCTACTTAGAAGAAACAAAAAGCATGTCTGCTATCCTTTAGTGATTAATATATAAGTGTATTGCTGTTGCAGCTAGATGGACGTTTCATCTTAAGCCTTGTCTGACCAACTCCTCTCAATCCTTATGTCTGACATCCACTCAGTTTTTTCACATTGAACTGCCATCATACAATGGCTACACTGGCTTAGGGTGCTGCTGCATAGGTGGCCTAGTCTCACTGTAGCTGCATGGTGCTTAGACTCCTGAAGTCACTAGAAAACACCTAAGGCACTAGAAAAATATTTAGATTATGTTGAGCTACATCATCATTTTCATGATTTTGTGTCCGATTATGTTTTCTCCTCTTCCTTCTATCTTATTGCGTAGCTTCAATAGTATAGGGTACATTACTGCATAAAAAAGGGTGATCAGGACAAAGTAGTTGTCCTGCATTTTTTTTTTAAACGGAAGAAGTCATTTGAGTATACTTGACAATTGGACAAGAGGTGACATTTCAGACATTGCTATGGATTATATGGACCCCTCATAGTGCCTAGCAAGTTCAAAACATCACACCAGAAAAACAAAAACCTTTTAGCTTCAGCTAACAGTCTAAGGAATGTTACCAACTTCTTTCCGGGATAACATTCACATGGAGCCTGTGGGAAGTAAAAGTCTGGCTCTGAGATAGGAAGAAGCCAAGCAGAGTTAGTACCAGAGTAAAAAAATAATTATAACAAATTCCTTAAAACAATGTCTCTCTAGAAGGGTGCAGACCTGTGTAAACTATTCTTCTGCCAGGTCTTCATTTTGACTGGATGTAAAAACAGCTTGAATGTTTTACTGTACTTGACTTAATACACCTTCTATATATCCTAAGAATATTAACACGTGAGTAGCATATATTACAAAAATGTTTGCAGATACAGTTGAATACATTTACTACTCTTCTCAAAAGGGTTAGGAAAAAGGGAAAGAATCTAACGTTGAAGATTTATCCACAGCTCTTCAGGAGTCTGTGTTCTTCTGTCTTGTATCTACAATTCTTTTTGCCTCTGTTCTACTTACTTTTCCCTATTAGCCCTTTCTACCAGATTTTTGTCCTTATCCCCATATCTTTTCCTTTTTACCACTTTAAAACTAGGATGTTGGTCCCCCATTAAATACAAGGACTTTTTCCTAGATGTGTCATAATCCTGTGTCCTGCATTCTGCCTCGCTCATGAGTTTCTGGCTCCTTGCTTTTCCTCTCTGCTGCTCCTTTAGAGCTCAGATGGCCTCAGGAGGAGGCATAGTTAGAAAAGCAGGAGCTAGTAGTTACCAAGGGACATGGCTGCAGAAAATTTGGAGGGATCTTTGCATGTCTACTATGCAGCTGCCTGTAGGTTTAAGACTGCCGAAAAGCCCACGGGACTTTTGCAGAGACTGTTGACTGCTACTGTCTGTAGAGGTCAGCCAGGTCTGCTCCCTCTCTGCTTCCTTGCTGCATTTGTAGCTCCAGGAGGCTGATAATGGGTTTGCTTTCTTCCATCTGAGACTAACTGAAGCAAACCTTATTAACTTTATGTGAAGACAACCCTAATTCATTATAGGGATTATGCTTAGCCTGTAATTTCCATGCTGCGGGTGTAAGAAGGTGCAACACCAATCAACTTACCATGTACATCTCCTCTAGTCTGGAACAGAACACCTCATTTGCCAGCTTTTCAGCAGGCAGAGAGATTTAGCATTGCACCACTTGCCTGCACCACACGTTCTACAAGATGCCAATTTTGCAACTTCACAGTGCACAGGACACCTATTGAAATGAATGGCAGCGTGGAGTACAGAGTCCTTGATGAATAACAAGGAAAAGGAAGTGCTTAGAGTGGAAACATGACTGCATGGACTTGCAGAGAGGGTTTCAGGCATCTCAGTAACATACAATGATCTGCTGTTGGGTTTTGTTTACTGCTTTGCAGGTTTTCTTTAACCCCTTTCTGCCAGTGCTAAGAAGCCTCATCACACGGGGCTACACAGGAATTTCCAGACAAAGTTCTGTTCAGTTTATATCACAGTCTGAAGACATCTGGCCTGCCTGCTTTGAGGTCCTTTTTTGAGAATTGTAGCTGGTGCTATCTGATTGTTAATAGGAAACCTAGATGTCTACAGTGTAGGAATCAACATGTAACTTGTCACCTAAGTCCTAAAAAGCTGAGTGTGGTTACCAAACTATGAGGACATGCAAAAAAGGAGGTATTTGCTTAAGTGAAGTAATAAAGGGGAGTTATTTAATTATGTCCAGGTTTTAGACACACTCACAAGGAAAGAAAAAAGGAAATGTGTCGTAAGGTATTTGCTCGTGGTTTACAGCATCCTCTCCATTAGTAGCACTAGTGATGTGTGGTCAAGGGGGAATTTCTAAAACAAAAAGCTAGGACTAATGAATGATTTTAAGTTCAGTGGATGAAATACTGGATTCAGTGTTGAGCCCCACAATACCCCTCTTTTCACAAAGATAATTTGAGAATATTAATGAGTTGGGTTTTTTTGTTTTGTTGTTGGAGAGGATTGAAGGATTTTTATTTTTCAGGAAGGAAAGTAGACATTTCACCAAGGTCTTCTTATTTGTAATGACATTTTTGTGTGCTGAAAGAATTATCTGTGTAACCTGCCATACTTTCATCAGAGACTACATTAATGACACAAATGAGTGGTCCCAGTTCTCACAATTTCATTGAAATAGCCTCTTCTCCCTTCCCCCCACCCACTTTCAAAACATTATAATGACCTTGACAGCTGATTGACTAAGACACATTTCTTTTTCAAATGTTCTAAATTAATAGTCCTGGTGTTTATTTTTGAGGATTAGAGGAATATTTCTAGCATTGATCTGGGGTACTGTAACACAAGAGAAAATAAGGATCTGTGTGAACCATTCTCTTACAACATCAGGAGTCTGTCTGCAAAGCGAGAGGGAGAAATCTGCTGCTGCAGCTTTTAATGCCTGCAAGCTCCAGGAGCATGGGGAAAGCAGACAGGCTTGGCAGATTTTTTTCCAGCATATCTCTAAGCCAGAGGCAAGCACAAACAGTCCCCCACTCAGACATTTCTCACTCTGCATGTTTTGGCTCTGAAATTACATTCTAGCTGTGTTTAATTTTTGAATTTATCACATTTATTGCTGTAGATTAGGTGTTTTTAAACTGATGCTCATTATCACTTGGATCCTTTTATGCACCTTTTGTTCTGATGTTGGAAAATGCGTGGCTTATTTTGGTGTTTAATATTTGGCCTGAGCTGAAAGCTGAGTGGCTGTCTATTGCTCTGCGTTGTTGCATCGTGTTTGTTACCCAGAGCTGCTTGAGCAATTCCCTCAGAGAGATGCAGAATTCTCTGATGCCGCAGCATGGCTGGGAATTAAAAATTCTAGGCTAAAACCCAGTGGTGTTAACGAGAGGGACCTTTCAAAATCGTAATTCATAGGACCAGTAATTGATGGCAAGAAAGAACCTCTAATTTATTTGTGCAAATTCACAAGCTGCTCTTATTTTGCAGCCTCTGTTCAGCTGTGGAGGTCACGTCTGGGCCGGGTGATGTACTCCATGGCAAACTGTCTGCTAATGATGAAGGTACGTGGGTGGCAGAACTGCAGAGGTACCGTATATTCCAGAAGAGGATGTCACAGAAAGTGCAAGTGAATTACTGGTGCAGAGATAAGGGAAGACTACCTGACAGTACATGAAGGTTTTGCTGAGTGAAGTATTAATTAGACTTAATAATGTCTTATTTAATAGATAGCTATTTGCAGTAATGTTCTTTGGGAACATATCTGTACTTATTTCTCCCCAAATCATTCTAGAGAACATGTAATAACAATACAGAATTTGCATTTTTAAATTGAATTTTTCAAACACTTAACTAAATGCTCTAATTAAAAGCAATTATGTGCTCTATCTTTTTCAAACTGCATTAGGATTGTGGCTCTGTTTGTGAGGATTAATAACATTGTAGCCTTTGTAGCTGATGAAGATCCAGAACATCTAAATACGTCCTCCCCTGTCAACCGATCTCAGTTGTAATATATCGTCTTTCAAGTTTAAATCCTCACTAGTGGATAGAGGTGGAATAGAAAGGAATAAAAGCAAAAGTGACTAGCCTCCACTGTTAGGTTTTTTTCCCTTGATTCCTCCTTACTTTTTTCCCAATTCTACTCCATTTGGTACCACACACTTAGCTTTCTCCTTGTATTCAGGAAGTAGAAATAAAACAACTTCTACCAGTCCCCTTGTGGTCAGGGAAGCAGGGCTATGGTCATTCTTGCAGCAAACTGCTATTACCCTGAGCTTAACTGTACTTCACAAATCAGTTAGCACAACAGCCTCAGAGCAGGGCCATCAGCAGTATAATCTTCACAGGCCAAGACTTGCACTCCTGGCTCCCTGCTCTTTCAACTGCCCAAGGTCGTGCCAGATGTGATCCTTTGATGTTTACCAAGGTACTTCCCAAAGAGGGCTCCATTCTTAATATTATAATATCTCAAAAAGTATGCTTTTCTTTTTTTTAAATATAAGAGCCATTTATCCAGCTCTACATGAAATGGAATATCCTTGTTATGAGAATTAAGGAAAACATACATTTGTTTTCATAATTATATTGCGATAAAAATACTTCCGTCTTGAATAGAAATAATTGTCCATTAAACTATGAGATATTTTTAAGAATTAGCAAACATTTGTGTTTTGAGGTAGGTACATGACACAGGTTCATTTTTTAAAGAACTTCCTTTTTCAAAAAACAAGTGAAGAAAGCATGACTTGCCATCCCAAACAAAGTAGAATATATAAATAAGAAAATGCTGGTATATATATTTTCAAGAAGTTCACTTTTCACTGTGAATTGTTTTTAATTCTTTCAGTGTTTTTCTTCTCATGTACACACAAATGCACATGCATGGACACTTTTCACCTTCCTCTGGTTTGGTCTGGTTAGTGCTATTTTCTTTGAGTAATAGAAATGTATTTCTGAGTACTGATTACCATCTTTTTGAAAATGATACTTCAGAAATACTGCAGCTCAGATACTTCTTAAGACCAGTTGTATTCAGGGCATATCTCACAGCTGTTAAGTTGTAGTTCCATGGTAACTTCTAGATTGTCCACAACTGCATGTTGCATTTCAGTGCATTGGCTATAGAGTAGTTGTGAGTCTTTCAATTTTCAGAAGTATCCCTAGATGATTCTAACATGCAGCAGTGCTGTAATCATCTTCTCCACTTTGCATAATATTCAGCAAGAAACTATTTCTTCAAATAATTTTTAAACACACTTTTCTAAGTTCTCCCATGAACAATTATATTAATTGAACAGAGTTCCACCTTTTTTTTGCTGTTCTGTAATATACTTTAAAAACTGCATTTGTTTTTATTCAAGTATTTCAAGTATATGTAATTTAAGAAAAAAAACAATTTCATTCTCCAAGTCAGCGCCATCTATTGCCATCTAGTGACCATTCACAATATTGCAACAGGATTATGCTTGATCCCCAGGTACTGTTCGGTGATAGAATACCTTGTGCTAGTAATAATTAATAGATTAATAGTAATAATTTATTAAAGTAAAACTATGTGACAATGGTATGAAAAAAATAAAAATTTGCTATCTTTCTTTAAGTAATCTCTTTGACCAAAAAAACCACAGTAGTATTTAATCTTGTCAGGGCTGATGCTTGAAAATTAAAAAAAAAAAATGCTTCAATTAGATATTGGCATTATAACTATTTAAATCTACTTTAATTATCCTCAACTCTAATTAGGTCTATTTCATGTCATGTCTCTTCTGCATTACTTCTCTGAATTAAGGAGTTCTGTTTACATAGCACAATGATTTTTGCCTTTTTAAATATGGTATCATTGGTTTCATAGTTAAACATCTCATTAAATTATTGAGATGGTATATTATTTTGAAGTTAGTGAGTGAAGCTCAAGAAAGTGATTCATCCAGACTTGTGCAGGAAACCTGCAGTGGAACAGGAAATCAGTCATGTCTCCTTTGTCCTGGGACTGTCTGTCCAAGGTACTGAATTATGTCTACTGTGTCCCTTTATCTGTGTGACCAGTGATAGTTCAGTAGAAATTTAAGGCAGTCTTAATATACCTTATTTTCCTGATCATCCCCCTTTCTTTGTACAACCTTTCTTAAATGGATTCCAGCTTCCTTCCGTGCACCACTATTGGACCTAACCAAATGATGAAGAAATGGTGGATCTCAATCATATCAACTGATGTCAAACAGCTTTCCCATTTCCTGTGAACAAAGGGCAGCTTAAGGAAGGATGTGGAAATACAGCAGGAAGAAAAGGGGAGACCATGTAACCTGTCACTGTAGACTTCCATTTATAAGAACTGTGGGCTTAAGTCACTATGAAACCATATCCTGAACATAGCAGCCTGAGGAATATTCATTTAAAATGCAGCTGATGATGTGCATTGCTTCATTTCAACTCTAATTGCAAAATGTCTGTCACTTTACTAAATCACCATGGAAGTGTCTTGAAAACTTTTAAAGTTCTTTTCATCTGAGCTAAAATCGCTTTTGACATTATCTTACCAGACTTTTATCTCTCTAAGGAATAAACACTTAAGTATTTTCCATATATATTATAAATGCACTCTAATTAAAGGCACATTTTGTGCTTTTTAGTTTTTTTCAGTGTTGTCTTAGCTTTTGTAGAACTTGCCCTTTGTAAAACAAAAGCATTAGAATTGATTTTAATTTGGGTCTAATACAATTAAAATTGTACCAAGAAGAAGTAACAGCTTGTGCTAGTAACACAAGGAACTGATGCTGAAGGACTTTGGTTCCTCTATGATTTAAAGGAGAAAGACTGCATGAATCATCATGTCTTTTGCCTAACTGTGCTGCAGTACAGCTCTTTGGATTCACAGCACTATGAATCTCTGCTTTCATAACCTTTCCACAAATACACTAGATAGAAAGGGAGGGTAAGGTATCCTTGTCCTCTTTTACCTAAATAAAGTATTTATGAACTGTACGCTTTGTAGAACTAAAGCTGATTTTTAATCTAGGGTTTATTGAACCTACTCTCAGAATTCTACACATTGTGGTCATTTATGCTTATTTCTAAATATTTCATAATTAGTATTTTAAGTAGTTAAGGTGGTGATGAGGGAAACATGAAAATGTGTGATGCAGTGACCAAGAAGGGAAGTACAGTTATACTGCAGTGCTTGAAAGGAAAAACATAACCTCAGCTGAAATTTTTGTGCAAGTAGGTCCAGTGAATTACTAGAACTATTTTAGATTAGTATAGGTAATGTTAGCCCCAAATTTTTATAATAAAAGAGGTATTGTATTATAAAACAATAGGCCAACTTTCATTCATATCCTGAATTGCACAATTTCAGTCCTTCTCTTGGGATTTTTTTTTATGAAGGTGTGGAAAATCTGAAGGCTCTTAATCTTTAGAAATTAAATACCGTGATAATACATCAGCCCTACCTTTAAGTCTTAGTATCACAAAATGTAGTCATTGGGATTTTTACTGGCAATACTTAACGTGTTTTACTCCTCACAACTATGCCTTGTATCAATCAAGACTTAACTCCTCTGAGGCACTGTGTATTTATCATTCTATCAGACAATTTCTGTTGTATTAAGTCACATTAGCAAAACTGTGAATGACAACAGTCTTTGGTAAGTGAGATTAAATATCACCTATTTTACAATATGCCCCATCAGAAAGAACTGCCAGATAAGATGCCTCTGTAACTGGCCACAGAATAGTATAATTCTGTATCCATTGCCAATAATAAGTGTGAATAAGTATGAATATTAGATTTGGAATAAACTCTAAATGTTAATAATTAATTGTTCAGAATTAATGATTATACCCACAATATACAAGTTGTTTGCAAGGTCCTGCAGAGTGCTTCCTGGGCTATTTAAGTCAGCTTCTACAATTCTAGGACATATAATTCCTCTCATATACAGATCACACTCCAAAGACTTGTCTTGATTTTTGTTTATAAGATACTATTAATATGTTCCACATAGAAAGGTTTGAGTTGGAACAGACCTCTAAAGGTCATCTAGTCAAACCTCCCGCTGCCATGTGCTGGGACATCTTGAACTGTATTGGGTTGCTCAGAGCCCCAGCCAGTCTGACCTGGAATGTTTCCAGGGATGGGGCATCCACCACCTCTCTGGGCAATCTGTTCCAGTGTTTCATGACCCTCACTGTAAAAAATTTCTTCCTTATATCTAGTCTAAATGGACCCTTTTTTAATATAAAACCATTACCCCTTGTCCTATCACAACAGGCCCTGATAAAAAGTTTGTCTCCATCTTTCTTATAATCCTGTTTCAAGTACTGAAAGGCTGCAAGGAAGTCTCCCCAGAGCCTTCTCTTCTCCCGGCTTAACCCCAACTCTCTCAGCCTTTCCTTATTGAGAGGTGTTCCAGCTCTCTGATCATTTTTGTGGCCCCTCCTCTGGACCTGCTCTAGCAGGTTCATATTTTTCTTATGTTGAGAACTCCAGAGTTTGATACAGGGTTTAGTACTTTGAAGTGCATCCTTAGGAAAAGAAATTCATTACACCTGGGGAACACTGCTTCCTCAGACTAAGCAGGAGATGAAGAAAAACCACCTTTGCTAGTAGCTGTGTTCACATTACGGAAAAGTTAAATGAGTACTGTATTTTGACCAAGAAAAATGGTTGGGTAGAGAGTATTCCAAGATATCCGTGTAGTTTTGAAAGATTGTTCTTTGTTGTCTTTTGCTTCCTAACATCCACCACAAACTCATGTATTAAGTTGAAGGGCAGGACTGTCAGGAAGCACCAAATTATTAAAACACGGAGAGTCTTCTGCCTTTGCATAGCCTGGCCTCTGTAAGCGAAGGCAGGCACTTTCTGCCTCTGCTCGCAGTCTCTCCAAGGAGCTGTAGCTGAGGCTGGCACAGCCCTGTGCCCCGTGAGTGTACCCACAGCATGTCCTCAGTCAGCACAGAGTACATGCAGTGTTTCTCACGTGTGCCTGCCAAACCCTGTGTAGCCAGGCTCTGAAAGTCAGGTACTGCCCAGATCATTGAATTACTGTAGTTTAACCGTGAAACAGCTGGACTGCAGGAACCAGTCACAAGGCCATTTCTTTCCTGTGGGAAATGGGACCATGGTTTTGTTTAATATTCTGTCACTGGTCGTTAGCTGGAAAGTACAGTGGCACTGCATCTTGAGTAGGCGGATCTCAGAGCTGCCCCTTGCCAGCACAGCCTTCATGCCGATGGGGAGTGGTGTCACTCGCAAAGCTTTCTGGAAATCAGACCCAGCCCACCCCTCACTTAGTTTTAACCCAAGTCAGTTTTCTATTTAGATTACCTGCTTTTATGCAGTATGGTAGAAAAAATCAGCAATTTAGGTGAAGAGACGGAAAATGACTTGTTTCCCTTGGCAGTAGTGCTAGTTTGTGATCTGAATACGTGCAAAACTGCAGTTTCTGTTGTGCAATGTTGTTTGCAAGTCTGTGCACAGGCAGTTCCTAAAGCTTCAGAATATAGTTTGTTAAACCATATAAATTATACATATATTTGAAACGAGACATTTCTCAAGTATGTATACCCCCAGTCACACAGAAAGTGCTTGACTTTTATACTAAATCATAATCTAAGCTGAAGAGTAAATGTTTCAGTTTTTGGCGTTTAGCTACTGAAAGAATATGATCCAGTTAAAAAAAAGGGAAAAAAAGATCCCCTGTGTATGCAGTTCCCATATAACTGAGAAAAGACCAATATAATCAGCTACTAGTGCCTACAGGGATTGATAAAAATTTTGTCCCACTGACAAGTTGCAATTACTTTAATTCTGTTTGAGTAAGTCCACATAAAAGGTGAAGAATGCTGATCTTAAATACTTGATCATGTGCTTTTTACCCTTAGGACTATGTGCTTGCTGTAGATGCTTACCACACCGTCATCAAATATTACCCACAGCAAGAGCCTCAGTTGCTGAGTGGAATTGGAAGGATTTTCCTTCAGGTATGCATTTTATTCTAAATTTGCTAGGTAATATTGCTGTTGATAGCTATGTAGGGAATAATTGTTGCATTTAAAACTATAGCTATTTTTATAGGGCTCATGTCAAATTGTAGAGGCAGTGGTCAAAAGAAAACTCTTCTACTATGTGATATTAGATAAAACCAGGAAATATGAAACACCTTTAGTATTAAAAGTGTATTAGCAAACAATGAACATGCTGTGGAAAATCATGCTGGTAATTTAATAAAAAAGTAACATTCTGTGTTCTCTAAAACTAGCGGTAAAGCTCCACTGATGTCAGTGAGGCAGAATTTCACTAAAAATCTCATGTCTCACTGCCTCAGACTGCATGCAGCTCTCAGTCACACTGTGTAACTTCTATCTTTATCCTGAAAAAAATCTGAGTGTCCTTCTTTTGTCCAGATTATATCCCTGAGAACACAGGAGAGGGCAAATTAAAAGAAAAAAATAAGACAGTACAAGTATAATAAATGTCCGTGTAACCATACTTAATGATTATAAGTAAAAATAGATGTCTTTTTGTTTTTCATAGAATTATTCATATAAATAGCTATCTGATTGTTTTAACTCTTAGTATCTCACAAGTTCTTTGCAGTTCTTCCATATTTCTGATACTGATATTTCAAACTTTTTTATCTGCTTACTTTTTAGTATTAGTGATAAATCTAATTTTGAGTTGTCAAGTATTTACAAATTATCTTATTTGTGACATTCATGTTCTAAAATTATATTGAAATGGAGTAATTTTCTCTTGATAGATAATTGTTAATATTGTTTGCTTGAAATCATAGAATGTCATTCAAATTCAATTAGGGATTTTCAGTTCTCAGCAGGAACATGCTTTCACAGTGTGGTAGGCATGTCTGTCTTTAAAAGTATCTTGTTTAAAGTGGATCTGCATCACTATAGAACAATTTTATAATATTGGCTGCATGCATTAATTATTATCTAAATAGGCAACCTAGTAATTATGCATATTAATGAACAGTACTGTAAATATGCATAATACTATTGGAAATTGAAGTTATTAATAGTTTTGGTCTTACTGAGAAAATGACTAGGTACATTACTGGTACTGCCTTGCTGACGAGAGTGTCTGCCCTAGTGTCACACTCCAGTCTGTTTGTAGCTCCATTTGCTATAGAAAAATTGTCACTCCCAGGAGGAAAGTGTCTCCTGACTTACAGAGTCATTTGAAGGCATTGACCTCCTTGGTTCTAGCTGTGACAACAGGGCTTTAGGGCTTAGTGGTTCTGCTGTCATAACTGGACATAACAAAAGGGCATATGGGGAGTCCTGGATATTTTCATGTGATCTAGATAGAAGTTCAAAGGAATCATTTCTGAATGAAAATGTTTTCCTTTCTTCTAGCACCTTAAAGAGATAAGGTTTTATTGTTTAGCTTGTTGTCTTTTTCTGTAACACAATCTTCAGCTCTGTCTGGGTGGTACTGTTGCAACAGATGCAAGATTTTGATATATTAAGAGGAATAGGGAGTGTGCAGGTAAACAAACCAGAAGTTCAAATTAAAAAAAGACAAATGTGTTACAGGCCTGGGCACCATAATTTTGGTAAGATCATTCTGTGGTGTGTGTGCACGGTTGACATGGCACTCTCTGGAAAACAAATAATATGTCTTGCAGGTAAAATGGGAAAGCAATTTTCTCATATTCAAGTGTTACAACTTCTCAAAACCAGGTAGTGATTTCCAAATAACCACACATTGTGCTGATAACTTTGAAGTTTTTCCAAGAGAGGCGTAAAGGAGCCAGATTCCAGTTGCTCATCAGCCACAGATACTGTTTGACAATAGACATCACAGATACGAAACAAAACAGTAATGTAGAATGAAGTGTAATTCAGGAGTTGAACAGAAAAAAATTGTAATCTTTTTCAACATGTAAAACTTTATGTGTGATTTACTTTTTCTTAATTAAATTGAGCTTACTAGTTTAAGGCGTCATATCTTCTTTATCTTCACATGTAAGTGGAGCATAAAGAGGTCTAAATCTGATGTACGGCCTTTAGCTGTTGCCTTAATAAGTGGGAAATGAGGATGAGAGAAGTGAAGAATGCAGGAAAAGACAGAGACTGTCACAGAGAAATTTTCAGAAGCACTATAATTCTGTCAGCAATCATCTGCCCAGTAAAACAGAAATTCACATGAAATGAGGAAACACATTTTAGTCTCTAGGATTACATTGTGTCTTGCTAATAGACTCTGCTTATTGACCAACCTATCCAAGTTTGCCGTTTAAATAACTACTTTAAAGAATTTAGAAAGTAGAAAACTGCCTGACCCTACCCTCTGTAACAGATTGCTGCAAAACAGAGTCAAAAGCAATAAATACATCCTAGGAGTATGTAAGAGAAATAATCTCAGTTTCTGGACAAACAACAAACTTAAACACATAATATATTAGAGGATCCTTGTTAGAGGATATGATTATTTGAAGTTAAGAATGGAACTTTCATTTTTATTTGATATGCTAAGTATGATTAGATACTGAAATCACACTTTCTGAACTAAGTTAAATAAAATTAAGTGATGAAGACCCCTTTAAACTTTGACATTTTAATGACTAATTAAAACTAATTATTTCTTTAACTGGTCTTTCCCTCCCCCTCCCCAGAAAAGTAAACTGTTTCCCCTCTGTGGGAAGAATGAGAATTAAGAGTTTGACATGTTTGTTGAGAAGATACAAGATGCTGCTAAGAAATGAGAACTCTTCATGATCACAAATAATGTGTGATTAGTCTCAAAGCATATTAGATTTGGACTCGTCAAGCTCCCAGTGGAGCAAACTGGTAGCTTGCTTTAGAAATTGATTATTCTCATGGTTAAAGGAACTCCTTCTAATTTTTAAGCTAAAAATACTCAAGGACAGATTCATTTACACTTGTGCCAGCATTATCCTCTAGTTAAATGTAATTATTTTCTTGGTGATTTACATCTTTAGTGTTATTTATAGAGGGAAATTGTATTCTTTGATGTTATAACTGAATGGATAAGATTTTAGAATGAATGTTTGTTTTGTTTGAGTCCAATTACATTACACCTGGGAGAAATGCATCTGTTTCATGAGATAAGACTATTAATGGCTATTCCAGAAATGCTTGGTAGATGGACAGTTGCATCTTTAACTGCAGTATTCAATTGAATCATCTCTTAAATGTAAAGAAGAATAATTTCTTTATGTTGACAAGGGAGAACTCTTGTGGTTAGAGGAAAACCAGTATCTGTTTAATATTAGTGATGTTAGTAGGGCTTTGGATACTTGCCACTATGATATTCCCATAGCCAAATTGGGAAGAAATCTAGATGAAACCTTCAGGTGGATGTTTGCTGTCTCTGAAAAGTGTAGTTGGAAAGTCATTCACTGATGACTAGGACTTTCTAGATGATCTTTTCCTCAAGGATGTCTGTAGGGTTTGTAGTGCTTGTATTTTTTGGTTAGGTACTTGTATGATGAAATGAGAAGCATGTTTGTAAAAAGTACAGATGATGCCAAGCTTGGAGTGGTACAGACACTAAGAAGGGCATGATCAGAATGCAAAATAATCTTGACAAGTTGAGAAACTGAAATGTTAAATTGGCTCTGATTCAAACAGCAAAAGGCAAAATGCTTCCGAAGGCTGGGAGTAATGTACAAAATGGGAAGCAACAACAAGGTACTGTTCTGTAGAAAGGAATTAGGCTAAGGGTAAGAAAATACACATGGGTAAACCAGTTGGACTTCAAAATTCCTGGTGTAAAAGCAAACTCCATATTCACATGTGAAATGTAATATGATTCTTCCATTCTCACTGCTGGAGAGAGATCAGTTGGAGTGTTGTGACCTCTTAGGTGAATGCTTGGGGAGGATGTGAAGTAACAGGAGAGAGTTTAGAGAATAACATCAAGAATGATCAGAGAAACCAGAAAGCAATATCTGTGAGAAAGGGTTGAACCCTGATTTGCTTGAAAATGGATTCTTATTCTAGAAGGAAAAAGTAAACATTTTCAGATATGTAAAAGGCTGTTAAAAAAGAGGACTTATACCATTCTCCCTGACCACTATGGACAGGACAAAAAGTTGAGGTAAAAACTGCGGTAAGATAGAGTGTATTTTGTAATACTAAGGCAATTTAAGAATTCTGGATAAGTTTCCTAGTAAGACTCAGATGTGTAATACTCACTGTCTGAGAACTTTAAGGAAACTTCAACACATTTGTCACAAACATTTTCATAGTGTTGTCCTGTTCTTGAACAAACAGGTGATCTCTTAAGGGCTCCTGAAATCTCCCCACCTGAGGGCTGCCTGGTTTCCATGGCTGTATGCTTCTGAACTAATTTAGTTTTACTCCTTTTGATAGATTTTGATGGATTTATTTTAATCAATACTAAGTTGTTGTCTTCTTCCATCTCTCCAGCCTGAAAAGTACACTGCTAATTTATTTTCCAAGGGGGCCTTCTTCAAATATTTTTTTTTCATCTCAAATAGCAATGTATGTGACATACTCTTAGGTGAAATACCCCATCCTTTCTAGAAATCCCCTTGCTCATCCCCTCCTCCCATAAAATCTGTACTTTTTTATGCTAGCTTTCAAATCCCTCAGCCTGCACGACCCACTCACCAATGTTTCTTAGTCTGCAGATGGACTGTCTCCCCAATAACCTCAGTGGCCCATTGCATGGGGGTTGTTTTCTGGTGTGTTGTGGTGTGTGGCCCCTGGCTGTGACCCAGAGGTTGTGGGTTAACCAGCTGTGGGTCCTGTGCTATCTACAAGGCTACTGTATTCCAGTTCTCCTGCCTTATTGACAGCTTCTGCCTGTGTCCATCTTCCTGCAGAGTAACGCCCAATCTCACTGGCAGTGGCTCTGACCTTGTCTCATTTTCAGCTACTTTATGAACTCTGGAGTTGGTTACAACAAAAGAGCCAAACTTGTGGGCCCTCCCTGCCCTACAGTCCATGAGTGCTCCACAAGCCCCAGCTGAGGCCTTAGGCAAAGTGCAGATGACTTTGGGATGCTTTCTGTGGCCTTAATATGGCTCTTCAAATACATTGTTTGATAACAGGTGTTACCCAGTTGTCTTGGTGCCAAACAATTGATAATAGACTTTGATATGTTTGCTATGTTTTGTGTCTTACATCTTTCTTTGTGAAAGATATAATCAGGATGTATCTCTTTTCTTTTTCTTGTGGTAACTTTCTTATGATTTTTCTGTCTAGATTGGAGACATAAAAACTGCAGAGAAATATTTTCAAGATGTTGAGAAAGTGACTCACAAATTGGATGGACTTCAGAGCCAAATTATGGTTTTAATGAACAGGTAGATAATTTAATAGCTAAATAAAACATTTTAAAATACAGTTTTGCAAAGTATGCAAGATGATCATTAAACAACCCTTGAGACAATCCTGTTCTCTTTCTCTCTTTTTTGTAACTACATCTGTCGTGAGACTGAATGGCATACAGACCCAGGAGATCTGTATTACTTGGTACAGTCATATTATCCTGCATTGAAATTGTGATCCTTCAGTTGATTTTACAAAGCTTTTTCTCATTCTTCCAGGCATTGCATATTTTCACTCTGCTTTTCCAATATACATTTACATAAGTAACTCTTAGTAGAGGAGAAGCTATTTTGGGCCGTTATCCTACAATCAGATCTGCCAGGAAAGTTACCACCTGGTAGCTTCAAAGCATGCTTGAATACATTGTAGTAAATGGAGCTGTGTGATGGGGGCTCAGTTTGCAGTGGTTAGCACATGGGCTTAATATATTTAGAAGATGCTATTCAAAAGTGCTCTGAAAATGATATGGCTAATTTCATGAAGAGAATAATTCCAGGAAGAGAGTATCTGCATTTAAAGTACTAAAAACACAATGAAGACTGCTGCTTTGGTAGGCAGAATATATAATAGCTGAGTGATCCAAGTTGTCATTCCATTTGTCTGTAAATCAGTGTCTCCTTCACACCGTGAAGAACAAATGTCAGAAACTTTCACATCTAGAACAAGAAAAATAAAAAATGGTGTGCATTCTTTTTTAAATGTATTATTACCTTGGGTTTTTTGGGAGAACTCATTTATATGTCACTTACTTTCTAGAGCATTTCTCCACCTTGGTCAGAATAATTTCTCAGAAGCTCATCGATTTTTCACAGAAATTTTAAGGATCGACTCATCAAATGCTGTGGTAAATCTCCAAATTGCTACGTTTATAATGAACACCTAAATTATTCTCGTAATACTTCATGCATGGATTTAATTAGTACCCAGAGTATGCTCAGAGCTTTATAGAAAAATTGGACGTGGCATGTGTACCAAAGGGTTTTCAGTATACATAAGGATAAGATGGAAAACGGGATGAGAAATTATGTACCAGTCTATATGAAGGGCATGAATACTTAGGGATGCACGTAGAAATTCTGAGACACTCTGTTTTATCGCAAAAGCACTTTTTTTATTCGCAAAAGCACTTTTTTTTTTGCAGTCACTGTTTTTAGTGTAGACATGCATGTCAGGAAAAGAAATGGCAGTTCTCAACATGTGTAAGATTACCTTGATTTGACATAACATTGAAGGGATATTTTAATTTTAAACATGACATTTCTAACACATTACATATCAGAGCCTTGGGCTCCCATCACAAGTGGACATTAAAGAAGAGCTATTTATTTACCTCTGGGTTTTCTACACCTGGCAGTTTTCAGTGCATGGTCATGTAAGAGTATTTCTAAGAAATCAGACAGCTTACCCCCAGTAGTCTGATCCAAGGCCATTTAAAGACTGAGGGGACTGATTTTAAAAAGCACATGAATTGCATCATTTCGCAGGCTGTAAAATAGTGTCTGTTATAAATCACACAAGATCTATAAGGTTTCCTGAAGGGAGAGAAAAATATTTCTTTTAAAAGGCCGTGTTCTTCCTTTATCTCCAGCTTTCAGAAAGTGTGAAAGTTTCTGCTGCTAAACATGTTATATGACTTTGTACTGTTAAAATCTTTCGGTAACTCATAAAACCTGTTTTGTGTGGTAAGGAAAATGGAACCTGACTTGATCATTTATGATGTACTTAGACTGCACTATGTGCTGGATTTACTTGAAGTCAGTTGTAGATGCCTTTGTGATAAGATAATATCTTCCTGTTGCTTATGTGGATCTTCTGTATGTAAGCCAGAGAGAAAAACGCTTCTGAAGATATAGTGAAGTCATTAAAAAAAACCATATGAAAATGACAGTATGCAGAGGCTCATGTAGTTTCTGAAATCTATTTCACTTGGCTTTCAAAATTAACTGATGTCCTATACTATTTATATTTCAATTTAGACTTCGTCTTTTAGAGTTTCCGCTCTTAGAACTCAGCAGGTCCTAACTGGCACAGGGTGGATCTTGAGAATAACAAGAAGAAAAGGACTGCATTGTATAATTGATAATGGATTTTAATTTTTGCTCACACAAAAAAAATAGTAATTCTTAGCATACAGTAAATCTGTTGTAAATCCAGATGTTAGACTTTTTTCTTTCTCTCTCATCGCTTATAAAGACATACATACATATATATAGGTATCCACACACACTATTTATTTACAATATATTTCTCTCTAGGCGAACAACAATGCTGCTGTTTGTCTTCTTTACCTGGGAAAACTGAAGGATTCCCTCCGGCAATTGGAAGGAATGGTTCAGCAGGACCCTAAACACTACCTACATGAGAGTGTTCTCTTCAACTTGACCACTATGTATGAACTCGAGTCATCTCGCAGTATGCAGAAGAAGCAGGCACTTCTAGAGGCTGTAGCTATCAAAGAGGGTGATAGCTTTAATACCCAGTGTCTCAAGTTAGGGTAGATCATTTCCAACTAATTTTTTCCAGCAAAGAAAAAATTTAATTTTTTTTTAAATTGTATATACTCTTGCTGATGTGTAAATGTGAAATAAAGTCTATTCAATTATGAATATTCAGTGGCATTAGTACAGAATCTGTTGGCTCTATACAGGCCTGTCATTGGGAAGACTTTGTGGTGACCTAGAGCCTGCTTCATCCCTACAAGTCTATTACTGTTCAGTTATATATATATATATATATATATACACACACACACACATATACAGTCAGCTACTCAGATTCTTTTGTAAGAAAAACTGAATTTGACCTTATATTGTCTTGATGATTTTCAGTAGTTAGTGAGCAAATCACATGAGCTGATTTCATCAGCTAAGAGTTACTGACAGAATATCAGTATGTGTATTACAGAAGGGAAATTCTGAATGCACTTCACTTGCTTATACTGTGTGTGTCTCTTTTGTCCCCATCAGACTCCTGGGTATTGCACCTTTGTGTGTCCAAGGCTCTCAGAGGAGGTTGCTCAATAACCACCATCCAGTCACAGCATGGCTGAGATTGGAAGGAACTGCTGAAGGTTATCTTGCCCAAGCCCTCAGTGGCAGGGTTGCCCAGGACCATGTCCGGAGAGCATGTGAGGGAGTTGTACAGTCCCGCACAGTATCAGTTTCCCACAACATGAGGGATTATACTAAGTGGTCTCCCTGGGTTTTGTGTTGCAATTAATTCTTTCAGATTAAAACATTTGGATTCTGGAAAGCTGCTCCACTCTGGCATTCTGCTTGGCAGAGAAAGGAGCACTGTCAGTTAAAGCAGAAACTCAACCCCTTTCGACGCAGTTTCTCTCCTTTCCTATTATCAAACAAAAACACTGTGCACAAAGTATTTCCCAGGGAAAATGATGCAGAACCTGAGGCAGAGGTATCTACGAGTTAGGCCACACAGAGTGGAAGCAAATGGGGTGCAGGACACAAGGCAGTTATCAGTGAGGCAACAGTATCTGCATACACTGATTTTGACATCTCTTGGAATACAGATTTTTTTAGGATCCACAGTACCACTGTGGTAGTGTATTTCACATCTCTGCCCATGTTTCTCCCTTCATCTCTATTGTAATGATTCAATGCAAATACTCCCACTCTTTGTACATGAATACAATATATACATCTGTTCATTTGGGGGTTTTATTGTTTTGAGATTTAATGTTTAGCAGTCGGAGTAGCTTCTTATCATAAATCACTGCCATGGGACAATTCTGTAAGTGTGTTATATTTTTTAAGACCACATCCATCAATTAATACTCACTCTCTTTAAATACACCCACTTGTATTTTTAAGTAACCAGTAACTCATTTTTATGCTTGTCCATCTGGAGATACTGTACGGGGGCCAAAGAGTTTTCTTCAAAAATCAGGTTGTTTGAAAACTTCTGCAATCTAGACATGCATAGAAATAAGATTTGATCACCTCAAAAGACATAACTTGTTCAATTTTTACAGGATATTCATGTTTTACAGGTCATATTTGTACACTGAAGTGACAGCTAGTTATGTACCAATCAACTGAAAAAAATATTCAGTCAGTTGGTATTTCTGTTTCTGGCTTGGCTTACAGGTTCCACAGCTGGATCTGAGCTGTGCAGCACCTGGGTAGACTCGTCCTAAGGTACTACTACTAAACTAAAAAATGAAATATTCAGCACCACCTGCTTCAGCTGGGTTTAAACACCATTTACATAACTTCAGTGAGTATTAAAATAGCAAATTAAAAGTAGTTACATTTGCATTATTATTTATGAGGGTTTACATTTGTTTTAAATACTGCTATGATTTTAGACAAGGTTTAACAGTAATTGGACAAATGCTCCATTTATGTTGTTACGAGTGAGTAGAAATCACTATAGTTTTCATTTGTTACAGCTGTTAATGTGATCTGGTATGTTACTCACTGTATTCATTGTTTAGTTATTTTAGTAGTATGTTTCCTCCAGCACAGGTCACTTTTCTTGGGCATGGGGTTTCTTAGGAGATAAAAAGAAGTCCTGGTATGTGACCACCATTGTTCTCAAAGACTTTGAGACCCCTGACAATTTAACAGAGCATGTTAAAATGTTAAATTTAACAGGACAGTAGTTTTAAACTAAAAGAGAGTAAGTTTAGATTGGATATAAGGAAATTATTCTTGATGATAAAGTTGGTGCAGCACTGGAATAGGTTGCCCAGAGAGGTTGTAGACTCCCTATCCCTGGAGGTGTTCAAGACCAGGCTGGATGGAGCTTTGAGCAATCTGGTCTAGTGGAAGGTGTCTTTGCCCATAGGAGGGGGTTGAACTAGATGATCTTCAAAGGTCCTTTCCAACCCAAACTATCCTGTGATTCCAGTTAAAAATTTTTACAGTGACATGTAAAATAATACAACAGAGATTCACATGCCTTTAGCTGTTGTACTATCTTCTACACTTTCAGGGAGCTTCATTTGTTTGTTCCAATACTAAGTGAAAGTAGCATGATCCGTTATCATCCAGCATGCTGAAGCCACTGGCCTCTGTACAGTCAAGGAGTTAAATGCTTCCTTTTTTGATTCAGTAGTGCCTGATACTGCACATGTAAATGACAGCCTGTGTTCTGATCGGCAGGGAATAAAAATTTATTATCCTAGTCAGAGTCAAATAACCATTAAAAGGAAACACTCTGAAAATATAATCCCCTGTTCTCCAAGTTTCTCTACATACTAATTCATGTGTATTACTACAGAGGTCTCACTTCAGTATGTTTGCTGTGTTCTTATTAGTAGAAGCTTTTACTCGGATAAAAATGCCATTAAAGGAGACTTGGACTGGGTGACCTCTAAGCTCAGTGAGCCATTAAACAAGTGACATCCTGGTAGACTTGCAGAATAATTAAAATTTAAATGCAAAGGCATATTGTCACTGCTGGATGTATGCAAATTGTTAACTGTTTATGAAATGCAGAAAAGACTGTCAATGTCACTTTATGGTTTGGATTTAACATATATACAAGTTAAGTGTTTGAATTCCCTATATTCTTCCAGTAACACATCTAAATGCTCTATATGATGTTAAAGCATTAAAGCTAAGGACAAAATTTGTCCTCAAAACATTAATTACACCAGGCAGTTCTGTTAAATTCAATGAATTCAGCTGAATTTAATGAGGGTTCCTGGTGTAAATGAGGGCAGAGCTCAGTTCTAAAACACAGCATGCATGTGTCATCTGGCTAAGTGAGAAAAGCAGTGGAAAGCAGAGCCTGAATGAGCTGATTGTTGTATTCAAGTCTTAAAGCTTAATGTGCTTTAACAGAAGTTTTGCATTTAAATTTCCACTTTTATTAAAAGAGGAGCAAAGAAGCTGTACTTCAGAGATTCAGATAATTGCATTATGCGCAGAGACCCTGATCCTCAGAAGGATTTGAGCATCTATCTGCCATTTCTAATACCTAACTGCAGTTCAGGTGATAATGGCATCCCCTAACCAGCTGGTCATTTACATTTTCCCGGTGTCTCAGTTTTCAGACTGGACCCATTAAATGTTCCTCAAAAGGCATGTGCTGATGTGCCTGAGACTCTACAATAGACTTCGGCTAGTGTACTGGAAAGGATGATGATTCCTCCACCTACACCATCCTTCATGTCAGCAAGAGCACTCGTGCACAAGCTGGATGAGTTCACTGACCCAATGGAAAAACTCACCAAGCCAACAAACACCCTCTTCAGATTCATCTTCATCCTGAGGCTTTCAACAAAAGGATATGCTTGGAATTGCCACCCTGCCTGGGTAGGCTCCTGTTTTTTCTGCACTATAGGCCTAATATGAAGTACACAGACAACCCTTTTCTGAAGCCTTTGTTGCAGGTGTTCTTCAAATCAGAGAGGGGGATAAGCGGGGTATAATCTGTGTGCACAGCTAAGCTATGTCTCTCTTATTTGTACATCAGCTGATGCTCTTCATGGACCACATGTGTTGTAGGTGTCCAAAAGAAGATTGCAGGATGGGTGGTACTGCCATGGCCAGTTGTATCTGGCTGTAGTGAGAAATACACATTCCCTCTCTTGCTTCAACTTGCAACCGAGAAATGTGTGAAAACAGGACTGAAGCATCAAATATAGATTTAAATGTATTTCAAGTAGGCAAGAACCACAGCATCCAGGGCCAACTGCTCTGAGGTTGCTCAGGTAGCAACCTATATTGCTGCTGTCCTGAGCAGAGGCCAAGGAGGCTAAAGATGTTAGAGCAAGGTGAGTTTTATCCATTAGCTCATACCTATAATATGAGTTCAAAGGAAGATGCCATCCACCCCTTCCACCCTGCTTTCCACCCACCTAATAAAGCATCGGGGAAAAAAATTATCTACCAGTAGGGTACCTTACAAGGTAGGAACCTGCACAGAGTTTCTGGCATTGGAACAGCAATTCTGTAGTGCTGAATACAAACAAGCTCCAGCACTAACTTTCAGACAATGATGGCAGAAAGCTGCTTTCCCACTTAGTTCTCCCAGTGAGTTTGAGAATTACAAATTTAAGCAGTCTCATGTTCAAGAGGTGTGAAAGATGGTCACAACTCTGGTGTCAGGGAGGAAGAGGAAGGTGTGGGTGGGAGAAGGACCTAGGTGCCACCTTTCCAGTCTGTTCTGAATCAACACCTGATCCTGTCCTACATTTGGGCAGTCATCTGCCGATGTTTATTATGTATGAGAGTCATTAAAATGAATCCACCTGAAAGCCAGCAATAATGGCTTATAATTTTCCTACAAAGACAGAAAAAATTGGATGTTACTTGTTTGAGACACAGAAGAAAGGAGGGAGAAGGTTGCTCTTTGGCTTTGAAAAACTATCAAGACTATCAGTGCTAAATTGAAAATACTGAAATAAAAAGCTGCAGAATAGAATTACTAGGGCTGTTTATTAATAAACAAACAAAAAATCCAACAACAAAATGAAAAAAAAAAAAAAAACAACAAAAAACAGAAAAAAACCCCACACAACAAAACCCCCCAAAACAAGTCCAAAAAACAAACACTATTTGCAAGGCAAGGTGTGTGAGCAAGTACTGCAGATTCTGGGACGAACTCCAGTGGCAGGCAGCAGGATTGAGCCCCAGCCCTGTGGTAGCAGCCTGTGCATAACCCAGCCACAACTTTGTGTCCCCTTGTTACAGCATCACCAAGGACAACTTGCCTCCTTCCCATGAATAGCAGGTCAGTTTTAAGTTGCCTGAATCATTTGGTGGAAAAAAAAGCCTGAGGGTGAACCCAAATCAAATTCTCCCAGCTCAAATGCCTGTGATCACAGGGGAAACCAGAGCCCAGAGCTCAGCTTGGCTGCTCTGGGCTGTGTCCGTGACCAAAGGCAATCCCAAAGCATACCCAGCCCAATTTTCTACCAGCCAATATGGCTCATTGACAGGCACAACAGTTATTAATTGGCACCCTGAGAAGCAGCACAGACAATGAAACAAAATTAGTGCAGGTATCCCAGAGAGAACTGCAGCAGGGGAAGACAGAATTGAAAGAGATTGACAATCCTTTAACTGCTGAATCTTTCCCCAAGCGCTCTGTTTTGTCAAATTTTGCTTCTTTGCCTTATCTGGGTATTTATACAATTAATAAATAATGAGAACTAGTGACTCAGTCACATAAAAAACAGATTTCTCAAATTGCAGGTATAGCAGAGGAGTATCTTTTTGCAAACACACAAAATGTTTTGAGAATCAAGCTGTAAAATCACAATGCATGCAGCAAATCAGATCAAATCTGGATCTTTGAGCCAGGAATATTTAAACTGTAACACTAATTCATCCCCCAGTGAGTTGATATGTTTATTTGGCTTGAGGAAATAGAAGACAAGTGGTAGTGACCCTATTCAGGGGAGAGGAGAGGGAATCTTGAGAATTTCTATCATTTTCACAGGGAAGACTCTCAAACAGATGATGTCATTTTTGAGCAGAGCACAGGTCAGGTCCACAGCCTCTGCCTGGCCAAATATCTAAATCCATGATTTGGCTACAAAGGGATATTCTTTCAAGCATTGCTCAGTTTGCACCTCAGTCTTTATGTGCACTGCTGTCTGCCAGCTGATATTAAATGATAGCCTTTGTCGGGAAACTGTCCCTTCTCATAAGTTCCCAGTTCAAGCTAAATCCTGGAGCCAGAAACCAGGCAGGAGAGTGCCTGTTTGCCAGTGGGACCCGATGCTCTGAGTGCATGCAGATTTATACTTGTCAAGTTCAGCAACCAGGACAGGCAGCTCCCAGCTCCCGCAGCTGCAAGAAGCAGCACAGCTCCTGCTCCCAGCAGCCCAGGGCAAGACACCCATCACTAGCAGCATTTCCCTTCACCTATTTTTAGGCAGCCCTAAGTGTCTGATATGGATGTTACTAGTTAACCACCAACTGGCTGTGAAATGTCTTTTCATTAAAAAATCCAGCCCAAGAAACTTGCCCCAGGACATACAACAAGGGAGGGCAGTGTCACAGATTTTGCAGCCATTTGCCCACCTAAATTATTAAAAATCCTACTGTCCATCCACAGTTTGCATTGAGCCCACTCTAGAAAAGCCTCTCAAGACGTTCATGAGAAAATGGGGTAGGTGCCACTTTGGAAAAGTTTGGATTAAAGCAGAAAATAATACCTAGGTATCAAAAAAGCTATCTTCAAATCTCTGCCCTCGGTACCTTTTCTCCTAATTTTTTTTTTCAACTCTAATCCTGGAGGAGTTGAAATATTCCCCTTGCCTGAATTAATGCTGCCAACATGATGCTGCTGGAACTACTTACATAAATTTTCATACTACATCAATATACCAAGATTTTCCACTATGAGTAAATCAGACTGATGTTTCTGGAACAAAAATCAATTTCACTTTGCACTTTTAGGTATGTGTGGGGAAAAAAAAGAAAGAAAAAAAACAAACACAAAAATTGCCATGAAAATAAACTGCATTTTCCATCTGAAGGAATGGCATCCTCTCCCTCCCACCTCTACACACTCTGGAGTGTTTTCTATTAATGCTTTTTTCTGCCAAGCTGTTTCCTCCCTCTGTAATCTCTCACGTAATCTCTTTGCAGGTGTGGAATCTTTATACCAGCACCAAATTGCTTTTTTCCTGGCTGACAAAAAACACTTTCAGAGAGCAAAGCTTTCACCCTTTCAAAGACACCTATAGCACTAAAGGGCACGGACTCAAAAGTGTTGACAGTAAGACCCCACAGCCCCCGCCACCTCCCAGCAGCAGAATGCATTGTGCTGTGAAAATGATGAACGATCTTCAGCAGGGTGATCGTGTGTTATTTTGACATCCAGGAGATGGAAGCTGTACCAGGTGTATATATTCCTCCAGAGAGGCAACAAAACAAGGTGGTTCAGTCCTGCTTCCCAGGTCACATCCTACATCAGCGAGCTGTTGAAAGCAATTGCTGCGGGCAGTGGCTTTACTGTCCGTCCCTCATCACTGCTCCAAACTGTAAATCTCCCGAGGAGAATGCATTACCTGGTCTCTCTTCCTGGTCACTCCCCCAGTCTGTTAGAGGATAAGAGCCCATCCTGCTGCCTCCACTTCTTCTTTGGCAGAGAGATCAAAATGGAAAGGCCCATAGGAGGAAAAAACAGTCTCACATTGGCTTCTGTTAAAAAAAAAAGAAACAAAAGCAGAAGGGGGATGAATTAGATTGGATACCAGGGACTGATACCAGCACCAGGAGAAAGCTGTCATTTTACTTTACATTCAGAAACACAATTTTCTGTGGCATATAAATCAAAGGAATGAAACCTGCTGCAGGCAGTAACTGTCATTTATTCCTGTAGCTGTACCTTGAAAAATCCCCAAAGTTTGTTCTGGGACCAGGAAGCCCCAGTGTGCTGTACAAGAGAACACTCAAGTGCTCCCTCTAGACAAGTGGCACACAAATCCCCGAGCAATGGGGCACGTCACAGCACAGCACAGCATCCATGCAAGCCTACCTGATATGTGTGACTACAGCTAAACTACCTATTTGCTAGTAACACTGATTTTTCAAACAGGCTTATGGACCACCACACGAAAGCCAGTACGGGCTGAATGGAGCACTGGGTGGGCTTGCATTTTGCAAGCCTGGGTTGTACCTGCACCCCCTGTCACAAACTGAGCCCTCACTGGCAGGCTGAAGGTCAGCTGTGTCCCTGCATCTCATCTAGCTTATAACACAAGACCCTAAAGCAGGAAACATATGGCTTTTTTATTTACCCTTTCCAACTTTTAAGATAAAGCTTAGCACAATTTCACTTCAAAATTGCAACTTCACTTCCAGAAACAGTTAAAGAAATAAAACACCTAGAAATGGTTAATAGTAATGCTGCTACACAGTGAGGAAAACACTTGCCTACTGAAGAATGACTGTGTACATGCTCAGAGGGGAGAACGGTGGGAAAGTTCCATTATCCATCATCTGCTACATTGGGAAAATCCAGGTAGGCCCAAGTATCAACTTATTTCTAGAGTCAACTTTATTCAGGAGACTGCAAAGCAGGAGCTTGTATTTTATCTGTCTGAATTCACCACAGAGGCTGCAGTCAGCTCATCTTCCATTAAGAGCTGGAGCAAGCAGCACATCTTCCCAGCTGACATAATTTGTCCTTGAGAAGAGCAAATTCATCCCAAAATACTTCAATGACCATTGCTGAGGAGCTGCATGTCCTGTGTAACCACAAGGAATTTACTGAAAATCAGCTCGGTGTGCCTAAGTCTACTCTTCTCCCCCTCACAGCTCAAGAAACTGAGGCACACAGTGATTTATCCTGTGTTACAGAACAAGTCAGTGTCAGCACAAAGAATAAAAACTGATTAACAATTCCAGTAATACTGTTGCTCATTGTGTCCTCAATATCAGCAAAAGGAAGAAAAAAAAAACCACACAAAACCAACATATGCAGGTCAAAGTAATTTTATTAATAACTCACAAAGAGCAAATTGCAACATTCTACTGAGAAAACCACAGCTTTTTGTACCAGGGCAGAACTTGGGAAGCTGCATACTAAACTGCTGATTATGCAAATTTGTCTTATGAACATTTTTAGACAAGAATGAAGCAGGGTTTATTTTCTTTAATTAAAACCAGAATCCTACATAGTTCATTAGCATGGATTCAGAGCAAAATGAATATTAATGTAGCCCACCTCTCCCAATTCTACCTGCCAGAAATATCAAGGAAAAAAAACAGCTAGAAAACGGATTCCTGAGCAACTGTAAATGCAACTAGCTAATGTCACTGCAAGGCTGCTGGCATCTTTGAAAGGTCACAGAGATGAGGAAAAAGGCAAATAATCCTACCACCTTCAAAAAGGCAAGAAAGAAGATCTGGGGAACCGCAGGCTTTTCAGCCTCGCTTCAGTCCCCAGGAATGTTACAGAATAAGGCACTGTGGAAGCTGTTCCAGGTACAACACCAGGCGATGCGGAGCAGCCAGTCAATGCCAATTCACCAAGGGTGCATTTTGCCTGACCCCCCACTGACTCTGTGGCAGAGGGGAGACAGCAGGTGCCATTTACCTTGACACCAACAAGGCTTCCACTAGCGTGTCTCACAGCAGCCTTGTAGCCAGACTGAGGATACAAACTACAAGGTGGGTGAAAAACTTCTGGGCCACTGGGCTCAAAACAGTCAGTGGTTCAAGGTTAACTGTCAGGTGTGACAAGTGACATTCCTCAGCAGTCAGAACTAGGACAAAATGTGCTGAAGGGAGCCCAGCCAAGGGCACTGGTTTGTCCAACCTGGAGAAGGGAAGGCTTAGAGGAGACCTAACTACAGTTTCCCACTAGAGCAGGGACTGTGGAGAAGACGGAGCCAGACTCTTCTCAGGCATTAAATGAAAGGGCAAGAGACCATAACTGCAAACTGCCACCAGGGAGTTGGCCATGAAGAAAAAATGCTTGGCCATTGGAGCAGCTAAGTGCTGAAATGGGCACCCAGACAGCAGTGGAACCTTCACCACCAGGTTTGGAAACCTCAGGGTCTTGAGCGACTTGGTCTAGCTTTAAAACTTGCATAGTATTTCACAGGATTGGATTAAATGATTTCCAAATAATCCGTCGATCTAAATTTTTCTATGATTCTCTGATTCCAGTTGCCTGTATAAATAGAAGTTTAATCAGTGAAAAGCCACTAGGCACATTTATTCTGACAGGGCTTCAGGCTGTTCCACCTGTCAGGTCTCAGACACCATTACTGTGCTTCGTCAGCCAAAAATTTCATATACTGTTTCCGAGCAGGGAAGTCATCAGCCGGCCTGTTGTACGCTGTCCAGACAGGTTCTCCAACAAACAGCCTCATTGCCTTCACATAGTTCTGCCAAAGAACAAAAAGTGACAAGTAATTTAAGAGCTCCTTTTCAAGGGATCTTCATTCTGAAGTTAAGGTTTCACTTGCACTTCTGCAGAAATTTTTGAAACCATTTTGTGATGGACTGAAAGCTTCATACATTCCAGAAAATTATACCACTACACTGCTGTTCCTGCTCCCATGTACCGCTGTGATATATTGTGTCATGACCAGTGTCTCCAGTTCAGGCAGGGACAGTACTCCTCCCTGTTTCAAAGAAAGCAAAAGCTGTACTGCAAGGTACAGCTGTGGCAGCAGAAAATGGGATTTTATATCCTGCAGAAGTGCTCCAACCATAGAGTTATGGGGAACCCTCCTCTTCTGTCCTCGATGCTACCCATTTAGACTCTACCTATTTTGTAAAACTGGTAAATGCTTGTCTTGCACCCAGGTGCTCAGCAATGGCGAAAATAAAGTTAGATACTGAAAGAACTTAGCTGCAAAATGCAAGGGTCTAGAAGCACTTAAAGAATTTACTTTGAAGATGGCACTTCTGTACTAAAGATTCTGAGTGAACAAACATTTAACACTTCTTGTGGATTCAACCATAACCCCTGACATTTTGTCTATGTAAAGAAGAAGTCTAAAAATAGTAAATGTAGCTGATTCACTGTGGATCTCAAGCTGCAGATGGGAAAAAATCAGGTTTTTCATAAAAGCAGCATCTCTCTTTTTTTACATGTATGATAACTGCTATCTGGACAGCTGATTAAAAACAATACCATTCTCAAGACTTTGCCAGAGACGGGATTTTGCCAAGCAGAAGACAGCACACGTTTCCCCATTTTGCAGGGACAATTCTGAGGTTACAGACAAGTTTATAAAAGCCCACAAGAACAGAAACACATATTAGGACTACATGTGCCAATCTCACGCTCCCATTGCCAAAAATACCTTCCCAAAGCAGGTCACCTGCTGTGAAGCCAGCATCCACTTTAACACACAGTAGCTGCAAGCAGTGGCTCTGGATCCTTAAATCCTTCTTTCCCTGAAGGTGAATGTAACACTCATGAAAAGTGCCACTGCTGGACACAGATATGCTTTTCTATTCCCTCAAAAACACGCAACAAGGCAACACAGAAGGATCCATCTACACCATCTCCACCTCAACAGACAGCAGGGGCAACTGTGGGAGGGACAGCCACAGGGCTTGGCTGCTGTCACGCCAGATATGCTACAGATGTCACGTGGCAATGACTTGCAGTTACAGCTGACTAGAAGCAGCTGGATTTGTGACCTGGAGATGAAAGGTTCAGATGCTATAAATTATTTAGTATTTTTCACACTCCTACTTCATATTTAATATGTTTTCCTAATGAACTGCAAGTCTCAGGGCATGTAGTTACTAATGTGATATATACTCACATGGATTTGTCATCAAAATTTACGGTAATCTACAACAACATACGTTCTCATCCAGTGTAAATCGGTGATATATGCCAGCAGGGAGGGTTATCATGTCTCCTTTCTCCATGGAAATCCGGATCCATTTGTCATCCTTGTCTCGAACATCAAAATAGCCAGATCCATCTAAGATGTAGCGAATTTCATCGTCTAGGTGTAAATGTTCTTCATAAAATGTTTTTATCTAGGAATAGCAAGTATTTCTTAAAACTACTGAATGCAGGAAAACTGCAAAGAAATCTGCTAGAAACACAGAGCAGAGCAGAGAAAGGCTTTCAAAGGGTAACTGTATTTTAACTAAGAGAGGAAACCAACATTGTTAACATGGCCAAGCCAGACAGACAGACTCTATCTCAGGACACCTCTAAGCAGGCTGCTGCATTTCCTTTGGAAGACAGGAATTTCTGACATGAAACAGCAGCTCTAGCTGCACATAACTATTCTGAATAACAGTAATGCTGATACCTGTTTCAGAGAGAGATGGGTAAAACTTCCCACTGCAAGGATTTGGTCTTTGCACTTGTTCAGTTTGGTAATTTTGTGCCTTTTTATTCCCAACATGCAAAGCCAAAACAAAGCTACAGATTATCCCGCCTCTTTTACACTTGTATAGGGCTGAATTAGCTGCATGGGGTACTACAGCTGTCTGTGAAAATGCAGTTATTGCCAAACATGGCCCATCTACAGCAATCTGATGTAAACAGTATGTCACACCTCCCCACACACAGTGAGCCCCATCTCCAGGCACTCTCCTCGCAGGCAGCAGCAGCAACATTCTCGTCTTCTCTGGTGAGTTCTTCATACATACACAGAATACAAAACATGTTTTAAGGGTTCAATTAATAGAGACCTGAGTGGGTTAGTGCAGAGAGCAGTGCAATGCCAGGTACCATCACCCCCTCCTCAGGTCTGCATGATATTTAGCCACACTTGTACAGGTGTCCTTGAGCCAGAACTGATCCAGCATGGCAAGATGAGCAAAAGTCCCTGTGTCCAGTAAATAATGGCCCATCTTTGCATCAGGTAATGCCTTCCCAGCAATCTGAGTTACTACCTGACTCACCTTCTCATCAATTAAAAACCAGTAGTACGCAATGGGCTTAAAACAAACTGGTAAATGGAAATTTAATAAAAATATTGAAGTGTCACTGGGTTGCTGTCCTCAGGTCACAGCAACAAGCCACCACGTAGAGGTTGGGATGAGAAATCTCCTTCTAGGAGGCTCACCTGAGAGGCTGGCACCCTTTGCATTCAGCTGAATATGAAATATGAATATGAAATAGTCAAGGTACCAGCTTCCCAAGGTAAAAAATCTTCTTGTATAGGGAATGTATCCCTCCAATTTCATGGGGTTGACATTTACTTAAAAAGACGTGTTATGCAAGAAGCCATTAGAATGTTTTAGCCTTCAAAGTCTATGCCCAGATGGTAACACTTGCCTTCATCCCAGAGAGGCTCTCTGAGGACAGGTCAGCACTGGGGGGGGCTCTCCTAAGTAGGAATCTTAGTTTTCAAATGAGAGTGATGGAAACTATCCTTAAGAGGCAATCTACAGAAGCAAAAGGCCTCTGCTATCTTTATATAATATCAAAAGTGCTTTGTTAATGTAAAGGACTTGGGTGCAGGATGTATTTTAGCCCTGGAAGTGTCATCCCCGTGCCCCGCTGGGGTGTGCCGGTGTCAGAAGTTGGCTGCACACTCCAGCCGCAGACGCGGCGAGGAAACCCGCACTGAAGCCGAACACCCGCGTACCTTCTCCTCGTAATTTGGAAGCTTGTCTTTATGTATGGTCACTATATCCATCCAAGAATAATTTTCTGCTCTCCGGATCTCTTTCAGGCATGGATCAGTCTCATAGTTATCAGCATCCAACTGAAAACCAGGCGAGGGGAATGAAAGACAGGAAAACAAACATTCGGACGCCATTGCTCAAAACGCAATTCAGGGCACTGAATTCAAGACGCCCCCAGGTGTCTTGAGCGCCTGCCGCCCTAGGGCAGGGCTGCCGCAGGGACACTGGGTACCTGCACCCGGGCCTCCCTCCGCCGGCGCGACGTCCCAGCGGCCGCGCTCGCTGCCCGATCCCGCCGGGCCAGCCTCGATCCCCTCGGGCCAGCCCCGAGCAGCCCGATGCCGCCGGGCCAGCCCCGGCCGGGCCAGCCCCGCCCTCGGGCTCTCTCCCGCCCGTAACCGGCGTACACCGCGACGCCGAGGCGGCGCAGCTGCTCCAGCTGACGGCGGCGGTTTCGGCTGCTGCCGGTGGGGTGCCCGCTGGTCCTCCTGGGACTCATCCATGTACCAGGCCTGCACCATCCGCCGCGGAGCGCCTCCCGCCGGGCCGCGCCGGGATAGGGAAGAGCCCGCCCCGCGGGGCTCCAAGGCCGGGCAGGGAGCGGGACGGGCCCGCCCCGCGGCCTGTGGGAGAGCCTTAAAGGGCACCCTTGGCAGCTCAAAACATGCGGAATAGGGTGCATTGCGTAGCGTGCAGCTTTCGTTTTGGTGTACAGCGTCAGGCAGGGGGAGAAGAGGTCTCCCCGAGAGAGGAGGCGTCTCACCAGCCCCCCGCGGTAACGTGCGGGTTGCAGCCTCCACCGAACAGTGACCGTGTTTGCATCTTGTCTGCTCTGGCCGCAATCTTCTGACTGATCTTACTGGTAAGACTCAAAGACCTGCATTGCAACCCCACAACATGGAAAAATAAAAAATTAATTAGGGGGAAAACAAGGAAAAAACGGTAAATAAACCAACAGCCAGCAAAACGCGATGTAAGGATGGACTAACAACTGAAAAACAATGCCTCCTTGTATTTTTTCTTCCTAAAACGAGTTTTATACTTACAGTGTCTCAACCACTACTATTCAGATTCTTATGAAAGGTACCAGATCCTTTTAATGTATAGTATTCATGTTTAAGCACCTGAGGTTATCAAGCAGGTCCTCCTAGAAGATGTGCTAAGGCACATGGAGGATAGGGAAGTGATTTGAGACAGCCAGCATGGCTTTCACCAAGGCAAGTCCTGCCTGACTAACCCAGTGGCCTCCTATGGGGGGTGTGACTACATCAGTGTACACAATACAGATGCCATCTGTCTGAATTCTGTAAAGCCTTTGACATGATCCTCCAAAACCTTCTTCTCTCTAAATTGGTGAGAGATGGATTTGAGTGGTGGACTGTTACACGGATAAGGAATTAGTTGGATGGTTGCATCCAGAGTAGTGGTCAATGGCTCAGAGTCCTGATTGACATCAGTGACAAGTAGTGTCCCTCAGGGGTCCATATTGGGACTGCTGTTATTTAATATCTTCATTAATTACATGGGTAAAGGAATGAAGTGCACCTTCAGCAAATTTGCAGATGACACTAAGCTGAGTGGTGCAGTTGACACACCTGAAGAACGGGAGGCCATCCAGAGGGACCTGGACAAGTTCCAGAATTGGGCCCATGGGAATATCCTGAGCTTCAACAAGATCAAGTGCAAGGTGGTGCACCTGGGTCAGGGTAACCCCTGGTATCAATCTTCAAAACAGAGTAGGTTTAGATTAGACACCAGGAAGAAATTCTTTACTGTGAGCGTGGTGAGGCACTGGAACAGGTTGCCCAGAGAATGTGTGGATTCTCCATCCCTGGTAGTGCTCAAGGCCAGGCTGGTTGGGGCTGTGAGCAGCCTGGTCTAGTGGAATATGTCCCTGCCCATGGCAGGGAGGCTGGAACTATATGATCTTTAAGGTCTCTTCTAATCCAAACCATTCTATGATTCTAGCAATTCTGGAATAAATTTAACTGCAACTCCCATAACACTACAGATAAACTGATCTAATGCTGGTATTCCCAACATTTTTAGAAGCACATACAAATCAGTGTCAATCCACTGAATGTCATGGCTGCTAACTGCCAATATCCTACTGAAGTTCTAGTGCCCTGAAAAGAATATCTTGAACGTCCAACATCCTCTGTGGGCCCTCAAGCCCCTGTTAAGAAATACGGTTTGCTTTCTATCCTTTAATCAGCCTAAATCTTGTAACTTTCTGCTTGGCTTTCTTCTGTCCTGAATTTCCAGAGTAAGAAAAATAAACATTGGTATCAAATTAATATAAAACTCTTTCCTATTAGATTTTCTATTAGAATCTACCTATTAGATTCAGGTAATCAAGTTGCTTGGATTCAGTATTACACAGTTGTAATGACTTACCAACCATTACCTACATTTTTTCCAAAGCTTCTCCTTCAAAAAAATAGGATTTCCATACAGCAAATAGGATGTACATGTTTAGCTAAAGCTGTATGATAGGCAGGTTATTAGATCCCACCTCTTCAGTACACTGCTTGACACATTGTTCTGCCTCAGCTGGAGATCTAATGTGGGGTAACAGAGTATTTTCCTTCAAGCCAAACTTTTCAAGTAAATGAACACGTAATTGTGTGCATACACATGAAAGAAGCAGAGGGGAAAATCTAATCAGTGACCTCCTTACCCCTAGATGACCTTTACTGTGCAGGTTTGGATGAGAGAAAAAAAGTAAAAATCCTCACTTATTTCCTAACTACTAGCTAGCCAGTTTCTGCCTTCTACCACAGTCTGGGTGACTGAATACAGAAGACCTCATACTTTGCCTCAATAGTTCTCTTGCATTATCTTTACTAAGTAACAAGCTTCTGCAGCTCTAACCATTCTGTATAGCAATTAACAAATACAAATCCACTTCAGTGACTTCAAGCTTTAAGCCCTACTATTTAATGGTACAAAGGTACCATACAGAGAAGTTGACCCAGATAACACACCAAACCTGTTTGCTCTTCCTTCTATACTTGCACAAAAAGAAAACTATATTGATTACTGGTAATGACTCTCCTGTTCAAGTGCATATTAGCCATTCCATTAATCTCAGCATTTTCTGGAAAAAATGAAGTCAAACACTTGACATCTGGTAGATCTGGAGAAGCTGATCATCTTCTAGTTCTATTTCAGATAAAATGACCTTTGGAACAACACTGAAGAGGAACTAACAATGCTAAGAAGAACCAGTATGCATAAAAAAACCTACTTAATGGAAACAGGAAGCCAGAGACAAAGAGCTTGGACATGAAGCAGGTAGAGAGAGGAGAACAGTAAAAATTGATTGTCCAAGTTTTCTTGTGACCTGGCTTTTTACTTTGTTCATTCTATCTTGCAAAGTAACATGACAAAGAAATCTACAGGTGCTGTAACTGATGTTACTGTGAGGCACACAAAGGTGAGTGTTACAAGCCCATCTGTGAGGCAGATGCTGCCACACCAGAATGCCAAAGTGGATCAGTGGACATCAGTGTGTTAGGTGACCTCTTACCAAATCAACCAAAGTCCCCCTGCCCCCAGCTATTTTGGGCTGCAATATATATGTCTGTACAAAAAAATAATTTATTTCATTAAGAGAAAAATACAGAACACTTCTATTTAATATTACTCCTTTAGAAGTCTGTCTTCATGGTGAATTCATAAGTCTACAAGAACGCTGACCCCACAGATCTTTCCATAAAATGAAATAAACCCAAATCTGCAATATCAATTAAATATTGTCTCAATTGTAAAACAAACGCAATAGAAGAAAATGCATGTTTTTCTTCCCAGAAGTTGGTATATATTTAGTGCTTCAGGCCAGAATAAAGTACAGTTCAAAGTTCAATTCCGAAACAATTACAGCAGCTCAAGCTGTTGCTGTCATGTTAGGCCTTTTCTTCCCACTGCAACAGTCTCTAGTCCCAGTACATCAGCACTTCTGTTTACAAGCTCCTTCTCTTGCCAGTCTATCAGCTTCTTCATTTCCTTGGAAGCCAGCATGGCCAGGAATATGCATCTGTCAGGACAAAATTTAGGAGTATTAGATATGCAAGAAACCAAGCAGAAAGTATATACATGAAATTTGATCACACAACACCCTTTCATTCATAGTACAGCACCACCTCCTCAGAGGCCCTCACCTCACATTTAGCCCTTAGGTGTTCTTCCCAGGGATTTCCATAGTCTCTCTTCTTGAAGGAAAGTCTTGCCAAATTTTGAAGATCATCTTTATGAGAAGTAGTGAATTGGATAAGGACCACCTAACCTAGCCTTTAAGAAATGCAGACAACAGCTGCAATTCAAAATTCCCAGTTTTGGAGAAGAGAAAAAAACCTATCAGCATTTGGTACTTAAACTGAGTTAATCTGCCCCCAAAAGCCAGGAGCTCTCTATTCCACTAACAGCGTTGGCGATCAGCACTCACTTAGGATACAGAAACAGGGTATTAAAAGAATCTCTCAAATTTCAGATGTTTTACCTGTTCATCCTTCAATTAGGAACTCAAAAAACTTTCAAACCTAAGCCCATCCTTGTCAGAACTAAGGGTGGTGGAGGAAGGTGAGGAATTAAAATCAAGCTTGCTATTTGAGAAGATCTGAGAGGAGACAAGCATGAAGCGTGTGTGAGATGGTATTAGGTTTACATGGCAATGTTTTGGTACCAAGTGGGTACCAGCCAGGGGTTGGCTTCTGTGAAAAGATACCCAGGGCTGCCCCCATATCAGAGAGTCAGCTCCAGACAGCTCCAGAATGGACCCATGGTTAGACACAACTGAGCCCATCTGCAAAGCTGGTGGCTCTTCTGTAATAACATGTTCAAGAAATAGCAAAAATGCTTCACACCAGCCAGAGAGGAGTGAGAATACGTGAGAGGAACAACCCTGCAGACACCAAGGTTACTACAGAAAGAGAGGGAGGAGCTGCTCCAGGCACTGTAACAGATTCCTCTGCAGCCTGTGATGCAGCCCATGGTGAGACAGCTGTGCCCCTGAGCCCCTGGAGGTCCTTGGTGGAACAGAGATCCACCTGCAGCCCATGGAGGACTCCACACCTCAGCAAATGGATTACCATAATGATGTACAGGCACACAGCGCTCCTCCTGAAACAAAACCCTTCCTGAGTTTAAGAGATTCAGGTTTAAGAAGTGTACATAAAGCAGTATCTTAACTATGTAAAATACTCCACGAGCAACTGAACTTAGTTGGTCTTAATTAGTCTTAGTTTTAAATTTTTACACTTTCTTCTCCTCAACAACTAATAGGAGTAGTTGTATAAAATCTAGTCAGCCTTAAAATTGGAGTCACCAACTCTGTAACAGAGAACAGCATGAATAGAAGAGTATCTGCAGTAGATTTTCCATAGAAAAAGTACACATTAAAGATCTACATGATCCTGTTTTCTAAAGGGTAAAGACAGAAGCCCAGTAAATATTCAACTAGCAGCTGCAAAGTCAATGGTACACAGATCTATTTCTAGAATCAGTGGTCTTATACCACATTTAGGCTAAAAGTTAGAAGGAGAAGAGGGAAGATATTCCCTACAATGTTAAGCACTGATATTAAAAGGTTACAGAAAAATACATTTTACCAGAAATACCTGTACAGAAGTTGGTTTACCTTTTTACTGGAGAGCAAAACAATTTAAAAATAGTTACTTTAAAGAGGTTTCTGTACCAATTTTTCTTAGAAGAAACACAGTTAAGGTATAGAAAACTAGAGTCAGTTTATTTGGGTAACGCACTCTCAGTTTTCCCAGTTTAAACTATTTTTAACAGTTTTTAACTGTGATTGAGTTACTCCAATGAAGCAGCATCTCAGAGAGTTCTGAAAAGCAAATCTAGAAATTCAGCGATGACACAAAAAGACACAGTTATGTTTTAAGGTTAGATTTTCAGGAACAGAAGTTTCATCTGCTACCAGCATTAACAAACTAAAAATAACTATGGCAGGCATTTTCTAAGTAGTAATAAGAGACAGAAAACAAATATAAACATTCCTTTAAATAAATGAAATACTGGTTCCAAGAGTCTAGAATATGTTGCTAATTTGCTTTAAATACAAAAAGCAGCTTCCCTGTATTTATAGTTTTATCTATGGATATACAATATTGTGCTCTAGAAAATTCTTAGTTATGGTCATACTTAAAAGGTTTTAAAAGACACGCGTTTAAGATGTCATTAAAAATAAGAAATTAGGAACTTACCCACTGAATTTCTATGTCTTTTGATAGCTTATCAAGTCTTTCAAAATCTTCTTTATTTATAACACTTCCTCCTGAACTTGTTCTCCAGCCATTTGTCTTCCAGTTGTCAACCCAACTTGTAATACCTATGCAAAGGGAGCATCACCATAAAAATGCTATTAAGGAAGCCAGCAAGGATCAAGATGGAGCCAATAACTCTGTAAAAGTCTCAGGCAAAGACAGTGGAGATAGAAGATATTCTTGTTTGGTTCTCTATTGCTGTCTTTCAGGACTGTATTTTTCCATTATTAATTGAATTACCGAAACATGTTTTCCCAAACAGGTATTTAATTTAAAAACTACAATCTTATACATGCGTTACACCAAAATTATCTCATGAACTTCAGTCAACTGAAGCTAAGGATATGTTTGATGGTACAGTAAGCTAGAACAGATCTGCTGCTTTGTTTGTTTAGAGAAATTGAGGAGACACATGCATAGGGGAAAGACGGATGGCCAGCTGTTTTATGGTTTCTGTACACTAAAAACAATCCTTCAGAGAAGGACCAGGTAAGCAGAGTTCTACAGAACTTAACATTCTGTCCATCCCTTGCTGGCCAGAAAATTTACTATATTACTCCTTAAATAAGGATCCTTTTTTATTTTTCTTTAAGATCTTTGCTGGTGTGGACAATGTAAGGCATCCTTACTGTTTTTATGACAAGCTGACCTGAACCAAATAGGAAGTCACCAATCTTGCAAACAAAACCTCCTAAAAACCAAACCACATTCATTTGTATTTAACAACAAGCCTCCTTCTCCAGCATTTTAAAAAATAATTCTTAGACACATTTGCAGAATAACTTCAGTTAAACAAGAACGGAACCTGCACTTCAGTGACCCAGAATGCAAGAGCAAATTGCAAGCAAAAACAAAGAGTAAAAGCACAACATTTAATTTTTAATCAAAAGTTTTTGTTTAATGTTATTTCAAAAAAACCCCACAAAATAAAACCTCCAAAGTGATCTGAAAACAGAAAACACATGTACTCCCTTTGTAAAATTGTGACATACAAAATAAAAAATACATATGCAGTTCAGATTATCGCGGGAGCAAAATCTGAAGATCTCGAGTATAGATGGAATATAGAGGAAAGAGGAAGAAGTTTTATTCAGAAATTAAGTCTTATTGGCTGCTTCATATGGTATTTATAAGGAATAAAATTAAATTTTCCAAGTCTTTGGATAAAGGTGAAACTTTCAGTACCTACTCTGAGCACATATCATCTCTGGCTAGTCTTCCAGTGTAGCCTAAAAGCTTGGAAGCAAGGGAACTTCAACATGCGTGTTAAGACAGTCTCTCCAATCCAAGCAAAACAACAAGAAACCTACAGGGTTACTACACCAACTTCCAAGTAATCTCCTGAGAACAGCCTTAACAGTGCATACATGAATGACATTTTTTCTAGACCTTGTGTCATACAGACAAAAATCCTGTGGCTACTTTTGTCAACCTTTACTGTAACAGGCACTTTGACGCTACTTGTAATTCACGCAGGCAATGCCTGAGGATTCTAAGTATTTCCCCGAGCAGTTATGAGCACTAAGTTATACATTCTGTCCTTATATCCCTCTCTCCAGGACTCAGCATGTTCCGTGGGCCTTATGCAATGAAAGTGCAAGCAGTGTGTCTTTAAGTATCAGGAAAAATAAAATAACTTACCGTTAATAGTGAACTTGCTATCAGTGTAGATGATCAGCTTCTTGATGTTTTGACTCTTGGCTTGCTCTATCGCTTTGCAGGCTGCCTTAGGAATGTTTCAATACAGTCACAGTTAAGAACAGAATTTTGACCACATGCAATTAAAATACCAACAAAGTACCTGATGCCAACATAGAACTATGGAGAGTATTACTGTAATCTCCCTACCAATGGTTATCAACATGCTTTAGAGTAGAGGATCCAAAATTATGCATGCAGATGACACCTTTATGATTCAGGCAAAGAGGCAGGTTTTTAAGTTGCACTGGTAAAAAACCCACAAAACATTCTGATGTTCAACTCTGTGCCAAAGGAACAGCTCTCTGCTCCATTTTCTAACACAACCTCTATCAACTGCACACCAAGTTTTAGGCATTTTCTCCTTAGCTAGGAGGAAGGATTCGCATCAGTTCCAACAGTCTGGAACTCTTAACAGGTTGGGGTTTTATTTGGTGCTCTGAAATATAACAGGGAGATGTGGCTGGGTGAGAATGTAGAGGTGAAAAGCTCTTTAGT
The DNA here is from genome assembly GCF_001715985.3 of Manacus vitellinus. NCBI lineage: Eukaryota > Metazoa > Chordata > Aves > Passeriformes > Pipridae > Manacus > Manacus vitellinus. Next base: position 14,807,128 of record NW_021938895.1, on the reverse strand, counting down.
GACAAGTTTAACTGCTGGCACACCAACACCACCTCCACTTGTCTCTCACTAAAATTAACTTCTTGTAATTTTAAGATCAATTCCCCATTTGAGTTATTTTCCAAACTTGTAGTGTGGGATAGTAGCAGTACAATAATTAAAAGGAGGTGAGAAGGGAAGACTAAATCTGCTGTTGCCAACAGAAGTTAGTCAGAAGCCTAGAACTGTGTGTTATATTTACCTGAGGATTATGACACTCTGATCCTATCAGCTGATTCTCCCCTTAACCTCTACTCAGCAGCCCTTACTAAAGTCTGAAACATACACATTAAAAATGCAAGGCAATCTATACATATTTGAGCCAGGCTTTCCTAATGTAAGGTTGTTTTAAATAGCTGTGCTTGATGACATTTAGGAATTCTCAAGGTGAATTACCTTGTTCAAAACCAATAAAGACCAATAAAACTTGAAGAGAACTATTTCTTTCAAGTCATAACTCTGGATACTTTGTGTACTTCCCTCGCCACTCCATAACCAGCTTCTGAAGATCAGAGTTGAAACAGTGATGAGTGTGCTACTGCAATCTAACGTGGAGAAGCATTTCAGAACATTTACTACTTACATGTATTTCTGCTCTTTGATTAGTCTGCCGTCCAGGAAGTCTTTCACTGGTATTTCTGTGTCCAAGGAATGAATAGTAGATTGGTTACCCCAAATATTCACAAGAGTGGATAATGACTACACATTAAAAAAATAAATAGAAGAGAGATACTTTTCTTTTTGTAAAGGAGGATGACTATAGTCTAGCTCTAGCTTGCAAAGCAATCTGCACATTTGGACCTGCCATCAATATGCAATTACATTCATAGTCTTCCATGCACATGTACTTCTATTTTAAAACTTTCTGCATTACTCGAATTATAGCTTCAGCCCCATAAAATATTATTTCCAGTTGATTTTTCCCAGAAAAGATGATTTCTCTTTTCCCCTCAGCAACTCATTAGTCTCAGAACACTGTCATTGAGTCTCAACAGCAGAGTTTCATATTTAAAAGGAGGCTAGTATTGTAAACTACATAAAACCAAACAGTAATATATTCATTAAAAAAAAAAAATCTATCCAGCTACTTACAAAGGGTGGCCTGGTCCCCAGTAGACACCTATTCCAGCACGTGCCCTATTACGTCCATTACCTGAGCAACAACCATCTGTATAAACAACTACAAAGTCACCTACAAAAAAAATTACCAAAATCAGAAGTTAAAGCACCCCTTCAAGGACACAGACTCTTTAAACTGAAAGAAATGTCTGCTGGCACATTAAACCCCAAAAGTTTCCTTCCCAGAGAGCCCTTCCGAAAGTTAATTACAGAAGCCAGGTGAATTAGTAGTGCAGAACACCAGAATTTCCACTGCAGCTTCACACCCTCACTGCTGTCAAACTAGTCAGCCTTAAAACAGCTTCTGTCCCAAGTCCCATACTTCTCACAATAGTCTCTGTCTTCTTCAGCCAACCTCAAAAGTTCCAAGCTACATCTGTATATTTAAATACAGTCTGTAAGCCAGACGCACATAAGATCACACCTAAAATTATATAATTAAACTGTATCTTGATTCCAGTTGAAGCCAATTAAAATTACACTGAAAGACAATGCAAAATAGTAGGCTACGGTTCACATTTCCATTTTAAAAAGAAACAGTGGGTCTAATGCTGCCATACTTCTAGAAACCTCCCTGAAAGCTTTCTAATAGTTACACTTGTTGCTTATGAAAGAGTGCAAAGAAATTAAAAGAATTAAAGGACTTATCAAAGACCTCACCCATATATGAAAATTTATCTTCACTGACTGTTGGTGTTGAGTATGTTGAGAATAATTCGTCATGTTTTACACGCTTAGCAACCTGTTCTTCATTTGTAGACTGCTCATATGGCCTTTTGCACGTAGTGCAACACAAGGATTTTAGTTCCTCTCTCTGGCTACCATTTTCCTGTGTTACAGCCGGAAGACAAAGTGCACCTTCCAAAAAACAAAAAAGATAGAAAGTTCAACACATACAAGATGCAGTTTTATTTGGACTAATTCTAAAGACAACAGTGGTTATCATCTCTTAGCAATGTTACTTTGTTACCTGACACCACCCCGGAAAAAAAAGTACTATAGATTACAGCAGTCATTCTTCATCCTAGATCAAACTGAAGAGGAGACACATACATGCAACGGCCCTTAAGATGGACACGGTACAAGCACTGTTGTCCAAGCAGCCACAGAAACACCTTCGCTGCACTGGCACATCCATCGCCGTGTCGGTACCGCCAGTGACAGGACGAGCAGGAGCCGGTGCCCGTCCCGGCACAGCGGCCGTGCAGCCCGGGCGGGTCGGGCCCTGTCCCGCTCCCGCCCCTCCCTCAGCCCCAGTGGGACGCGGTACCTGCCAGCTCGGGCTGGGGCTGCTGCTGCCCCGAGAGCCCGCCGCGTACGAAGGCCCAGGCGTCCTTCTCGCTGGCGAACTTCTTGAAGCTGGCGGAGGGGAACTTGTTCACCTGCTCCTGGCATTCCGCCCTGAAACAGAGCGGGCGGCGGTGAGGCGCGGSCGGGCCGGGCGGGGCGGGCTCCCGGCGCGACCGTCGCTCACCAGGTGCGGTAGACGCCGGTGCGGCGGCCCGAGCGCACCGCGTAGAACATGGAGCCGGCCTTGGTGGCGAAGCAGGGGCTGAGCAGGGCCACGAACCAGCGCAGCATCACGGCCCCGCCGCCATCCGCCCGCCCGGCCGGCACCGCCGCGCCTGCGCGTCACGGGAGCGCTGAGGGAGCCTACGGGCCGCCGGGGAGGACAAAGTAGCGGAAAGGCCCAGGGCGTGGGTTTTGTCCGGGCTTGCTTTTTCTTTGTTTTTGTTCCCTCCCCCCGACAATAGCTGTATTTTACAATCCTAAGTCAGCTGTTGTTTTGGAGGTGGGTCACGAGGTGTGTGAGATCGCAGCAGTTTAAGCAAACAACCTCATTCTGGAAGTCCCAGTTGTAAAAAGGCGAACGGGATCTCACAAGTGCGTCGATATGCGTAGCATGGTCCAAAAGTCGGAGGCTGAACAAAGTCATTAAGCGGGTTCTTATCCTACTGTTCAAATCAAGGGCTCCAGGAAAGCGTGTTCCAGCCGAGCCTTGTGCAGAGATGGCCCCTGAAGTGAGGAGAAACACCTTCACAGAATCACAGGATCATTAGGGTTGGGAGGGACCTCTGGAGATCATCCAGTTCAACCCCCTGCTAAGGCAGGGTCTCCTGGAACAGGTGACACAGGAACACTTCCAGGTGCGTGTTGAATGTCTCCAGAGAGGGAGACTCCACAACTTCCCTAGGCAGCCTGTTCACTTCTCTACTACCCTCCATGTAAAGTTCTTCCTCATGTTAAGGTGAAACTTCTTGTGTTTTAGTTTACAGGCATTGCTCCTTTTCCTGTTGCTGAGCACCACTAAAAATGGTCTGGTACCGTCCTCTTGGAGGATGTGAGATATTAACGTGCATTAATGAGATGCTTGTCCAAGCAGGTTGAAGTTCAACTCTGGGCAGCTGCAACCTGCTGCCATGTATCCTTGTATCTGGGGTGTAGTGTGCCTGGAGACCAAAGTGTCTGGGTATGTGCCAAATTCAGTGTCTCAACTGAGCTGCTGGCGAGACCAAAGTAGCGAAGATGGGGGCACTGGTATGGTTGCCTCCAGAAACAGGCCAGTGTATATGTGCAGCTGGATTTCCCTTGTAGCCCCAATAGAGATGCACTAAAAAGCTGACCACAGCGTGCCAGAGCTGCAGAGCGCTGTATTCAGATTCACAAGGGTGGCCCGGTAAAATGCCAAGAATGTGAAACACTGGCCTGGTTCATTTTGCCTTCAGTTGTGAAAACAGCAAATGGGTTCAACATTACTGTGTGTATCATGACGCTTCTTTAAAAAAAAACCCAAAAAACAAAACCAAAGAGCTTATCCGTTTGAGAGGCCTTGGTGGAATACAGAGACAATGTGGTCAGGGCTGTATCTGAATATAATTACTGCATTTTTCTTGCTTCCTCCAAGATGTTCATGAGACTTCATATTACTCTTACAAAATGTTTATGTCTGCTTTTCTCAGATCAAGATTATTTACACCAATTGTCTCTGTAAAGGTCTCCACTGAGACTTCTCACTACTTCCTGCCTGTGATATTTTTATTTTATTGCTCTTGGTTAGCTTTTCTTTTAATTATGGGTTTCTATAGTAGAAGGATTTCTTATTCCTTACAGGTTTGCACATTTTCATTACTTGTAGTTTTCTTTGGTTAAAACATACCAAAGGAGCAATGAGTAGTAAGTCATGGGAGAAGTAAGCAGAAAGAAAAGACTTTCTATTACACTCAATTCTTTGTTTACATGAAAGGACTTAGCAGTAACTCTCCTACTGTCATGACCAACATGCAGAACTCAGATTCAAACTGGGAAAAAAAAAGACTTTTGAAGTCCACTGAGTACCACACACCCCCTTTCATTGCTTCTTCTCCCAGCTGGTAAAACTGAGGCTGCACAGGGTCATCCAGCCCTACCTTTACTTTTGCATCTCCATTGCTGATTTTTTGGGGCTGCTGTGCTGCAGTGGCAGGAGAGATGAATTCCTTTCCTCATATGACAGGTGGCATTTTTGCTACAGTGGCATTTAGCACTGCTAGGCTAAGCCATACCTGTGCCTGCTTTGTGGTACCTGCTCTCTGGTTGCTGTAGCACCGGTGTACTTGGGGGTTTTGTAGTCAGCCTGGGTCAGAGAGGATGTTTTGAGCTCTCTGACTCAGTTTTTTTGAAATGGGTGTGAAGACTTGCCAAGAAGTGAACTATTTAGTTCCCACCTGCAAAGCTGAAGCACTCAGTCACAAAAAGTCTCATTTGAATATAGAATAATGTAATTATATGTACGGATAGGACTTTGATTTAACATTTGTAGTCAATGTCACACTAACACAGGGCAACCCTGTGTAGCCACTGCAGAATAAGCTAATCAGATACACAAATCCAGCCAATTTTTGCCAAATCAAAGTTTACACAAGCACCTTTGCTACCACAGCTTAAGTGCTGCAAATGAGTGGCTAAGGGAAAAAAAAGGAGAGCAAGTGCCCTATTTTGGTGGAAACATGGTGGAACCATGTTGAATGAGAGTGGTCATTGAGCTATGCATGCCAGTCATGTTTTACAGTTTATAAGGGTCCCATGTTTCTCTCCCACACTAAAATCAAAACTAGTTTATTAATTTATTAACAAATTTTCTTAGCAGCCATTTCTGTATTTATAATAGACAGTCTGCAGGAAAAAAGGAGGACTTAATATGTGTATACAAAAATACACTCATAACTTTTAAGTAGGGGCGTGTCTGTAACAACGTTTTTACTTAAACTCACTGTAAGTCTTAGCTGATTACTTTGTCCCGCATTAATGCATGCAATGTACACATTAGCAAAGCATTTTAATCTTTGACAAATATTTTAGCTTGAAATGTTTAACCATAATGTGGTTCCCACATACAGTTTTAAAGTGAAATTTGATGTGACCTGAATCAAGCATTTCCTATTTAAAACTGAGCTTTCAGCTGGGTAGGTCACTAGGTAGTTACTTTATTTAGCACACTCTGCAAATGTAAGTTATATTGCCATCTCATTACCTTGACTGAAAATATAAGACAGGAAAATAAGGTGGTTTGTCTTCCTTCTCAGAACTGAGATCTTGCAGAACAAAATACCTGCCCATACTTCAGTGTAAAACTAAGTGTCAGTGAAGCTGCAAAGCAGTAATCCCTCAGCATGATCCCAGCCTTCAGTCAACCCTCAGAGGAACAGCCTATCCATGAGCTTTAGAACCTGTGTGGTTGTACAAGCCTGGCTCAGAGAAGTGAACTAGTAATAGACTCAGTTTTTCTTCCAGTTCTGGAGTTACTATGACCCCAACAAGCCTTGCCATCTTTCTGTTTCTTCCATGTATTATATTACTTATTATTATATTGATAACATCACAAGACCTTATCCTATTGTTGTTGGGATACTTTTGTTACATACCTAATTTATTCTTTCCACTTCTTCACCCTGCCCATTCTGAGTCTGCATGGCATAAGAATCTTATTAATTATGTTACTTTGCAGTGACATAACTTTTTTTTAAAGATCACATGCCCACAGTGATTCTTCAAAATCGCTGTCAGCTGCTTTGGGTACCCGGCATTATTGACCGGGTAAAGCCCACATAGACCTTGACACTGCATCCTTCTCCTAACGTAAATTCAGTGTCTGAAAGGGAACATCTCTCTACACCTTCTTCTGTCATTGGTGTTATGCAGCATCCTGGTCTATTCAGTAGCACTATAGGCACATTGCAACTTCATTAATGCTCTGAACAGTCCAGTTTTGATCTATTCATACACCACCTATTCTTTCTCCCCCTCGTAAATGATTTCACAGCATAAACTGAGTGCAGACTACTGGACTGCTGAGATTATTACTTGTTACCTTTCTTATTTTTTTACCCTTCAATCAGATCCTGATCACTACTGTTTAGCAAATTTCCAGTCTCTATAGGTACTAATCCTGGCATCAGTATGAGCTGGGCAGTTTTTCCCATTCATTGAATTCATGCTAGCAGAGAAGAGTGGCTTGGGAGAAAAATGGGAACTGAACAGTCTGCTTTTCTAGCTATCAGAAATTTAACAAAAAGCCCACAAATGTTAGAAAACATGACAGAATGTTAGAAAATGTTAGAAAACATGAAAACTACTTCATATGGATTTGAGCAGGTCTAAGAAACAAGGAGAAAGCAATCCAAAAGGTTGTCTGCTAGTCACCCAATGAAAAGCCACTCATTCTGATGGAGAAGGGAAAGGGGAGCCTTTTCTGTCCCGCAGTAAGATGAACTAACTTACCCCCTTTATTAATGCTCATCTAACTTCAGTACTGGCACATTTGTGTAAGGGCAGCCTGTGCAGGAAGTCCAAAAGGTGTGCACACCACAGATATTTCTCAGCAGAAAAGACGGACAGCAGATGCTGAGGTTGCTTAGCTTGGGGTACTGGTGGTCTTTGTCATTTTTTTGTTTACAACAAGAGCTTATTACTCCATTACTGCATTTTTTCTTTTTAAGTAACAGACTTCACACACACCATTACATAGTAATAGCAAATGTACTACAAGCTAATGTTGACTGCTCTTAGGGTTATCCAGGGAACCTGATCACAGAACCAGTGCTCTGAACCCCACCCCTGGCTCTAACCTCTCTGGACAGCATGTGCCAAGAGCTGCACACCTGCCTCTGACTGGGGACCTTAATTCAGCCAACAGGGAAGTGCCAAGGTGGGGATTTTTTGTCCAGGCAAGGTTTTAGCTTCACTTCAGATGCACAGCCAGGCACTTCCACCTGAATCAACATGCAAGTCACTACTTTTGGAACTAGAGTACAGCTTGTGTGCAACCCAAGTGTTATTAGAGCCTTCTTTGTTAGATAACACTGTAGATAATAAAAAGTGCTTCTAGTGATGACAGAATAGTTCAAGCTCAGAACTCTCTCATCTTGAATTAGTACCTGAACACAGGTGAAGACTCAGGCTTTATTTCTTGTCTAACGGCAGTCTACTAACTGATCGCTGTGGCACTGCCTTAGCAGAAGCAGCTGAGAGGTCGTGTTTATAGAGGTAAACCAAACCAAAGCCCAGGCACGGCCCTGTGCTGGCACTCGATGATCACCCACACTCCCTGGCTGCCATCACAGGCCCTAGCACGGCTTTGGCCGCGTCTCCCCAGCACAACGCCCCGCTGGGGGCAGGGGTGACTGCACCGACACTGTTCCAGCAAGTGTCCTCTATCTGGAAAGGCATGAGCATCCCGGGTGAACTCCCAGCCCGCCGAACTAACGCGGAGCGATGAGACGGAGAGGGGAGGACAAACACTGCCCGCTCCCCCGCCGCTGTCAGGGCCGGTGGCCGCCGCTGTGCACAGCCCTTCCGGGGGGGAGACCCGCGAACCGAGCCGCTGAGATCCCGGCGACTCTCTACGGGAGCAGCATCTCCACTCTGCAAGCCGGGAGTTCTGCCACCTCACGCCGCCCGGACCCACAAATAAGCAAGTGGCGGCGAATGCTTGCAGCAGCAGGGAGAAACAGACCGGAATAGCCTTTTCTTGCCCCTCCTTCGCTCCCCGCCACAGGAAGCGCATCCCTAAAAAAGGCTGAGGGCAGCTCCTGCCGCCCGACCCGCTGGCATTGCGCATGTGCTACCCCCGGCCCCCGTGCCAGGACTCTCAATGTCCGCTCGTGCTTCGCAGTAGCGGAAGTTGGGTGTGCTTGCAGGACACGCGGCCAGCGCTCTGCCCTTTTTCCGGGTCTGGCTTCACTCAGTGTGGGCGGGGCGAGCGCCTTCGCGGGCCGCGATCAGCGCGGGTCTCGCGAGAGCTCCCCCTTTTCCCGGCCGGCGCGGAGCGAGGTGGGTGCCCGGGCTGGGGCTGCCGTTCCGTTCCCGGGGCTGCGGCGATACCGGGTCGGGCACGGAGCGGAGGCACCCGCGACACCCCCGCGGGGGGATGCGCCCGATTACCGCCTGCCCGGGGCCCGATGGCTGCCGTGGCGCCCGGCGCCGGGGTGGGGGTTAGCGGGGTTTCCCTCCGCCCTCCCCCGCTGGCGACCTGGGGGAGGCGGGAGGAGGGGGCTGGAGCTGGGAGCGGGGCCCGGGAGCGCCGCCCGAGCACCCGCTGAGGACACGTGGGGCTCTGGGAGCCGCGGGGCCGCCTCCCTGGAGCTCCCGGGGCCTCGGAGTGGGCCCGCGGTGGTCAGGCCCCGCTCCCGGGACGATGTTCCTGTGTCGTGGTGGCACCGCCTGGAGCGGCGTGCTGGGGCTGGCGTGGGCCCTGGAGCACTTTGCCTTCGCTCTGGAGCGTCTGGCTGCGCAGCGGGATTGCAAAGTCCTGGCTGTAGCAGGTGACATGTGCCCAGTCACAGCCGAGGTGTACTTTTGCGTTGCAGAAAGGCCATGTTCAGCTCTAGCGCCAAGATTGTGAAGCCTAATGGCGAGAAGCCAGATGAATTCGAGTCTGGTATATCCCAGGTACGTGTGTGGCTTTTCCTTCTGCGGTTTGGTAACTTACTGCAAGTTACGGAGACAGTGTTGTGATAGTTGTCCAGAGCCTAAACTTTGAGTTTGAGACTGTCTAAATGTGTTCTCTTTCCTAGTTTTACTTGGGAAATGGGCCAGTTAGCCTCTGTTCCCAACAACTGATTTTGTTGCATGTCAGTGTGACTTATAGGAAGTTAAATCTTTGATATTGACTGTGGTAAAAAGTTCATAGCTGCTCCCTGGCACTGTGAACAGGTTTCGGGCTCAAGGGTTCTTAAGAATTAAAACATATGCAATGGATTATTTTGCAACTTCACTTTTCTAGGCTCTGCTGGAGTTGGAAATGAACTCCGACTTAAAAGCTCAGCTGCGGGAGTTGAACATCACAGCAGCTAAGGTAGGTTGGACTTCTCCACAGAGACCTGCATGGGGACTTGCTCTGTGTGTGTTTAATTTTTGTAAATGTTAATGTAGTAGATGAATGTTTTCAGCCCTTTCTTAGGGCCTGTGATGTTTTTTTTGTCTGCTGTTGTGGCTTATCATCTTCTGGTACTTGTTTTTAGCACATAGAATTCTGTAATAGTGTTTTTCTTGGTAACTAGTCTGAAAAGTCATTATAAAAACTCAAGTAGCAGTTCGGTATGTTAAATAAAAGTGTTTGAAAATGGTTGTTCTGCTTGCTGTCTCTGCAGACTAGGTTTGGGGTCTGAAACTGATTTTTTGCATGTGGATATTGGCTGGAAATGTAGGTGTTGCAGAAACTTCATCAGGAACGTCAACTCTCATGCTCTTTGTAAAATCAGTTTGTTATGAATTTGTTATGCACCAAGTAATAGATGGTAGGTGGATTAGCGTGATAGTCTGACTTGATCATGTAGGTTAGCCTTCTTGTACACTTCAGTTTTATTCATACAGGTAACTGAAACTTAAAGGAAGAAAAGGAAAAAGACAATTAGTGGAAAAGGAAGAAGAAAATTGGGGTTAGTCAGCCTGGGAGACTGGATGTCATCAATGAAGCTGGTCACTGCAGTCAGAAACTTAAATAAGCTGCTTTTGGTTCTTGCCCTGGCCCACCAGTACAGACACTGGGGCATGGCTGCTTAGAGTGGAGTTAAAGAATCTGGTAGTGCAGAAAGCAGTTTGGGGTATGAGTTCAGGGGCCTTTCCTTCAGAAGAACTACATCCCTGCTGATTGAAGTACAGCAATGTGAGCTGTCCTCAGAGAGGGGCTTTTAGAAGTGTCTCTGTTGTTTACTTAAATGCTTGACTTTATTTGTAAGAAATCTTCTGTGGGCATCTGAATTGACCTACATGGGAATGTAGCTGGTGAAAAACAATCCATCTTTCCATTCTGTTGGAGAATGAGGATGCCTCTGCAGTCAAGTTTGTGGGAAAAATGCTTTGTAAGCTATACAAACTTTAGGTTTGATCAGTTGTTGGAGAATAAACCAGGGCAAAGGTAAAGTGTTAGGTTGTTGTAATCCTGCTGGCATTTGGAGGAGAAAGAAGTGTTTTGATTGAGTAGTGATGCAGGCATTGGCAAGTGGTGGACAGGTGATTTCCATGAAGCAGTAGCTCAAAAATATGAGATTTGTTAAATTAAACTTTGTCTACAGTCTGCTTTAGAGGCAAGTAATTTTTGAAGCTTTTTTATCTGCACATAAGCTCTGTTGCAGGTGTGATTGTAATCATTCAGTATAGTTATTCTGGCATCTGAGTTTCATGCCGAAAAAAAATGAACTTTGCTGTTCAGAGGATGTGACTCTGAAAGGAGTGGTGGCATTTATTGCCCAGTCACTCCTTTACAGCAAAACAAGTGCTCTGATAGAGGGTTTTCTATTCAGTGTTTTGTCTTAAACGCATTAGGGCAGTACTGCTGTGTGATGTGCTCCCCACCCCACAAAGACTATCAAATACCTGTGCTCAGAGGATTCACCATCAAAGCAAACATTACTTCTCAGCCCCCAGGTAACATTGTACTTCTGTTTCAGGAAATTGAAGTGGGTGGTGGCAGAAAAGCCATCATTATCTTCGTACCAGTTCCTCAGCTGAAGTCCTTCCAGAAGATTCAGGTGCGGCTAGTTCGTGAGCTGGAGAAGAAATTTAGTGGAAAACATGTGGTGTTCATTGCTCAGGTAAAGCATTTTAGAATCACAAAAATGTTGATTTGAAGGGATCTATGGAGGTGATCTAGTCCAGCCTCATGCATGAGCTGGGATTGCTACCAGCATTAGATCAGGTCAGCCGTGGTTTTGTCTGAATCTTGAAAACATCCAAGATTCCACAGCCTCTCTGGATAACCTGTTCCAGTGCTGCATTACCCTTCTGTGTGCCCATTCAAGGTAACAGTGATACAATGCATATTTTTGTTCCAGCAGGAAATGTTATGAGTGTCCTGTGGATGTTAGGTAAAATGATTTCAGCTGGCAGCTAAGGCTGTGTAAACTTGGTGAGATGTGAAGCTTTTTCACGGGGATAGAACTTTCTTGTTCTGACCTCTCTTACTCCAGTTGTTTGAGAAGCAGAGCTTGAAAGTAAATGGGAGCAAATATTAATAGGTTCTTTACTAAACTTACATAATCTAAGCACTGAAAATTCAAGTTAATAGGAAAGGAAGAAAAAAGCTGAATTAAGTTCTAAATCTGTGGAGGAGCTAAGGTGTGAAAAGGTGATGGAGGGCTTTCTGGGCAGTACTGAGAGGTGGACAAAGTGGAGAGCTGTCTGCAGAGTGGACAAGCTGTTATTAGTGAAAAATACTTATTAATGTAGTTTTAAGAGCCAGAGCACCTTACCCTGAATCTTCGTGTAACCAAGAAGGTTTATTTTAATGAGGTGCCTCTGGCTCACTTTACCTATGTGCTTGAGAATTCCTTGTCAGTTCAGTAATACGTGTTTTAGAGGGGACCATGTGCAGTTCTTCTGCTGTAGGTGAAGTGTTCTTGAGTATGACATGACCCAGTTTGGATTATGGTAACCCCATCATGAATACAGTCATGGAAAAGCTGTGGTGTGTTGGTAGAAAATACTTCAGGAGGCTACAGTTGCAAGTAAAACTCAATGTTTTAAAACATCTACCCTTGGAGTAGGAAAGTAGAAAATAAGTGTTACTGATCTTAGGTGCTATAAATTGCTTTGGAGCCTACTTTCGGAACAGGTTACATTTTAGCCAGAGTTTAATCTGAATTGTGTAATACATCTCATTATTCAAACTAGTGTCACCTAGCTGTCTGTGGGACTGAGCTCACTACACTGGGTTGCACCAGAGGCTCAGTCTCACAGAAATTGTAAAATTCTCTGGAATTCCTGTTCCCAGGGAAGTGTGTCCACATTGCTAATGAGACCCAGTAAACTACTGTGGTTGTATTTATGGGAAGAGAGGATGAAGTACAAAACTTTTATTTCAGTGCACTGAATACAAGATTAGTAATTGCAAAATAAAGAAATACAGCACTTCAGCTTCTGCAAGTAACCTGAGGTTCTAATGATGATGTAGCTTTGAGTATCCTTAACTCTCCCTTTTTGATTTTTTCATGCATTTTCTGGTTGGGGGGAGAAGGTATATGTGTTGTTGATGTTTCTGAGTATATTGCAACCACTAGATACTGAGAAATCCCTTTGTTGTTGTTTTATTTTCCTTAACAGAGAAGGATTCTGCCTAAGCCAACAAGAAAAAGCCGCACAAAAAACAAGCAAAAGCGTCCCAGGAGGTTAGTAAATAATACTGATTCAGTATGACAGCCTTCTTTTGTAACTGGTAGTTTAGTCAAATAATGGTTAGTTGAGTTTTTGAGAAGTAATTGAAGTGTTTAAGTGGTCTTGTCCTTTCTCCTACTGCTTGAAATAGTATCTGCTGTTTGACTGCCAAAGTGTGCAATAGAAAGCTCATCTTTGGGTACTGTGTTGCATTTCTTAGCACTCTATCTGTATTTCCAGCTACAGTTGTAGCTGATTTTTAGCCAGCAATGCTGACTTAAGAAACCCAAATTTGCTGTCTGTTATCACAGTGTGCTGACAAGAATTATTTTTTTCTAAGTTGTAGGAAGAGCCACTTCCACTTCACATGTTAAACTTGCACAGAAGTCAAGGCTGGCACACTGAAGGGGATGCAAAGAGGGAGAGAGTGGCTGAGGAGGGGTATAGGTATGAGTAGTAGTCCCTCTGGGTATGAATTTATTAGCAATAGTATAGTCATTTGTGTTAAATGGCCTCCCTTGCTCTTATCTAGTCTCTTGATTGCTAGACATGCAACACTGCTATGTCTCTCTGGATGTCAGTGCCTCATTTATGCTGTTCTACATCTTGCTGTGTCATTATGTAGTCTGTCTTAAAAGTTTATCCTCTTTATGAGATGTGGCATGTCCTGCAACTTCTCCCAGCCCCAGTATTATACCTGTCATATGTGTTACTCTGTTTTGCCATCTTTAAGCATACATTTTAAAACTACAATTTCATAGTACTCATCTGCAGTCCTGCCTTTGGAGGACTCTGCCTGTGTTCTGATAAAACTAGTATTGCACAGTGGCTGGAGAAGTTGGCATCTGTGTCTGTGATTAGCATCCTGCCAGTTTCTGCACGAGGGAAGGCAAGTGGGCAGGACTGTCCCTGTCTGGACCTGAGAGAGGTCAGGCTGGTAGTGTAAAACTGCTGTATGCATTGCAAAGCATAGAAATGTGATTGATGTTGGTCTCCCTTGGCTATCCCAATATTCACAGGTTTCAAGTGCTGCTGTAGACACAGGTCTTAGTTACTGGTGGTACTGCCTTGAAACTGAAGATTGAGATACTGGAAATCTTATTAGTCCTCTAGACTCATGCAAAATAGCTTGGGCTAATTTTTCTCACTTTGGCTCGCTTCTGGACAGTTCAGGAACACACATGTAGACATCAGTCTTCAAAGTGTGGACTAAACTTACTCGCTAGTCTTTTCCTATAATACACTGGAGTTCTAAGCCGCTTGGCCTTAGGCAGATGAAGAAACCAGTGTTTTCAAAACTGGGTCTGCTGTGAATGTATTCTGTGTAGCTGAAGATATTCGTACACTCTTCCAGTAAGTGTCTCTGGCAGAATTGCAGGTGGGACAGTTTGGCTTCAATTTAAATAAAATATTCCTTAAATAGGTAGAAATGGAAGAATGTTTCAGGGCTGTTACAAAGCAACGTGTGATCTGAAAGGTCCGAAACCTGGCTACTTTTTCCCCTTGTCACTAAGTTCCTGCACTCACTGTAGAATTTGGCTTTTATTTTTGCATAACCTGTGATAGTGTGGTATTGTCACACTGTGGCATTAAGGAGAAAAATGCTACTGAATTTTCAGCTAAAGCATGCTTGCAAAAGGCTTGACAAACCAAGGTTTTCAAGAGGATGTGTTTTAATGATACAAATGTGGCATTTCAGCCGTACGCTTACTGCAGTGCACGATGCTATCCTCGAAGACCTGGTCTTCCCAAGTGAAATTGTGGGCAAGAGAATCCGCGTAAAACTGGACGGCAGCAGGCTTATAAAAGTCCATCTGGACAAAGCACAGCAGAACAATGTTGAACACAAGGTAAATGTAAAAACTTACTTTCTCATGCAGGTCAGGATGGCATTCTGACATCACTAAGAGGCTGCTTAGTGATACAGCAGAAGAGTCCCTTTTGGCTTTTGGCAGTAGAGATCTTCTGTTTGTATCTCGAATAGGGTGCTGAAGATGAGGCAAGATAGTTTTAAACTAAAGCTCTAGTTCTACTTGCTAAAACCCCTGGATTGTAAAGTAGCTATATTGGTTCCTTTCATGGGAACAGACTGTGTTTTGTTGGGGGGTTTGTATGTTTAGGAGTCAGTTAGGTTGTTTGTTTTATTTAGTTGGTTTTATTGTTTTTCAAGTGAAGCACTTAGTTTTGACCTTAAACAGATGTGCTCAATACAGCCTGCACTTTGCCTGGATTTTTTCTAGAGGGATTTGTTTGGGCCTGCTCAGCTCTCAAGGTCTCCCATGGTTGCAAATCAAAGCGTTTCCAAATACTCTTCAGAAAATGTATCTTCTGTGTAAACACTCAACCATCTTCATCTAGAACAAAATTAGCCTCAGAGCTCATGTCAGAGTGAAGATGAAGTGGCAAATAGTAGAGTATATTAAATATGTTAACTTAGAGTTACTTTTTTACACAGCATATATAAACAAGATTATTTTTCTTCACAGGTGGAAACATTTTCTGGTGTCTACAAGAAGCTCACAGGCAAAGATGTGGTGTTTGAATTTCCAGAATTCCAGCTGTAAAGTGCAAAAAATGGCTGAATAAACAACTGTTCATATAACAGAGTAATTTCATTTAAATTTTGAATTCCATAAACGCAGATGGGGATTAACTGGTTCATAGGACTTCTCTACTGTCTGGAGAGTGACACTTGTGTATCCAATATTAAGTCCACCAGCATTTTAACAGTAACCCTCTTAGGTTGTTCTTGGCACTGTTGCAACACAATTCTGGACAAAAGAGTCCAGAGTCTGCAAAAAGAATTGGCAGTGAAAAACCTAAGTGTTCTGAGTCTCACCTTTTGGGGAGAATGTGGAGAGTTACTGTAGAGCAGTGGAACTGCTGAGTTTTGCACACAAGAATACCAGTTGGAGACCTGCATGTTCCTGACACAGGAAGAAGTCTACATAGCAGGTGATGTGTGACTTCTGAAATACGAAGCAATGACGTCTGAATAAGGGGTTTGAATTCTTAGGAAATGTGTTGGGGAAGGTATAGGTTGAATTTGAGGTAACAAATTGCTCTAAGTGGCAAAATTACCTTCTAGTTCTTACCTAAAAGCAGGTCCTGTACTTTCTGAACTATGTCAGAAGGAAATGGGGAGAAATTTTCACTTCTGAGTGCTTGACTACATTACTGGACATAAACTACAATTTTTTAGCTATTGATCTGGCTTTCAGAAATGTTTGGGATTTTTTTTTAAGTGATGTTTTAACATAGTTCAGTACATGCTTGGTGGTGCAGAGAGAGGTGGGGAAGGACTATGTGTTTTGGCATCCAACAGCTGAGTGGTAGTGTCCCATTTTTACTTCAGTATCTTTGTTTAGAATCCCTTTACACAAGCTCAGAGGGGAGCATGGAGTTGGGCATGTAAAGTTCTGAGCAAATTACATGAATTTTTCCTAGTAGCCTGTTCAGTACAGTCAATGTTTAACACAGTAAGACAACTAGTTATGGAGTCAGTCTATTTGGTGGAGAGCTAAGTTGGGAAGAAGTTGTGTAATAGGAGCTCTTAATAACTTGCATTTTCCTACCTGAGAGTAAAGGGAGGACAAGTACCACATACTGAGGGTCTTTGTATCTTTACTTCCTTTTCCCATTTACTGTGGTTTTGATTGCTTCCCATTTGACACCTCTTCTTTAGCTGTGGAGAGATAAAAGGTTAAAACAAGTTCTGTGTTGCTTTTGCATTGAAAAACTCAAGACTTTAACACAAGTTATGGCATGACTTAGTAGGGCAGGACAGATAGCTGTGTGCTGTTAACTTTTGGTTCAGAGAATGCAAAGAGAAGGAAAGTATGTGCCCTGATGCAATTAGTGGGTAATTTCCTGCTACTTGCTGACAAGGCTTGAATGTTTGCACAAAAAGCAGGCTGTATCTTTGAAGAAGTTGCCTTGCCTTAAAGCCTTTTCCTACCTCCTTTTCAAACTTCTGTCTCTGGAGGATAATTTAATTCCTTCTGTATTCCTTGACTATTTATTGTTTGTCTTGAATGATTCAGCAGAAGAGAATTCATCTGCTTCCCTTAGAATTAGATGAGGGGATTTGTAGGTATAGAAGAACTGCAAATCCTGTCTCCTTTTGTGGAGAATAATTGTAAAAGATCTTACACTAGGAGTGCCAGAACTTTTGAATTTTAAATTTTCACTGCTAAAATGGGTACTTCTTAGGTTGGAAATGCCACCCGCTCCAGTCCTCCCAAAATAATTCCAGTCTTGAGTCAGACATTACTAAGCTTCCTGCTACAACAGTCACAGATGGCAGCCTGTGCAAATAGATCTTTGCTGGTGTGCGTTGGAAGAAGCAGTCTGGGGAGTATTTGGAGGCTTACCAGATGTTAACTATCTTTAGTTAGAGGTTGGTGAGTCTGCTGGGACTGTGTAACCTCTGCAAGGAGAGGTGATCCTCAGCAGGCTTCAGTAGACAGCATTTCCTATTTTGTGGTGAAATGTAACTCAGATTTGATCTCTTCATCATAATAAAAATATTATTAGAGTTTCTTTTGAAGTACTGGGAGGGAGTAGGTGGGGGAGGAGAAATCTAGTAAACTGAATGTAAAGCTTGCAAATGTTCCCAGGCATTGCCAGCTGGCTATAGATTTTTCTTGGCTCTTGTTGCAAGCCCTTTTGAACTATATGAAATGCAAAGGCCCATGATGGCCCCATAAGCAAATTCTTTGAGTGAAAGGATAACACTGTCAAAACCCTTTATGGTTTTTACATCAACTAAGCTACAAGTAAAGGTGGATATTTGTGGCATAAAAATACGAGACTGTGTGCTTTGCAAAAGACTTTAGTCCTAGTTTACCTTCATTCACAGACTCCCTCGTGTGTTTGTGTCAGCGATCCAGTCAGACAATTCCCTCTGTCCCTTGACAAGCATATCAAGTGCATGCCTGCAATCTGGAAAGTCAGTTGATGCCATCTGGTCAAGTGCTAATGAGGCTGCTGGAATGCTAGCGTCAAATGTTACCTTAACCTAAGCAGACTCCATGTGAGATGATGCTAGACTTTTCCCTATATCTTTCATATACTGGCACAGTTGAACTCTGACCGTGTGATTCCTCACTGAGTTCTATCAGCTGCTCTGGGTGAAAATGGGGGCATTCTGTACTAAGACCCTGTGCAGCCGTAGTATGTAAGTGATATCAGTGTGAAGAGACAGCCATATATTGAACAGTATGAAAAGACCAGTTCTTTCCTGTAGTAGCCCCAAATGAGAAGCAAGGAAAGGTTTTACATCTATTAGGTGCTCTTGAGCCTTCCACCTAATATTAGAGCTTTCGTTGTTTATTTCATGTGCAACCTTTCACAAATGTCTTCAAATATTTTTTGTCTATATGGAAGCCTGTGCCCTGGTGATTTTAATTTGAAAAGGTCTGTAGGTGTGTCACAATTCTAGTGTGGCAGAACTTGCTTGAAGTTTTGGGTGGTAAGTGCTTAACCTATCTTGTATTAATATGGTAATATATGATAACATCATGTTTGAGTAGCCCTTCTTGAGTGCAGGTGGGAACAACTGGTGAGTTTTAGTGTAGCAATACTCCCAGCAGTGTGTGAAGGAAGTCCTATCACTCCTGCATTGTGGACTGAAATAATCTATTTCCTATGCTTTTGTTTTTTCTGAATTTTTCAAGTGGGAGACCTGAGTTTGATTCTTGGTTACATTTGGAAGTCAGAGCAATGCCCAAAGCTAGGCCTTTTCTACTTTGTGGAATGTACTATCTCGGCCACTAGAAGTGTATCAGAATGACAGAGATAAAGGTACTGATTATAGAAAGTCATGAAGCCTCACAGAAAGAAGATTGTGGTGCCAGGCTGTGGGAGTGTGAGTTTTCCTCTCCTCCATAGGGCTCTGACTGCAACATTGATCAGTGCCATTGCTTGACTGCTTTTTAATCAAGTGACTTTACTCTGCCCTTTGCTCCCTACCTGAAGAGTGCTCCTGTGAAAAACCTGCCTTCTGCTGAGAGCAAAGTGACATGAAATCTCTTTGTACTAGTGCTCTGTTCCTTGCAGAGAACAACAGGTAAAGGATCTTATTTATGTCTTACCATCAAGAGGATAAAGTTTGTTGAATTTGTTACAGTCTGTGAGTTCAGGTATCTCCTCCTCTGCCTTCCAGTTACTGTTACTATTTCTTGTTTTCGGGAAAATCATTCTTATCTTAACAATACACACTTGCTGCTAGCTGTTGCTAACTGATGAATAGCTAACGTTTTTCATTATTGGATATCGAGTTAACATGTCTGGCTCAGTTGTGTTCTGCCCCTGGAGCAGCAAAGATAGAATTAAATCCAAGCACCGAAGAGAATTTCAGAGATGAGGACTAACAGAAAAAACAGTACTGCTGCAGTGAATGCTGCTTATAAATTTTGTGCCAAAAAAACGTTAGTGCAACATCACTAATGAAGTTGAAGGCCAGATTTTACACAGCTGCAAATAAAATTAATGCTGTGTTTTGCTGTATCTGCACTGATCTTTCCCACTATACATCTCACATATTGCACAGGAGAGGTGGTAAGGATAGCTGCTGGTGTCTGCCTGCCCACAGAGGTGCAGTGGTGTTGGGGCTGTGCTAAGGAAAGTGATTCGGATGGATATCTTCAGAAGGATAGATCTACAGACTGGTTTTTACCAGACATATCTTAATGTTTAATAATTAAAGTTTCCTATTTGCATGGCTAAGCAGTTACTGTTATGTGAAGCCAGAGGGAATGGGACACATCATTAATTATCTTGAGAGCGGAGGAGGGGTTCCACTTCATGTGCCTGTGTGCAGGTTTGTACCATGGAGGAGTCCTGCCTCTTCTGGGAGTATTTTGGGAGTGCCCTGGGAGGCTTACTAAGGGCTGGTTAGCGAGGCAGCCCTTACTTTCAAGAGCCAGAACAGCATTTGTGATGGCCTGCAGTAAACTGAGCTCAAGCAATTGAGCATAGATATTGATTTATTAAGGAGTTTGGGCATTGGAAATTTTCATCCCTTGGGAATATCTGACTGGGAATGTTGCTGATACTATTGGATGCTTTGCTAAACCCAAGGGAGAATCAGGTGTGGCTGGAACATTTACTGGTGAAGACTGAGGCAAAAAAGTTGTTGAGTGCCTTGGCCTTCTCCGTGTCCCAGGTAAGCAGGTATCCTGTTTCCTTACCAAGGAGGACCCACATTTTCCTTTTATCACTGATATACCTAAAGAAGGTTTACTTGTTGCCTTTGACATCTCTGGCCAGATTTTAATTTTTAATTCTCTCAGGGCTTTAGCTTTCCTAACATGACCCCTGGTTACTCAGACATTCTCTCTGTGTTCTTCCCAGGCTACCTGTCCTCGCTTCCACTCTGTGTAGGCTTCCTTTTTGTGTTTCAGTTTGTCCAGGAGTTTGTTGCTCATCTGTGCAGGCTAATATACCATAGCCTCTGGAGGCTGTCCCTCTTCATCCAGCAAGGGCGGCTGAAAGTCTTTTGAATCAGCTCTTAGGTGCTACAGTGTCTCAGGCAGGCATGTTAACATAATAAAGAACTTTAGCTTAATTGCCAAGAGCTACTGCAACCTGCTGATGGCCTGAGCTGCTCCCATTTGGTCCACGCATCAGAACACCAGTTTGCACAGAGCAGCCTGATTTAGATGATGTAAGCAATATGGCTACACAGCTTCCACTTGGCTTTCAGGGTAGGCAAAAGTTATTTATGCCCTTCTGTATAGGGACTATGCTTTTTTTCTCTCTTACGTGAAAGAAAACTATGTACTACTTATTTTTCCCTTTCCTAGAGAAAGCACTTCTGCTGCATTTATAGTGTTTGCCCTTTCCTTTTGAATTCTGTTAATTTATGTTTGTTTTCACTTCTCCATCCCCAGTGTTGAATCCTACCTTTTCTACTAACTTTTCCTGAATGGCTCTATTTCTCCCTTGAATTCTTTTTCTGGCCTCAAAGTTATTTGCATATGTTTACAGGGAGAGTAGATATGTATGTAAATGGAATTGTCTTTGCCATGGTAATATGATCTTCAAAGGCTTGGACTGCAGTCACTTTGCTGCATTCTTTACATAAAATGTTTGTCTTGGCAAGTCGCTGCCAACAGAGTGCTGCAAGGGCCCAATCCTGCTAATTGCCTTCTGCTCCCACTGAACTCATGGGGCTTATATGTAAAAAAAAAATCCCCAAAACTTTCAAATTAGAGTTGTGTGTTCTTTACGAAGTTATGTTCATATTCTCCCGTTTTGTCCTTTCTTTACTGATGTGATCTGGAAGTGATCATTGGTTCTTAACTTTTCATGACCATTTGGTGTGTGTTAAAATACAGGAGTCTGTAGCAATGGAGGGGGGTAGCTAGGTTCCAGTCCAACACTGAAACGGTGGTTTAGGAGAGGTCTGCCTTTATGAAGGTAGTCCACAGGGAGTCCTGAGTATGAAACATCACTACCTCTTTTTGTACCTGTTTTTTGTCTTTACCAGCAAAGCTGGTCAGTGTATGCTTTACTGTGGGCTGCAAAATCATGAGCTGTGGTGGGTAGGGAAGTTGCACACCCCAGGGCTGGGGAGAGAGGATACGTAATCTCGTGAGCAAAGCAGGAAAAGAGTGCATCAGTACCGTGTGTCATCAGCTTGTATTGCAAGCCCCACCACAAAATTCTCAGTGGAGTGGACCTATGCCTTCCACCAGAGTGGATCTGAGAGGTGATAAGGTGAACACACACAACTACTGCAGCGTCCTCAAGTCTCTCAGTCTAAAACCTTTTCTGTGTTCTAATACTTTCCTGATCTTAGGACTGTGGAAGATGGAAAAGAACCTCCTGCTACTACCCTCAGATCCCATCCTGTTCTTCCAGTAAGAGGTCACATATTGGGAGTTACCCAGGCTCCCAGCCCTCTGGGTGCTTGCTTACAGCATGACCCCTCAAACCTTAGCTGGAAAAACTGCGAGGGGGGAAGAGTGGCATAGGGTGCAGACAGATAATTCACAAGCCTTTTTTGTAGCTATCAGAGCTACTGTCTTACAAACATAGCAGCTATTCATTAGGGAGTATTAATTGGTATAGTCATAAGTGCTACTCACTTTTTGCTCTGGAAACCGAGAGAGAAGCCATTTATATCTGTTGAAGTATTAACTTCTTTAACAGTGAGGGTTGTTCTCAAAATCCCACTTACCACAGGCAGCTGGCCCCAGTTTTTTTCCTGCTTGAACATATGTGGAGTACTGTGGTTTACCCAGGGCTCAAACTAGTCTAGCTGTTTAAGGTAAAAATCAGAATTGTTTATTTAGAAGCTATTTTTGATATCACAAAAGTGATATCAAAAGGTGTTTCAAAAAGAAATAATTTGTGAAGATGCTTGCCACGTGGATAATTTAGCACTTAGGTTGTTGTGGAGTGTTGAGATGTGGCTCTGAAATAGTTGCATGTTTTACTCAAGTCAAGAATGCTGCAGGCAATTGCAAGAACAGGGAGAATTTCAGTAAGGGAGAGTGTGTTAATTATCCATGCAAGATGTTCACACTTGCTGCTGTGTTTCATATGTTTTCATATCTGCTGAAGCAAAGCAAGAAAAGTGTTGTGCTGGGGCAGTGTGCGTGCATGGCTTAGAGCTGAATAGATGTAAATGGTTAAAAAGGGGTTCTCTGCTAGAGAGGAGGAGGGGAAAGTAAGAGTGCATTCCCAAAAAAGTACATTCCCAAAATAAAAAGCTTACATCATGGACCTCTTCAGTTTTCCCACACTTCTTTCCTAATTATTGTCCTGCAGGACAGCTGATCTATTTCAAACAGGAAGCTGTTTACAGATAACACTTGCAACTGTTTTGTCTGATTTGTTGAACTGTCGAAAAGCAAAAGACAACCTCTTTTCAAATTAAAAACTGTCAGACTTCTGTAAACAGCAGCAATGAGGTTCATCTGTGCAGTGTCCCTGCAGGCACAGAGCGTTCTGCAGTTCCCATTTTCTCAGCAGCCATAAGGTAAGAGACTTTTATGCTTTAATTCTGTAGAAACAAGTAGAGGAAAAAGTCTGTGTTTGTTAGGGGGCTGCCTTGTGTAAGACAAAATATGATTGACAATCCCCAAATAGTAAGGGAAGGTAAGGAAAAAAAGAGCTTGATATCTGTGGGGTAACACTGGACCTTTCTACTGTGAAGCAGCCATGTGGGTTAGATCACTGAATTCCTGTTTCGTTTAAGGGGGGTTGTATTTAAAATGTACAAATGCCATTGGAAGAGCTCACTTTCCTTTTAGCAGGGAAGGACAAAACAGTATATGTATTTTAACTTTTTCTACAATTGAAACTTATTTTACTTCATTGATGGGTTGTAATTCCTGGTAACAGATATAGGCAGTTCTCTGTTTTCTGCTTTAAAAAGTGGTCTTTTAATACAGCTGCAAGGCTGGCATTGCAGAAGTGAAACATGACAGAAGGTCCAGTAAGAGCTGGAATTACACCACTGGATAATTAAGAGCAATCTCAATGAAAACCAAATCATGCTGGAAGTAGTACTATGCAGAAATGCTTAATGAGATATAAGGATGTATAAAGATAAAAAATCTTGTTCTAAATGAGCAGGAATATGAGAATAAACCATACTTTGGTAAGCAGAAGGGCACATATGTATGCTTTTTAGTTATGGGCTATGAAAAATTGAGATTCATAAGGGATTTGCGAGTTTCCATTCTGACCTCTGTGCATACATACATATGTGCTCAGTATAGGCAGTGAAATTCTAAAGGGGGATTGTTTTTGAGCAAAATCAAATAGATGTGGAGAATCTTACCCAACTTTACTTGCCATATAGTGAAACAGAGCAACTGGACTGGAAATACTACAACTTTGACCCTTGGGTATTGAAAGATTTTTAAAATATGGCAAATGTAAAAACTGTTACCCTGTGTTTTCTTCTCTGTAGCTGAGATCTTTTATATTTCATATCTATATGATCGTTTACATGATCACGAACATTTAAAGCATTACAGTGATCAGAAAATACAATACAAACACTGATTTAAAGGTCTCACATATAACAATGATACCATCCCTAAAATTTTAGTATGTTACTTATGCAGCACTGGTAAGGTATGCTGATGTTGTAGACAAGAAGTTAGACTTCAAGTTGAGTATTCCTTTTAAAAATGTTTGGACTGTCTTTCATAAAATTCTTAGATGTATCTGTTACAATGAAATTATTGTTTGAATTAATATATGAAAGAAAATATTTAACTAAATTCATAGTCAAAATGGCATTTTAAACATGGCATAGTCCCAGAGTCAGCAGAGAATTGCAGTGTGGAAGCAGCAGAAATCTACTGTGTAATTTGTAACTGTACATTATGTTCAAAACTATTTTTTCTGATTACTTTTGAGTGATTTTACACTGTTTCTAAAACTCTTATTTAGTCATCTTTAGGGCTGTTCAAAAACTCTTGAGCCAGAATCCTTTTGAAGTAGGAAGACTTCTGGCAAAATACCTTTTTAAAGTAAAGTGTCAGTTCTCTGGGATAGTTTAGTTCTTTTGTCAAATTATTTTGGCTGAAAACCAGGAGAGTTTAGCCAAAAATATTCTCATGGTTTCTCTGGGGAAGTGTAGTTTGTGCTTTGCACTGCATTTCACTAGTGGCTGAACTTCACAGCTGAACCACGCTTCCCATACAGCTGCGTGGTCAGGATCTGGCTATTTTAATTTCCCTTGATGAAAGGAGTGTTAAGATGTATTTTGGAAAAGGTAGTGTAGTGAAAGAGGCACAGACTGGGCTCATAAGACATCAGCTGGTCAATAACTAGTTGGCAGCTTCTTAAATTTCGACTCCTTCCTTCTGTTTTGCACATGAGCCATCCTGTTTTTCAGCCGTGAGAGTAGGACCCTTCAAAACAGTGTGATATGTCAGTAGAAGGTTTAAAGCCTTTTGATGTTTTTATCCATGCAAACAACTGTACAAGGGAGAGAATATTTAATAATGTTTCTAAGGCTTTGTTAGTGCTTCTGCCAACTTTTGTGCTAAACGTGCTCCATTTGATATATTCAGTACTGAAAAATGCAAGGGAGCATGGCTGAATTTTAAGATCTTTTAAGAACTCTGAAGTCAAGAGGCAAACAACCTAGTAGGAGCCTGAAGCTTTAGAGTGAGTCATTTTTTGAAAATCCAGCAAGGTCTCATCTCGCCCATTTAAGTGTCTCTTCATAAAAATGTAGTCCTGGGTGATTTGCCTCTAGTTGTATAAGATGTCTGTAGACAAGAAAAGAATGGAAGTTGGTCTGCTCAAGTTCTTCATTAGTGCACCAGTCTCTTACTTGTTCATTAGGATCCAAGGTTCCTTAGCTGCTGGGACTGTTTGGATGCTACTGCCTCAAAAATGTATCAGAAGATTAGTTAGAAGTTCCATAGGGTGTCCTGGAGGCCAGGACAGAGCAGTAAGACAGATGATGGGGAGTTTTAGGGTTTACATTGGTTTCCTTCTGCAACGAATCATAGAACGGTTTGGGTTGGTTAAAAAGTCATCTAGTCCAATAGTACAGCACATGAATGAAGCATAGACATGAACAAAGTGTCACAGTGCTGCAAGGTCGATACCAGGCTCCAGACCAAGAATCAGTAATGTTTAGCTGCTATATGGAGTGAATGGAGGAGACCTAAGTGCTGAAGACGGTGACTCACCACAGACAGCCAAATGTGTGAGGGCCACAGCAGCTGTCTGAAAATTGTTTGTGAGAGAGGTGCTTCATGATTCCCTCTGCTGGATGTAGGAGTGGATAAATTCGCTATCTCTAGTGCCAAGTGCCTGGGGAAACTCAAGTTCCAGGAGGTGGAAGCTTGCGTTGAATGTGTGTGCCCAGTTTTCCTTCAAGCATGGAGGCTTTGAAAAATGGCTCTGAGGAAAAGAGTTTTCTACAGTTCTCTTTGAAAAACGAACTGCTGCTACCCAGCTGTCATGTAATAACATACTGTCCAGGACCACTTACCTGGGAAGCAGGAGATCTAGATGCAGCTCATTGCACTGCTTCAAACCCCCACCTCCCATCTGCTGAAAAGGTGCCCTTGTCACTAACCAACATAGTAATTTGGAAATGGGACCACTGTGGATTGTGTCCACAGCTCCCAAGGCAGTTTCCAATTGTTGATACTGCTTTGAATTTATACAAGAAAAAAGAGAAGGTCTAAACAGTCCAGGGAAGTCTATTCCTTTGGCATGAGAAGCCAGCCTGCATAAGAAGCTAACTTGCAAGAGAGAGGCATCTCCCCACCATGTTTTAGAAGGGAATGGCAGTGTTTTCTATCCTTCCTGTTTATCATGTGCTTAGAGGAGACTGAATGAATTTGGGTATGTTTCCTTGATGGGCATAAATGGACTAGGTGGGAGAATAGTGTCTTGTTCTCTTCAGGCAAGATGTTTACTATCCCTGGTCTGTGCACTGAGAAAAGCTTAGGCACTCAAGTTTTCCAATAAAACCACAGGAACCTACTGCCTCATAAGGTGGCTGACTCGTTAGGAGATGTTTTTGGATGCTTTGAACGTGGGATGAGGCCACAGATACAGATTCAGGGGTAGTGTTGACTTAGGCAGCTCTCATCTGGAGGTTTAGGGGTGAAGAATGTGGGCAAAGAATGGAGAGTGGAAAGAGAAACTGCTTCAGCTTTGGCTGGTTTTTGAGTAGGGATCTTGAAGAGTAAAGCTGTGTCCACAGGTGTGCTTGGGTTCCTGGTGCCTGTCTTTGTCTAGTCTTAAGCGTGGCTCACTCTGTGATTATTTTCTTTTTATCTTGCTTACTAACTGCAGAATAAGTATAAATAATAACAAGAAAACATTCCTACAGACAACACTCTAAGATTTTCAGCTTAATTTGAGTGATTATCAGGCTTAGTTGTGGATCACCCCAAAATCTCCTGTTATGGTGCTGATGATTTTAGCAGATACTGAAACTTGCTGAAAATAGGCATGCATTTATGCATCCTTAGTGGACTCTTTAGAAATGATCCATGGGCCTTCAAGAGACCATGGATGAGATGTTGATTTGATCTCCATGTGGTCTGAATGCCAGAGTCAATCTGCTCATTTGGAAGGACAAAACAATGTAAGTGATTTTATAATTTTTATTCTACTTGTAAGTAGAATTTTTGATTATCATCAGAGAAAGATTTGTAAGAGATCATGTAATTTTTGGGAATTAAAACAAAGAGCTTTAAAAAATTGATATGTGAAAGAACTGGAAATGTTAGATGGCACAGTAATTATGGCCAATCAAGATAAAAACATCAGACAAGAATGTAAGGAAGGCCTAGCCCAGGGAACAGCAAAAAATGTCTTATTACATAGGAAAAGAAAAATGCGTCTCAATGAGCTTCCTTGTCAGAATGGTGTTAAATGAGAAAACAGGTCTCTGATGGCTCACTGGGGTGGAGTTACATTCAGGAAATGTTAAGGAAGCAGATACTGAGAACATGTGGCAGAGCAAGAGAAGGGCTCATCATGCATGCTGGGGAGACTCCAGGGCAATGGATCTGTAGGCAGCACCCGCAGGTGCATTTGCAGTGCAGTGAACTTGAAGTTTAAAGCTAATGTAGAGATAAAGTGAGGTGATGTAACAAGAGCTGTGTTATGAGCTGCAGCTGAAAAACCTCTTTATTGGAGATTTTCTTCTTTTCCTCTTCAATATCATCACAAATTGGGTTTGTTCAACCTGGAGAAGGAAGGCTTTGGGGTGATCTAATTGCAACCTCCCAGTACCTGAAGGGAACCATCAAGAACGATGTGGAGAGACTTTTTACAAGAGCATGTAGTGACAGGACAAGGGGGAAAGGGCTTCAAACTGAAAGAAAGTAGGTTTAGATTAGATATTAGGAAGAAATTCTTTACTGTAAAAGTGGTGAGGCTCTGGAATAGGTTGCCCAGAGAAGTTATGGATACCCCATTCCTGTAACTGTTCAAGGCTGAGTTAGGCAGAGCTCTGAGCAACCTGGTCTAGTGAAAGGTGACCCTGCCCCCATCAGGGGGATTGGAGCCAGGTGATCTTTAAGGTCCCTTCCAACCCAGGCCATGTGTCAGAATTGCCTTTCGTATAATTGTGGAGTGTCAAAAAGTCTTTAGTCACTCTCTACTTTTTATGACTTATGTAAAACCCATAGAATGGCTTCATGGGCACCTGGCATCCAGCCAAGGTCAACTCACCACATCTGGTCTGACAGTTTTTACTCTGTCTCCTGAGCAACCCTGTGTTTAAACATGCATTTTGCCATTCAGACTTAATTCACACGTGGTTGCATTCACATTGTTCCTTAATTTTAGGGAAGGTGATGTTAAATGTTGCAACTGCAGTGTTGGGTACGTGGAGTTTCCTCTATGTGTAGAGTTGGTGCCATTGTTTTGGCAGCACTGAGTAACTGCGACACGTCATTTTTGTCCTTCATTCTTCCTTTTCTTAAGTCAACTGGCAGATGATGGGATTTCAGGTCAGTGTACTCTTTAACTCCTCTGAAGCCTTTTATTTTACTGGTAGCTGCATAACCAGAACAGTAGAATTAGTTTTTTTTCCTGTACGTGCCCTATAAATTCTGAACGGACACAAGTGTAGGTTCAAGTGATCATTGCTTAGCTGTTCTGCAGCTTCTTAATTTGTGTGCAGCTGGCCTGTGGTCATGTTCTAGCTGTGTGAAAGGTGCATCTGCTGCTATTGTTAGAGAATTTGCCAAGTACCAAAGCAGATGGAGATGCCAGTAGTTATCACTTATTAACATAGCTTGTTGTATTATTCCCTAGAAATGTACATTATTAAAATAGAGAAATCTCTCAGGGCAGTTGGTTAGATGAAAGGACTTTAATGAAAAATTCTCAAAGGGAGTTGTCATCCTAAAGAATCTTTTGATAACAGAAGCATCATGGTATACAGGTCAGGGAAGTAACATCTTCAGGTTATATGAATTCAGATAAACACGCTTGTTTTCAAATTGTGTTCAACACATTCTGTCTGTTTTTCCTGAATTCATATTTCTTTTTCAAAATGAGATGAGATTGTCAAAAGCATCTCACACTGAATACAGTCACTTTTACTCTTTTTCAGTTTTTAAAAATATTTGTCAACCGGTGCATTGTACATTGCAAAGGATTTCGAGCACAGGTATTGTGGTATGTGTAAGATCTGCTTTAGGAAATTTTGCCACTGGAAGATATTCTTTCAGCTAGGTTCCATTTGGCATGCCTTTTAAGTAGGGTTATGACTATTGCCAATGATATTAGACTGATTAGTGAAAGTCTGCTGTAGCATTTTAGTGTGAGAATACTTCGACTTCTGAGAACTTTGTCAGTGTCTAGTTGTCTGCTGGAATTGTGTGTCTTTGTGTGTGCTTCTACTAAGTCACATCAGACCCATAAAACCCTGTTTATTTTCCCACTGCGTTTTGCTTCTAGAACCATTTCTGTGTACCAACCATGTATTTTCTGTTAACGTGGGGAGCTGTTTAGATAGGTTCCCCTTTCTTTTACCTTCTTTCCCTTATCTGCACTTGGAAAGGTGTGTCAACACTCTAAGAAAAAAAAGACATTGGGTAGTACTATTGCTATGAAGATCAGCTGTCA
The DNA here is from genome assembly GCF_001715985.3 of Manacus vitellinus. Lineage (NCBI taxonomy): Eukaryota > Metazoa > Chordata > Aves > Passeriformes > Pipridae > Manacus > Manacus vitellinus. The sequence continues at coordinate 14,777,776 of NW_021938895.1, read as the reverse complement.
TTTCTCCATTGAAGATATTGTAGAATCACAGAATGGGCTGGGTTAGAAGGGACCTTAAAGATCATCTAGTTCCAGCCCTCCTGCCATGGGCAGGGACACCTTCCACTAGACCTGTTTGCTCAAAACCTGGTCTAGCCTGGCATTGGACACTTCCGGGGATGGGGCATCCACAACTTCTGTGGGCAACCTGTTCCAGTGCTGCACCACCCTCACAGTAAAAAATTTCTTCCTAATATCTAATCTAAACCTACTCTGGTTTGATACCCTTCCCCCTTGTCCTGTCACTACATGCTCTTGTAAAAAGTCCCTCCACATCTTCTTGTAGGCTCCCTTCAGGTACTGTAAGGCTGCAATTAGGTCACCCTGAAGCCTTCTCTTTTGCAGGTTGAACAATCCCAATTCTCTCAGCCTTATGTCACAGGAGAGGTGCTCCATCCCTCTGATCATCTTGGTGGCCTCCTCTGGTCTTGCTGCAAAAGGTCGATGTCCCATCTGTGCTGGGATCTGCAGAACTGGATGCAGCACTGCAGGTGGGGTCTCATGACAGCAGAGTAGAGGGGCAGAATCAACTCCCTCAACCTTCTGACCACACTGCTCTTGATGCAGCCCAGGACACGTTTGGCTTTCTGGTTTGAGTGCACTTTGCTAGCTCGTGTCTAGCCTCTCATTCACCAGCACTACCCCCAAGTCCTTCTTGGCAGGGCTGCTCTCAATCTTGTTTATCCCCCAGCCTGGATTGATACTGGGAGTTACACTGACCCAGGTGCAGCACCTTGCAATTGGTCTTGTTGAACCAAGGGTATTCCCATGGGCCCATTTCTTGAGCTTGTCCAGATTCCTCTCGATGGCCTCCCGTCCTTCAGGTGTGTCATCTGCAAATGTCATTAAAGAAGATATTAAATAAAACTGGTCCCAACACAGACCCCTGAGTGACCCCACTTGTCACTGATGTCCATTGGGATGCTGAGCCATTGACCACAACCCTCTGGATGCAACCATCCAATCAGTTTCTTATCCATCTAACAGTCCACTCATCGAATTCATCTCTCTCCAGTTTAGAGAGAAGAATGATGTGGGGGACTGTGCCAAAGACTTTACAGAAGTCCAGATAAATGACATCTGTAGCACTTCCCTTGTCCACTGATGTAGTCACTCCACCATAGAAGGCCCCTGGGTTGATCAGGCAGGACTTGCCTTTGAAAACCTTTAGGAAAGTTTCAGCATAGGATCACATATAGAGTGTTATTTCATCTCCCAGCCTGAGAACAAAAAGAACCTTTTGTTGAAATTACATTGATACTGCCCCAGTTCAAATGCCAGATTTTGATCATGCATGCTTATGTACCATGGTGTTTTGTTATATTGGGGATATAATTCCAAGAAGTATGTACTTGTCATTTGAGGATAACACCCTTGGATCATTTCCATGACTCTTAGTGGCTTGCATGCTATTGCAAAATGCCTGATGTCGTTCTACTTCCTATGGTCTGTATCTTTTGCTGGATATTATTTTCCATTGCAGCCTGGTATTTTGCCATATCTCTCCTCCTTTTAAAATGTTCCCACTCTAATTATGTGCTGGACTTTTTTTTTCTGGTGAATTTAGTCCTTTGTATTCTTTCACTTATGCATCTTTCTGCTTTCTGTATGCTTCTGGCATGTGAGGGCACAGTTTAGCAACACACTGAAGGCCATCTCAGCTGCTGCCAAGGGCATTTCTTTCCTTGCCTGGCATAATTTTTGCAGGAATTATGACCATTTTACTCTCACCAGGAACCAAGAATCTAAATCAACAGAAAAACATTACAGAAAGAAGAATAGCTTACTGCCTGTGCTAGCTTGTGATGGGATCAGCTGGCAGTTGGTGACAGTACAGAGAAGGGGAGGGTAGTATGTGACTGCCGTAGGCAGGCTGCTGTTAGCCCACCCATAGATTGACTTAGGTAATTAGTGATGGTAGGACACTCCTCACCTACCTACAAGGCTGAGATAGTCGTACTGGGCGATGAGTAGGTACCTCCAGAGTCAGTTATCTATCCTGCATTGGGATGAAATGAATCCACATGCCAAGGTGCCTTTCTCTGACTTGGTAATACAGGGAGCTTGGGGTGATTTTCTCAGACTGACCACCTAAGCCTGAACAGATAAATCCCACCCAAGGGTCTGTTTATAACTAGCCTCAGCTTGAGGTCTGTATCTAAACAAAATTGTTCTGATAAATAGGCATCTGCTAATGCCAGCTGTGCTCTGTCTTGTGGTTCACTTTTTGAGGTGTCATACTTGCAGCGTTGGGAGGGACTGGGCAACAGTTTTTATTCTTAGGCAGCTTCCCATTATTTTTAGAACCTCCTTTAAAAATAGCTGTCACTCACCTAATGCGTGAGAAAAGGGGGCAGCTGTTTCTCCTCTGTGTTTCTTCTCCTCAGTAGGATGCTGTGGCAACCAAAAGCAAACATTTTTCCTGTCCACTTGCCCTCTGGGATGGTGCCGTTGGTCATCTGTCCTTTCTCTGTCAGACCTCTGGTTTTTCACTTTTGCTTTGTGTTTTTCCAACTAGTGATCTACATTCTAAATCTCCTATCTTGTCTTTCTCTTCCTCTAGCCTCATAAACTGCTTTGCTTAGATTTTGTCTTCTGTCTGGGCATTCCTGATCTGCCCCTGTGTTTATACATGAGTCCATTGTGGGACATGAAAACAGAAAGCAGGGAAGGGAGAACACTAATTTTTCCCCCTTTTAATCTAGTGTCCTACCACACTAAGCTTGAGCTGGCTTCATCATCAGGCTTCTTCTCTGCTTCCTTCCATCCTTTAATGTGGCATGCCTGAGTGCATTCTAATTTCAGTGTCCACCCAATATTAGCAATTACTCTCCTGGGGAACTGGAGCTGTGGGTTCAAATCCTTTTAAGTAAAGGATGTTCCATAGCTGGTACTTCACACTTTTTGGATCAATACTTGAGTGGCATTTCTGTTGTGCAAAAGGCAGGTGCCACTGCTGCCATGGCTGGGATGATCAGATGGGGCCTTGATAGTCCTTTCTACCTGTTCTCTACACCTCCAAAAATGTAGCTGCAGGACTGGGACCACCCTCCCCATGCTGAGTTTGCCTTTTGAGCCTGTCCAGTGCCCTCAAGAAAATAACTGTCAGGTCCCCCTAGGAAAACTTCCAAGCACCTGGAGAGTGATAATGTGTTGGAAAGCATAAGTTGCTTGAATGGGCATTAACCACTTAAATACTGCACAAATACCCCAACTTCTGCAACCAGTCCTAAGCCTCTGTGGATGAGAAGGGAAGAAAAGCAATGCCTTAAAGCTTCATAAATAAAATTACAAATGCATACATGCATAATATATATTTATTCATGTAAATAAAAGTACGCTGCAACATTCTCCACATTATTCACTGTTTCATGGTGAATCCTTGGTGTTTTATTTCCTACAGAAATAAAACTGTGTGTGGGGATAGCATCAGGTACTCATGTAAATGCTTTATGGGAACAGGGATGAACTGTGATGGTTTAGACCCAGGTTTTAGAAGAACTGACACCTACATTTGAACCCTGGTAAGTTTTTTGTTGGTGGTGTTTTTGTTTCTAGGGTGTTTTTTTGGGGGTTTTTTTGTGGGTTTTTTGTTGGTTTTTTTTTTTTTTTTGGCATTTTGGGGAGGTAAAGAATACTGAAAATTTGATCTGACATATATTAAGGATGACATCCAAAACTGCAAACTGTTTTTGTAAAATATAGCTGCAAACAGCAGAGATCTTGTAATCTAGTAGGGACTTCGATTAAAACATTGCAGGAGAAATTCTCTTTAGTTGTATCTGACCAACATTTTACATAAAGATAAAATTCTACTTGAGCATTATTTTCTACTGACTGAAAAGCCATAGAGAACTATTGTGAAAGATTTGGCACCTGGGTCCCATCTCCCTCTAGTTAAAGGTTTTGAAAACATACTTGTCCCCTTCTGGCATTATTTTGATCTTACCCTGAAGCCCTGATTTTATATTTTTAACACAGATTACAGTAAGTTAATTCTAACATGAATTCATTGACTTCAGCAGAACAACATCAGGAAAAAATTGTCCCAATTTTTACAAACATTCTTCTTGATGAAAAGTGAGACTACTATTCCTACATATGTCAAAGGCATCTACATTGTACAGGCAGAACTAATAGTCCCTTATACCTCACAAATATTGGCTGAGGACATGGCTCTATTGTGCCAGAATTAAGTGTACTTTGGGGAGTAACCAAAGACTTCCTATCAGTTAGGTTTTTAGGTAATGCTAGACTCACTCTTTTGTCCTCTGCAACAAACGCTGCTCTTCAGCATCATCAGGACCTGAAACGTGTTATATCTCTGCTTTATACTACTCCATGCTCCATAGATTTCACAGAGACTTGGTAACTGCAGCAGTTATGGTCCTCTTTTTTGCAATTCTACAGTATTAATATTTAGGGATTTTTTTTCAGTCTTTCAAGTCCATTGCTTCAACCTTTAAATCAACATGTAGAATTTAACTTGAGAGCATTGCAATGTTACGATAATGATCATTGTTTAAACAGCTTTGTAACTGATTCTGATTTTTATAGTCTAGCTAAGTGGTGAACTCTTGATTACCCAAGGTAACGCACAAGGGAGCTGGGAGGACAAATGAGAAAACGCTTAGATAAAGTAAAAGCATAGCTACACAAAACATCGGTAGGTTAGGATGATCAGCAAGGCTGTAATGGAGAAAGAAGAGGTCAGTGACACAAGTTTCATCTCTAGTGTGAAAGGCATCTTCCCCAGGGAAGGATCTGCAGCCCTTGGGCCAAGGGGTGAAAAGCAGCTTGTGTGAACAGCACTGGAGGCTTGTCCCTTCTGCCTCTCACCGCTTCCCCCGGAAACCTATCCCTAGTCTGTGCTGAGTGCTGGTGGTACCCTTGTATCCTGGGACTTAATTTAATTTAAATCATCTGTTCAAAATGTTTGAAATAGCATGAGGTCTGTGTCACAGCCTGCTATTTCACTGGCGTGATTTTGTGGGCATGTGTTGCATCTGCTAGAATGTGGCTTAGGGCCTGCCACGGTGCTTGAGGACAGACAAGCTACCCAATTGTTCTGGGAGGTGTCGGGACATGAATGATGAGGGCTTGAAAAGTCAGGGGAGTGAAAACCCTTGAAAGTTATTGCTGTGTCTGTAGTGCTGACTCAAACCTGCTTGGGAAAGTCACCAAATGTGGCTGTGGCTCTGCAGATTTATGTGTGTCTGTACTAGGAACATACTTAATTCACAATAAAGATAATTCAGCTCAGATACCTGAGAATAAAGTATAGTTTTAAAAATAACAACAAAAATCATAATAAGAATGAAAACAACTCAGTAATAGTGAAATAAAAACAGCTCAAAATCTCATAGGATTATACAGAGGATTAGAGTTACTCCATAACTGTTGGCTGGCTGAGCACTAATGCCAGCAAGCATCGTTTGCCTTCTGCATTTTTCAGCCATTTGGTTTCAACTGGGTAGATCATCTGTGTTGTTGATTCTAAATCCAAAATGTAACAAGCTGCTGACCCTTGTGGAGCAGCCACTGGCAGATACAGGAACTCCATGCATGAGGCATTTGCTGGCTGAAGTGATCTCCAAGTTTTCAATCCAGTGTTGGGGGGAAGTGTGGGAGCTCAAGGAGTGCTAGAGGCCAGCTGACCTGGCCAGTCCTGCAGCAGTTTTGAGCAAGCCTGTGGGGCCTTGGGGATTCTCTGATGGTCTCTCAAGGACTTGTCACTTGAAGCTTGGCTTGTAAAGCCTCTTCTCTCTTGTCAAGTGAGGTAGATTTCCTCACTTGAGGAAATAGGTCTCAAAAGTTGTTTGGAAATTGTTGTGCTGTTTGCATTGATATGTTTTCGTTCCTAATGGAAATAGAGGCATTTTACTAACTTTTTTTTTTTTTAAGTAAATGCTGCCTTTTCCTCCTCTTCTAATTTTGTTTTTCAGTGCTTTCAGCTTACGCTGATTTAATGGCCGCTGTTATAAGTGCTGAAAATTAAACTTCTGACCCCTGCTTAGACAGTGAGAAAACATTCATACTTTTTTAAATGCTGAACATCTCTAGGTTTCTCTCTGGCATTGGTTTTACCGATGCTGAAGATACTCCAAATACTGAGACCAAGATAGCATTTGAAAAAACAGGCTGGTACCTTTTTCTGAGGACCACTTTCAGTGGGGCTTGGTTTTCTAAACGCCTTTATGAATCTGGGTCTGAAAGGACTTGAAGGTAGGTCGGAAAGGCAAGGAATTTTTGACGATTTTAAAATGAAAGATGCTGCCGTGGCATATACCTGGATATCAAACTCTTATTTCAATCATATGAGGCAATTTTAGCTGCAGGAGAGGTTTCTTTTGAAAGCAGGAAAAGGTGGAGAAAGTGATATCCAAAGTGCTTTTGGTTTTATTTCTGCTACTAATGTGTCCCTTTACTGCAGATGCAACTCTATAAAGTATTTAATCTGCAACCTCTTCAGAGATTTCTTCTGTTAGTGGCTCTTCTCAGACCAAGGTAATTTCCCTGAGCATTTGTACAGATCTGGGTGTTGTGACCTGACTGACACTAAAGAAGCTCATTTTTCTAGAACAAGTCTGTTTTCTCTGTGAGCTGACCTAACACAAAATAGGGTGAGGTGTATCTCCTCTGTCACTGAGGCTTGTAAGCCCAGCAGCAGGTAGTGGGGAATGTGCTGAAGCTTCATTGGAGGTTTTGTTTTCTCCAGAAAATCCTTCATATCTGGCTGCTGAGCAGAGCTAACAAGCAGCCTTGACAGTTCTCTGCTTCTCAATGTCTGTCTCATCTCTGAGCTGTGTAGGAGTTTGCAAAGGCAGATTAATATTTAACGTACCTGGAGTCTTTGATCTTTCAATTGGAGTCTGAATACATCTAAATCCTCATAAAATGCAGACAGAGGAGGTGATGCTGCCTTTTATTCACTGATGCAGAGACTGGAGCACCCTCCTAATTTCAATTTCTTCTTCCATCTCAGGCTGTTTAATTCTGCTCTCCAGCTTGTCTGTCAAGAAACCTTATCACCAGTCTGCTGGGTGCTCATGCTGAAACTGCCTAATTTCCAGGCTTTCAGCTGTGTATCTGAACCACTTGGCTTGAAAGCCTCTCTGTCTGATCTTCTGAATCCTGAAGTGCCCCTGCTACAAGAAAAAGGTGGGATGCCCTTCCTAGGATGTCCTGCATGCTGGTGACCAGGTGCTCTTCTGGGCTGTGGGGTGGGACCTGCAGGCTGAGGCAGGTAGGACACACATCCTCTGTTTGCTCAGCCCACAAATCCTTTCTCTCAAGGGTGGCTGCTGCTGAGGTTTAAGCACCTACATTCAAGTGTCTGGAAGAGCCTTCCAGGCATGAGTCTCTGGCATATCCTCCTGGCTGGCTGTTGCAACCACAACTCACTGGTTTTCCTATAGGGAGCACCGGTCCCTAGCTTGGCATTACGAAGGCTGTTCCTGCTATGGACTCCCTCACTTTCTAGTCAACCAGCGCTAACTATTCAAGTGCCAAGACTGACCTTAGAAACCTTTGAAGGTCTGGAGAAACACCCTTCTCCTCAACCTTTTTTACTGGCTATTTTTTTGTTGCTCTCTCTTTTACTTGCTGATGGTTGTGAATCACAGACAGGAAAAAGAGGTAGGACTGTCCACGGTGGATACAGTGAGCTTCTCTAGGCTGCAAGATACACCAAGATGCAGTGCCTTGTACTCTGGGATTAGGAGTCTTCTCCTGGGGAGATGTAGCCAGATTCGAGCTTAATGTATGTAAAGTAATTTTAGTATGCACATGAAAGTATTTTGGAGGAAAGTGCTCTCACAGAGATTGATACTTCAAAACTATATCAAGACTGTGTTCAAATAATTTGTATAACCTTAGAAAATAGCTGTAAAGTGGCCAGCAACCTGACTTGATTTCTAGTAATTCTGGCTGGCCCTGTGCATAGGCAAGAGAGGACCAGCCTCAGAACAGCAGAGGACAGCAACACAGCAAATATTTTCCTGCTGGTTTTGTCTGTCAGAGCCTTGAGGAGCTGACCTGGTTGCTCCTTCTCCATGGCATCCAAATTTCCATTACTTTTCCCTTTCCTCCCCAGCTATTGCTGTTCTATGTGTTCACCTTTATCATAGAATCATAGAAAGGCTTGGGTTGGAAGGGACCTTAAAGATCTTCCAATTCCAATCCCCCTGCCATGGGCAGAGACATCTTCCACTAGACCTGGTTGTTCAGGGCTCCATGCAACCTGGCCTCGAACACTTCCAGGGATGGGGCATCCACAACTTCTGTGGGCAACCTGTTCCAGTGCCTCACCACCCTCACAGTAAAGGATTTCTTCCTAGCATTTAATCTAAATCTCTCCTCTTTCAGTTTAAAGCCATTCTCCTTTGTCCTATCTCTGTCTGCTTGTGTAAAAAGTCACTCTCCTTTTTTTCATAAGACCATTTTAAGTACTGGAAGGCCACAATGAGGTCTCCCAAGAGCATTCTCCTCTCCAGGCTGAACAGCCTATCTTCATAGGAGAGGTGCCATTTCTCTGATCATATTTGTGACCCTCCTCTGGATCCACTCTAATGGCCCATGCCTGATTTTAAGGAATGCCCTCTACCTCTGGTTCCTCATGATTGGGTGACAAAAGTCAAGTTTGCCTGCACTCTTGAGAAGCCTTGGGTGATATTGCTGCAATTGTGACAAAACTTATCATGGCCTAAATATATGAACAGCAGTTCCACAGTCTTCTGGATATTTTTTCAGGTTGACAAAGCTTGTCTATGAAGCAGTTCATGGCTGGCCCGTTAGAGGAGCACATGGTGTGTTGTGGAAATCTCCAGATTTCCGTGTTCCTCCCTTGCCCCATGGGAGGATTACCCAGCACCCGAGATTTTCCCTAGCATTTCCTACCCCACTGTAGCTCACTAGATTATGACTGTATTGAGATCTCTTGACCTTAGAGCTCTTCCCAGGTCCAAGCATAGACACCACCTTTTTAAGGCATGGGCCTTTAGCTGCAGCTCTCTCTCCTTTGGAAGGAAAGATGGGGAAAAGATTTGGGTCAAAAGGGGCTCACAAGTCTTTGCCCCAGATCTGGATGATCAGTGAGAGCTTAGGGGTGTGTTGTGGAGTCCCCCTTCTCTGCAGTGTGGGTGGGTGTAGCTTCAGATGGTGTAGCAAGGGTGTTGTGAGGCAGAACAACTTGACCTGGGACTCATGCCATACCTTCCACACATGAGAAGGGAGACAAAACCTGCTCCCATCAGACCCCCTTTCTGCAGTCTCCTAGGGGATAATGGAAGTACAAACTAGACAGTAATTCAGAGGAACAATTTATTCCCGCAACTTCAAAGTCATCTACATGGTCTTGCTGCTAAGATATCTGTTATGCTGTTTAATACCTTCAGATCATCCCAAAATTAACAGTTCCACCGTCCTAGACCCCAAATATGTTAAGTCATACAGACCCATGTACTGGTCCCATACCTGTACCTAATCTTACTTGACTTATTTTTGAAGAGATTCAGGGAGAGGAGAGTAATATAGCTCTAGATATAAAATGCACATGTCTGTATTGTAGCTATAAAAGATGATATACAGGTACTTCCTCTTGAAAACCTGATATGACTTTCAGCTTATTTGTGTAATACAGAGTTTTGGTGAAAGAAGGACTGGAAAAACATACCAGAAGTACATAAATAACACTTTTATGAAAGTATTTCCACAGGCCCCCTAACTACTGTCTTTTGATGGTCCTTTCACACAAACTCCATTTCTGTGCTGTTATTTTCTGAGACATCTCTTCACAGCCTAATTTCAGGCAATCCATTCACTTGTAGGCTTAGACAAGGGGATGTTTCAAAGGTGATTCTCTTCAGGAGTTATTGAAGACTCTGATGTAACTTCATTGCATGATACAGTGAAATATTACCTGCTTTCCACTCTCAATGACTTACATGAGGGCTATTGCATCAGACAATTTGCTGGGCATAATTCCAGTGCTCAGGTAGATGGGAAGTGAAGTTTCAGGCATTGAAGTAGGTCTCATCTTCTATTGACTTGCCTCTTTAGAGCAGTATCCACTCTTTCTAAGTGGGAACTTAGTACTAACATCTTTTAGTGCAAGGCCAGGTGGCCAGGAAGGCAAATGGCATCCTGGCTTGTATCAGCAATAGTGTGGCCAGCAGGACCAGTGCAGTGATTGTATCCCTATACTTGCCACACCTCAAATCCTGGGTTCAGTTTTGGGCCTCTCACTACAAGAAAGCCATTGAGATGCTGGAGGGTGTCCAGAAAAGGACAATGGAGCTGGTGAAGGGTCTGGAGCACAAAGTCCTGTGAGAAACAGCTGAGGGAGCTGGGATTGTTTAGACAGAAGAAAAGGAGGCTCAAGGGAGACCTTATGGCTCTCTACAGCTACCTGAAAGGAGTTTGTGGTAGGGTGGGGGATGGTCTTTTCTCCCAAATAACAAGCAATAGGATGAGAGGAAATGGCCTCAAGTTGTGCCAGGGGAGGCTTAAATTGGATATTAGGAAAAATTTCTTTGTGGAAAGGTTGTCAGCCATTGGAACAGGCTGCCCAGGGAAGTGGTTGAGTCACCACGCCTGGACATATTTCAAAGATATGTACATGTGGCACTTAAGGATATGGTTTAGTAGTGGACTTGGCATTGCTGATTAATGGCTGGACTTGATGATCTTAGAGGTCTTTTCTGGTCTAAACAATTATATGATTCTAAGCCCATATACTGTATTTTTTCTGTTCACCTTTCCAGATTCCTGTCTCTAATGAGAAACCCGAACATACAATTGTCCATTATTAGCATTGCTTAATCTCCTTGTTAACTAAATTTCTTCTGAGCTTTATCTCACCCAATCTAATGGCAAAACAAACTGCTAAATGTGCTGCTGCAAGTTGCATGTGTGTCTGAGGAACACACAAACTGCTTGGAGGAGCTGCATGTGTTCTTCTCATGCTGTGTGGATTGTGGCATGCAAAAATACGTTGTGTTAGTAGAAAGATGCTGCATGTGTTCAGAAACTGTTGAGAGTCTTTGGAATTCTTATAACTGTTTACTCATTCTTTTGTTTAGGAGTCAGTGACCTGTAAGTGCTCATTATGAAGAGAGATCTGGTTTTCTTGGTGACTCTAATTAGCCTTGCCTTCCTGTCACTACTAAGGTCTGGATATCCTCAACACATTGCAGAGGAGTCCTGCTCTGTTCAGATTCTTGTTCCAGGCCTCAAAGGTAATGTGAAAGCCTTCTCCATTATTCAAATATTAATCTTTTTCTTCTAACAGGCTCATTTGCACCACTGACAGTTTCTAACAGAGACAAAGAAGGTGCCTTTCAGTTGCCCTCTTATTTGTTCCATTTGTAGCCTCCTTAAAAATGGAGTTTTAAGGTACATAAGGTGAAATTAAATCTGTCAAAATAAACATGGTTCGGAGAATGCATACGAATCTCCCAAATTTACTCCTGATCAGCAGTGCTTGTTACTCTGATACACTACCTGGCTACTCTCTCTGGGTTTATACTCAACAGTGATACACATAGCCAAAGACTGCAAAATCAGGCCCTACTTTATTTTACCTGGAGAGGTTTTAATTTCCGTGTTGCAATGTAATGTGAAGTATTTTGTGTTTTCTAGTATTTTGTATTATCTTGATTTTTAAAAGCTCTAATACCTTTTAGAAGAAAGAAAACAGTAGTAAGGTTTTTGGCATTTCTATAGTTTTTGTGGAAAAAGACAACATTTTTATCAAATATACCCCTAAACTATTGCCCAAAGAAGATGGTATAATAAGTTATTGATCTTTTCATAGCAAAAATATACCTTACATAAGAAATCAACCAGTGGGAAGAATTAGCATTTTAAAGCAACAGCATCCATTACAGTGAAATTCCAACCCTGTTTAGTCAATAACAGTAATTTCCCTTGTGAAAGCTATAGTATTTCTATTGGAATTTAGCACCTATGAATGTGGGAAAGTACTTGTTAACTAAGGAAAAAAACCCCATAAATCCTACTAGTTTATCCTTAACAATATATCAAAAAAGCATTGTTTAAGAACCACACAATGAACCTTCCATTTTCTTCTTGTAATTTTGCCTTGTACTATCACAAAACTCACCTAATCAGGAGCAATGCTATTAATCTTTTCTAGTACAAACCTGGGCTTTACCCAGTTGCCTGAGGAGCATAATATGAGCTGCAGGCACTGTCTGTTCTGGTTACCTGATTGGTAAGAGAAGGCTCACTTCTGCTCTGCAGTTTTTCATATAGTTAAATTTTGAGCACAGCCTGGCCATAGATTTGGCTGTAGTGTAAACTACCCTCTCTAGACATTGCCCAATTTGTGTATTGCTGCCCTGTGCTTGAAGCAAGAGAATTGGGCTATAGGGTGAGGGTTCTGCTTGGCCAATTGGCTTTAGGAATAAAAAAGCCCTTTGTTTATTCATTATTATTTATTGTTGTTTTGTTTATTATTATAGATGCAGTTTTGGATGCCTGAACTCAACCAAAAGCTATTTTTTCTATTTACTTCAATAAGTGACTTTTGAAGTCTTAATAGTATTTAGACTTTCTGCAGATGTCCTACTTATAAAGGACAACACTATATCCTCAATTCTGAGGTTTGATTAAGACTTGAGTAATTTGTTTAATATGTTTACTGTGGAAAAGGCACAAGATAGTGCTGTTAATGTGACTACAGTGGAGAACACAAGCTAGTTAAATATATGTTGTCCAAAATTACATGAAAGATCAGTTGAAGGGTCAGACTCCACAGCACTGGGGACTGAAGCTTTGAAATGACTTTTCATTTCAAAGAAGTTGACAGGCTTGGACAAGTTTTGTGACCTCTTTGCCTTAGTTTCCTTATTTGTGTAATCAGTCAAAATTAACATCTGTGATTATCATTTTAGTGCAAGGATCATTATTATTATTATTATACACAGCAGAGGTTTTTAAAGTGTATAAACGGTGCAGGACCCTGACCCTTTGGCAAAAGGCAATTCTGAACCTGGAAAGCAGAAATAGGCCTGAAAACCATCATATGTTAATGATTTCACTCCATTTCATGAGATGTAAGCCTTGCAAAATTGAGAGAGATTGATGTACAAATTCAGTGAAGCACAAAATGGCCTGATACAGCCCTAGTTAATGTGAAATCCCCAAAAAGCTCTCAATGATCCAGCTATGCTGTCAGAGGGACTGGCTGAGAGAAGTGACAATGCTGTCCCCCACTGGCACAACTCCAACCCATTTCAGTGGCCAAGGCTTCCTTTAAACTGAGCAGATGTTGGCTATGTGCCCAAATTTCAGCTCCCATGCAGTGGGATTTGTTCACTGCAGCTTTTAGATCTGCACCATCTCCTCCTCAGCTGGAGTGCCAGCAACATCTCCAATGGTGGGGGGACAGAGCACCATACTGCTGCTGGGCATGACACTGTCAGGATTTGGGAAAAATAGGTACAGGGAAGAAATGGAAGAAATTAGGGAGACCATGGGATATGAGAATGGCAGAAGACAGAAGCTGAAGAGGTGGTGAAGAAAGTGGAGCCCAAATGGAGTGGTGAAGGAGAAAGTCATCAGGGAAAAGTACCCAAAAGCACGGAGAATTTTAGAAGAACAGGAAGAGATACAGGGGGAAAAAACCCTAAACAAACAAAAAACCAGAAAAGCAGAAAGAATGAGACCAAATGAAAAGACTGGAAACTCGGGAAAAAAAAAAAAGACACAAAACCAATTAAGAGCCCACAGAAAAAAAGAGAGAATCAGAAGGGGCATGAGATGAGAATGGAGGTGGAAATGGATGATGAAGAAAACCAGTAAAGACATCAAGACTAGAAAAAGCACAAATGAGTTTAAGGTCAGCAGTTCAGGTCTTAGGGACTAGGTTTGTTTTTTATTCGCGCGTTGTTTTTTTTTTTTTTTTATAAACTCGATAGTATAAAGGAATAAGATGAAATGAGCAACGGGAAAACCATGGCTCTGAGAAGGCAGACAGCAGACTGAACCATGTTTTAGAAAGCTGACAGTATTAATAGTGGGAAAAGTGTGTTGTGTGTGAAAAGGGGATGGATGATGAAGCCTTGCTACATAGCTCACTCATATTCCTCCTTAGGTCCAGTTCCTCTTGATTGATCCATGAAATCGAAGTTACTACTATTGTGGAGAAAAAAAAATAACATGGAACAATCCTTGAATGCTTAAATTCTCAGTTTGCTACCTTGTTTTGTCTCCCTTTTAGAATCTAAAGCAGTAATTGTCTTAATAGTCTGAATGACATTCAATACATAAAAAAGTTGATGATAGATAAATAAAACCAACAGTATTTTACACCCACACATGATGCATCTACTCACCCAGGGAATATGAGTAATGGAAGAAAGTTATCACCAGCCAAGAATGCTTAATAGCTCACATAGTTAATATTTGGTGTGCTATTTTCATTGCGCATAGATGGTACAGCTTAAGAGAGACAGGATATGAACATAAGCATAGGCAAATCCTGTGCCAAAGAATCCACAAAAGAGGGCAAATAAACAGCAATGGTAAGATATATCACCTGAATTAAGAAAGATCTTTCCCAGAGATGATGGAAGAAGAAGACTGTAGTAGTGTCAAGGCTGTGCCTGATACCCGTGATCCTACTGCAGCTCAGTTTGGTGGCAGGGCTAAATTTCTTTCTCAGCACTGTGGAGCACTGCTAAGCACATCTCACCGTCTCAGCTGCACTGTGCTGATGAAGAAGGTACTGTTTTATGCAGTGGGGCTGAAGCAAAGAGGCATCCAGAAAGCGATGGAGAGGAGATTGAGCAGGAGATATGACTGCAAAGGGACTGTGTCTGGCAGAAAAGGCCACAACAGAGCAATTGGGTAGGGACTGTGATGCACAGATCCCAACCTCTTGCTCTGAAGCGACGTGGTTGTAGACCAGAAGAGGCTGGAGACCAGAAAGTAGGCACAGAGGTGTCTTTCTCTAATGTATGAATCAAAAGTTAAAGTTATTGTTAATTGGTGAGATATTAAATTGATTGAAATTCCTTAACAGAAAACTGGGGTTTTGCCCATGACACCTGCACAGGCTTTGCTTCCTCAGCTTGCACAGTGCCCAGGATATATACAGCAAAAATAGGGACTTAAATGTGACAAAGCTGAGCTGGACCACTGATCAGTTCCTCTTGGCCAAGGTCTTGCTCCTTAAAACACATTATAACAAAAAGTGCAGAGTGGTCTCTTGCTGGGCCTGTAATGGGGTAATCTCCTCCCAGAGAAAGTTTCTAAAACACCCACGCTAAGGAACGTGGTGCCATCTTATTATAGGAATAAATGCAGGCAAGTGTAATGGCCTGAAGCAAGAGTGATCTATTTTATTGATCCCTAATGCACAGCTTTCATTCTGAAGAACGTGTAAAGCAATAGGCTGTAATAGCCTGCTCTCAGCCTCCAGAGAGCAGAGAAAAGTCATTGTCAGGATTTATCTTTGGGAAGCAAAGAACTCATAACCAGCCCTGAGGGGTGAAAGGCAATCATACAAAGCCTATTGGTTACCTGATAATAAAAATGTGACGTTCCCAAATGTGCCAAATTATAGCCTGTTTCATACTAACAATATTATTCACTGGGGATTATGTGAAGTTTGTCCTCATTAAGGTCAGAGAATGGCCTATTTTTGCATGTCTGAAGGCAGGGAAGATGGTCTGGAGCCTGCTGACAGCCTGAAGAATGAAAATATAACAGACGGAGGACCAAGTTCAGTTCACAGCCATCTAGGTCTACAATAAGGAGAGAGACAGAAAGAGAGCTGGAGGCTGTGTATTTGAAACGTGCCATGTTGTGGCATGCCATCTTTCTGGCCCCTCTCTGAACTATAGCTGCCAGCTATGCCAGAGAGCAGAGAGCAGCTGTGCCAGCTTGTGGGGTGCATGATAACCTTTGACTTTCCTGCTGTGGTGCTCCCCTCAGCTTCCTGGAGAGCAATTAATAACTCTCCTCTACAGAAATGCAGTGGTGAGGCATCGTGTGTGCTGTGCTGGCTCTGGGTTTTAGATACCGGCATCTTAATTTCTATGGGAGCCATAGAACTTTCTTTTCCTTCATATAAATCTTTTTTTGTCAAGGTGGCTGTGTAAATCATTCTTTAAACTTCTGTTTGTGAAAGAAATTTTAAGTCAATGGCAAACTACAATGGTAGGGGGCAAGAGGAGCTAAGCATCCTCAAATTTTCAATGAAAGGAACCAGGAAGGAAAACATTTACAAAACCTGATGTTTAAATATGGAGACTATAATGATGCGCCATGAGCCACGTGCATGTCAGTACACTGCATAGTGGTTCATTCCTCAGAGGTTATAAGGCACAGTATACACTGAGGATATGGAGTAGGTAGTTACTCTTTCATGCTTAGAAATGATCCTTTAAATTATGGATGTAGCAATACCTTTTTATAGGTCTGATGAATGGCATTTTCTAAAAAAAATGAGATTATAGCTAAGTCATTTGCACTTGAGACTTAAGCATGTCCTTAGCAGAGGCTCAAAGTGTTTGATGAACACAGACCCAGAAGTTTATGTGCTAAGCTGGGGCCTAATTCTGAAGATTCTACTTAAGTAAATGGTGCTGTTTTGTAGGTTGATGATACAAGTAACATCCACAAAAATAGACCTGTTGTATAAGACTTCAGCAATGTGGTGACTTAGGGTTTGTCTATATTTACTCCAACTGAAGAAAATTCTGTTCTCTGTGCATCAAGTAAGGCTGTTAAATCAGATTGCATCTGCTTTTTTTTTTTTCACTGGAGAGAATGGCACTCTTGTCACTGCTGCTAACAGAAAATAGTCCTGGTTTAATATGATTCTTCTTTTTGTTTCCTTTTGTATCAATAGGGGAGGCTGGAGAAAAGGGGGAGAAAGGTGCTCCAGGTCGTCCAGGCAGAGTTGGACCTCCAGGAGAAAAAGGTAATTTTGTTAAAGAAGATGTTTTGAAAGTCATTCCTGACAAAATGCTGTCTTTTCTTGTGAGGTGATGATGATGGGAATCCTCTCTCCCTTTGCTGGGTGACTAAAACATCCTTGGCCATTTTTGTTTACTTTTGTTGTGGTTTAACCCCAACTGGCAGCTCAGCCGCATGTAGCCACTCACTCTCTTCCCCCCAGTTTGGATGGGAGAGAGAATTGGAAGGGTAAAAGTGAGAAAACTCATGGGTTGAGCCATGCACAAGCAAAGCATAACAAGGAATTCATTCACCAGTTCCTATAGGCAGACAGGTGTTCAGCCATCCCCAGGAAATCAGGGCTTCATCACATGTAACAGTGACTTGGGAAGACAAACACCATCACTCTGAACAACCACCCCCCCTTCCTTCTTCTTCCCCCATCTTTATATACTGAGCACAATGCCACATGGTAGGGAATTTCTCTGGGGTCCTGGCTGTGTCCCCTCCCAGTTTCTTTTGTGCCCCCAGCCTGCTTGCTGGTTTGGTGGGATGAGGAGCAGAAAAGACCTTAACTCTATGCAAGTACTGCTCAGCAATAAAGATTACATTTCTGTGTTATCAACATTGTTTTGGTCACAAATCCAAAATATAGCACAATACCAGCTACAATGAAGAAAATTACAGTATACAGTACATACAGTACAACTGTATGCATTCCTTTGTAGACTAAGTATTACTTTCTGGTCAAAAAGATTCATTTGGAAATAAAAAAAAAAAGTCTTGATTTTTTAGAAAGGTCTCTGAAGAAAGACATCATAATGTCTTCTTCATAATTTACCTTCTGCAAATGAAAACCTCACATGAGACCAGAGGGAAAAAAATCACAAGGTTCAATTTTCTTGTTTCCTTTTTTTTTTTTTTTGTGAATGTGAACACTCATTAATGAAAACCATTGAGGGAAGGCATAATAGGCAGAGATGGCCATGAGTGTTTCCACATATTTTGGATCACAGTTCTGTAGTATCTATGGAAAAATGGTGATAAGGCTGTGTGCATTGTAGTTCAAAAATATTTGGAGCTCTTGAGAGGAATGGTGCTCAATAGTGTTCAGTTATACAGTGAGAGAAACATGGCATTGCTGTCTTGCAGGAAATGCTGTCTTTTCATGTTTGTTTTCCTCCTGAAGCAAGGAGGAAATTTGACCTTCATAAGTTTTCCAGGAGGTGCGTTTTCTGAAAGGTTCACATTAAGAGTAGTCAAAACCTTTTATTTCGATATCGAAATTAAAGGTTTGATATTCCTGTCATCAGAACGATGGTGTGAGTTAGTTTTTACTGATCTGAGTTTACAATCTTCCTTTCAAGGCAATCATAGTGGTAATTTATACTTCCTTATGATAATGCATGATCTCTTGTTGTTCTTTTAGGCAATTATGGGAGTCTGATACCTGTAATTTTCCCTGGGACCAAAATCCATAGCTAGAGCTCTTCCCCCTACAATGCATTGAAAAATTTATAACTCCCATGAGATATATGTGTGTTCAGTCAGTGTACTTACCTTATGTAGGTGTACTTTCAAGGACAACTGCTAGAAAAAATATTGGAAACTAAAATTTCAGCTCTTGAAAGGTAATGCAGCATGAAGTTAAAGTATGACAGAATAATTTAGATTAAAAGGTTGTAAAGAGCTCATCTAGTCCAATCTCCTGCTTTAAACAGGGCAGATGTCAATATTAGAGTAGGTTGCTCGGGGGTTTTTTCCAGTAGACTTTTGAAAATCTCCATGGATGGAGATTCCACATCCTTTTTGATCAGTCTGTTGAACAGTTTCGTCATGAAAGATCTTTTCCTTGAAGCCTACTGAAATTTTTCCTGTTGTAGCTTGTAATCATTGAATCTTGTCCTTTCTCTATGAGTCTCTGAGAACAAAATGCTGCATCTTCTCTAGAAACTGCTTGTAAGTAGTGGAAGACTGCAATTAGGTCCCCCCTTACCTTTCTGTACTGCAAGCTAAGCAAAACCATCTTTCTCAGTTGGACTCTGGTTTGTTTCCCATGTATGAGGGCCCAGAAGTCTCTGGGTCCTTTTATGCAAAGGAGTTTTTTTAACCAGCCATTGGGCAGACTTCATCAATGCATAACAGGTGAGGAATTTAGCTGAACCCATGGTATTCCTGTCAATGTATTTCTGTAGCGTGTCGAGCTCTTCCTGACTGGCAGCGGTGTCCTCCAGCGCACCATTCCTGCCAGCATGGAGCTCATTCCTCTTCTTCCTCCTGTCACTGGTGAAGGACTGGTTCCTGAGGAATGGCATTCCTGCTGATTAGACTTTGGCAGCCTTGCAGCAGTGCCAGATAGCAGTCTCATCGCCCTTGAATGCTTCTGGGCAGTGCCATGGACCTGTGTGCATCCAGGTGAAGTAGTTCCTCACTCAATCATCCAATGCCAGGAGTGGCATGTCCTCCTCAGATCTTTGCTACCAGATGTGCAGAACTGGGAGGCCAGAGAGCAGATTTTGCTGGTAGAGACAAAGAATGCACTAAGTGCCTCTGCCTTCTCAGCCTCCTTCGGCACAAGGTTGTCTTAACCTCTTGAGAACCTCTCTCGTTGTGCTGTCTTGCATGTTTCTCTAGCTTGGTAGTTTGTCAAATCCCTTCAAAATGCTTTAGACCATCTGAAAAGTGGAAGTACTCTTTTTCAGTCAGGCCAACCCATTATGTAGCATTTCATTTATTTATTTTATACTGCTAAATTGGATTTATTTGGAAAATCGTTCTCATAAGGAATGCTTAATTAACTCTAATAGTAATGATAATTTTCCAGTTTTCCATACCTCCAAAAGTCCAAAATTTTGATGAGATTAAAGGAAGGGACACTGAAGTGGAAATATACTGCAAGAAAACACAGTTTCAACAGAAAAGAGATGAGAGAAAATCAAATATTAATGCATACTGTATTGGTATTTTTCCATGATTTGCTTTCAGTTAAACACAGGCAAAATTTCTTACTACACCTGTAGCAACATATTTTTTCAGCTTTCCTTTATGCATCCAGAAATGTCTACAAACAGCGTCTTGTTTTAAATAAATTCTAATTAACTAGTTTTTCATTAATGCTGTACATTATCAGAATTACATTCATGTTTTTTTTTCTGTTACCTTTCTTTGTTTCATTTTACTAGCAAGTTCATTTAAGAAAATATGCTTAATTTCTTAGAACTCCATAGGTATGTAATAACAAAATAACTTACAAAAGAAATGGTTTTCTTATGGTATATTAGACCTGAAATGAACAGCTCAAGATTAGAAAGTGCTGCAAATATTTTTATCATACCCTTTCCTCATGACATGTTCAAATTTTGGTAACTCAGAAACTGAGAAACATTAAAAGTTTCTGGTGCTTACCTGAAATAAATCTTGTTCTGACTGTCCTGATGCTTCAGGGTGACATCAGAGATACAGATGTCTTTGGATACTGATTAAGGTTAAATTCCACTTACTTTCTTCATTGCTTTTAATTAATTGTATAGGTCAATTATGATGCATAGCATGTCAGCAGAATATAAAACTGTGTTGGCCTTATGTAAAGCATAAAGCACTGTATCAAGTACAATGGCTGTTTCAGACAAGCAGTGTGTATTGCAGTGCAAGTTCTGGGGTGTGAGGTTCATGGAAGTACCTGTCACTACGTGCACAGATGTCTGTACTGTGCTTTCCCATGTTGGGACTGAACTTCATTATTTCACTGAGTCATGATGCAGTCTGTGAGGCCATAACTTCCATGTATACAAATTCCACACAGATAGTTCAGTAACAGTACAGTCCTGTGAATATTCCTAGAGTACTTTATGACAATCAAAATAAAGGGGAGAGGGTGAATTTGCTGTTGGAATGCATCATCAAAGGAACAGTACATTAAAAATATGTTCTTCAAGACATTTTAATTTTCTTAGAACTGTAGCCATTTGAAAATGCATTATTTTAGTATTTTAAGTTCAGCCTTTTTACATTGGATTTCATTTATACTCAATTATAATGGTATGTTAAGAAAAGTCTCATCCCGTTCTTGGGCTTGGAACTCAACTGTCTGTACCTTTGCAGTGTTAACACAGCAACACTGACTTTGGCTTTTGCCAGCTAACACTTTCCCAGGTAATTCTTGGGCATATTTCAGGAACTGTCACAATGAGCAGCTTGCAAGTGATTATCCTGGCTTGAAGAGTAAGGCAATTTAGTATCGTGGAGTGTACCATTCTCAGCCACCTAGTTCCCACTGCCAGGGAACAGTCCCAGGCATTTAGTTTACTAGTACAGGCAGAGCCTCTTAAGTAGGAGAGAAGACTCATTAATTTAACTGGATTGGAGCCAGAGTGCTCAGTCATTTGTATAATCAAATTCTAAAAAGAGGCAATAATATCTTAATTTATATTTTATTATTACTGATTGCTCATTAATATGTAATCAATCAATCCTTTGCATTTCTGAGTCAACTTTTACATGAATTTATTGTTCGCTAGGGAGTGCTGCAGGCAGTATTCCATGTAAAAGTCCTGACATTGACAGTTGTGAATTCACAAAGTGGGTATCTGGTTCAAAACTGTCTTTCAGTTCCACCTGAACTCAACAGGATTTTGAGAAAATCTGTGGTAAACTGAGTGGACAAAAAAATGGCAGATGGGTTTCAATGTAAATAAATATCTTGCCTAGGGACATTAGGGATGCATAATTTAATCCACACTTACATGATGCCAAAACCCAAAACTGTCACTTAAAACTCAAGAACTGCACTGAAGTCATTAGCAGCAGTCCCAAAGCCAACAGAACACTGCCCATTATCAGAAAAGACACCAAGGACAAAACAGGGAACTACTTTTTGCAGCTGGTTTTGCTCTGTGTAAAATCCTGAAATACACTGTCTCAAGTAATGAGTGTGGCTCTGGCCTCTGTCTCTCAAGAAGGACATGAGAGGTAAGAGAAGGGCACCAAAAATGTGAAAAAGAACAGCTGCCTCATAAGGAGAAACTGGACAGGTTGAGATTCTTGCATGTGTACAGAGGAGTCTGAGAGGGTTGTGATCAAGGTTACAGAATCCCCAGATCCCATCATAGCTGAAGCTGCTGGGGACTGATCCAGCACTCCACCTGTAATACACTTCAAATAGTGGATGGGATTGTGTGATCTCCCTGTATTGCATCTTTTGCTGCCACCACAGGAAACAAAGTCTTGGGCTAGAGGGATCACTGGTCTGAGCAAGCTCAGTATTACATTGTTAACATAATTCTAGCAAGATAGGTGTTTCATGAGGGCAGTTATTTGTCTTTATGTGCATCTGACTACAAACTCCTCCACTCAGGAATGTACCATACTATTTTCATTTCTTTTGTTTTGAGTGTACTTTAAAATCCTTTAAACGTTTTTGCTACCTTCTTAGATTGTATTTTTCTCTCACTCTCTTTAGTTTTCTTAGCTATTCTGTTTTCTAGTCAGTATGGATTAATAATAGTCTACTCTTTTTTTCCCTCCTGTTTTTTGTGCAAAGCTTTTAAAGTTTCACTTTGTCATTAAACTACCAGTCTGCAACAAGTGAGATGGATCACTGCTGAGAGGTGTTTATTTCTCCATTGCCTACCATGGGAGCTTAGATAAACAGTTTAGACTAAAAAACCTAACTTTCAGGTGGCTAATGCTGGGTGAATGTAGTTGGCTTGCCTCAACTACATAAAATGCCACCTGGGATTATGCACTGTTCGTTCACATAAGAATATATGTTTAACATCTTTGTCAACAATACGGACAGTGCACCCTCAACAAGTTTGCCAATGATGCCAAGCTGAGTGATGCAGCCAACACACTGGAGGGAAGGGATGCTATCCTGAGGGACCTTGACAAGCTTGAGAGGTGGGCCTGTGTGAACCTCATGAAGTTCAACAAGGCTGAGTGTGAGGTCCTGCGCCTGAGTCAGGGCAATCCCAAGCACAAATGGAGAATGCATGGAGAATGGATTGAGAGCAGCCCTGAGGAGAACTCGGGGGTGTTGCTTTATGAAAAGCTTAACATGGCCCAGCAATGTGCGCTTGCAGCCCAGAAAGCCAGTTGTATCCTGGGCTGCATCAAAAGAAGTGTGGCCAGCAAAAATTGATGGAAGTGATTCTCCCCCTCTAGTCTGCTCTCATGAGACTCCACCTGGAGTGCTGTGTCCAGCTCTGGTTCCCCACCTTAAAAAGGACATGGACTTGCTGGAACAAGTCCAGAGGATGGCCATGAACATGATCAGAGGGATGTGGCACCTCTACCATGAAGAAAGTCTAAGAGAGTTGGACTTTTTCGTCCTGGAGAAGAGAAGGCTTAGTGTAGACCTTATAACACCTCCAGTACAGAGGAGATCTGCAACAGAGCTGGAGAGGGAGTTTTTACAAGGGCATGTAATGATAAGACAAGGAGGAATGACTTTAAACTGAAAGAGGGCATATTTAGATTAGATATTGGGAAGAAATTCTTTACCGCGAAGATGGTGAGACACTGGGATAGATTACTCAGAGAAGTTGTGGTTGCCCCATTCCGGGTAGTGTTCAACGCCAGGTTGGATGAGGCTCTGAGCAACCCAGTCTAGTGGAAGATGTCCCTGCCCATGGCAGGGGTGTTGGAACTAAGTGATCTTTAAGGTCCCTTCCAACCCAAACCAATCTGTGATTCTACGTAAGATGTAACTATGTTGTAACCACTGTTCCCTCACTAATCATCGACCTTCATTGGTGTGGATAATTCAGATTATTTACCATAAAGTGGTGCTGTAATTTATTGGTGTATGAGAATTTTCTAATTTCCAGTTGCCAGTAAAAGTTAAGTGTCCTGAACGTAGATTACTACTATAACATAATTAAATCCTTTAAAAATACCATTCTCATTCAAGTTTGGTTAACTATTTGCATTGGGAATACTGACTACTGCAAGACTGTCAAGGTACACTCTGGGAAAGACTTTTTAATCTTCGCCTGTATCTTATGTTCTTTTTCTAAGTATCCTCTGCAGATTGCTGTCAAAGATGGCACTAGAGTCAAGAGGCCTTTGGTGTGGTTTGGTACACTTCTACTTTCCTTGTTAGGTAGGTGTCTGTGGTGTCCTCTAATCATGAAGAATTTCTGATTTGTCTTCAAATCATTAGTAAACTACTGCTCTCTTCTCTTTGACACAATTCAATTAAATTTGTCTGTGACATGATGAATTTGTGTTTCTGCTGGATTTGCCTTTCTGACACCTTTTTATTTTTCAAAGTAGTTTTATACCTTCTTTTCTGTTCCAGTTAATCCTATCTGAAGTGATTGCCATACTGTATGAAGACCCCCATCTATAGTGTTGCACAGAGCCAAAACCCTAATTTTTTTCCCTGGTTGTGCAGCCCACCGTTTGTCTCTGGTATTTTATATCTTCCTTTGTTGTTGTTGTTATTGTTGTTGTTTTTTCTTTGAGCCTGAAAAAGCCACCAAGAAGATAATTTAGCGTTTTCTTATCTTCAGTTCCTTCTAAAATCCTTTAAGTCTTCTATAATTGGTTCCAATGTATGCCATCTTCATCTGGGAGATAACAGATGACTTGCTTCATATTCTCCATTAGAACTTCATGTTCAACTTCCCACTTTTGGTCTATGGAGAATTAATTTCTTTTATTGTCTTCATTTCTTTTCAGCTCTTACTTCCTGATTTCATTAAGACTCTTCACACTGCATTTCTGACAACCAGGGCCACTAAAAAGTGCTTTACAAAAAGTATTAAAACTTTTGAAACCCTCAAGGCAGATGGGTCTCTCCTGAAACATTGTGATTTAGTCTGCAGAATCAGAATAAGGAATCCCCTGGAGTGGAAGCAGGGGTTAGTCACTGTAAGAGAAAACCAAATCCAAACAGTTCTTTTAATGAGCACAGGTCTAATGTATGTCTTCATTGCTTGAGATAACACAGTTTTACTTCTGAGCAGATCACGTAGCTTTTACTGGCTATGACCGAGAAGCAGCTCATTTTCTGGGCAGTATTTATGAAAAAGAAAGTGAATTAATTTTATATATTGTATTTTATTTATGCATTAGATCTATGTATTTATTTAATTTTGTCCTGAAAAGAAAAAGCATTCAAACATCTGATAATCTGTTACAGCAATCCCAATTCATAAATATGTAAAGCAAGAAAGGTCACTTTAAGAACGGCTTGATAAAGTCATTACAAGCTGGTACTTTAAGGATTCTCAAGGAAAAACCCTCTCAATATACTATCTATATTGGATAAATATCCAGTGGTAGCATGAGCACACCTGCACAACCCAAAGGATTGCATCTTTAAGTCAAGCCATGAAGCTGTTCTGAAAATGAAGCTGTATTCCAGAAAGCAGATCTTCAATTGGCTCAGTGGATTACTTCCATTCTTCCATTAGGAAAACCAGAAAAATATTTTTGCTTTCTGGTGACAGCCTGTGTTCAGTAGTGTCTGAATTTGATACTTATTGGAAACAAAGGAAGATTATTGATTGTAGAGTTTGCCAGTAATTAAGTAGACCAACAAACCATACACATTTGGCTTCTCTCAGTTCAGAGGAAATTATTTCTTCTTGGTTCATGCCATCAAGTTACAGTTGCTTGAGACTTCATGGAATAATACAGAGGACATCTCTTAGCCCAGTGGTGATCAGTTTATATTCTGAAACTTGTTATTTATTACACCTTTAAGTTAAAGGTAATGATGAAACGGGTCATAGTATTATCCAGCTTTCAAAAATATGTATGTCTGTCCAGCTGCGGTAACAACAGAGGGCAACAGACCTTCAGTTGCATAGATCCACAACTGAGGCTGAGCTATGACAATTTGTACAAGTCAAATTGCTGGATCCCTATGGTAGATTTTCCTCCTAACTTGTCTCATTGTTTCCTTGCTCCTGTGTAGACAAAGGTACATAATAGATGTTGCTTTGAGCAAAGAAACAATCATTGAAAAAACCCTGCATAAATATTTCCTAAAACAGACTTGTGTTTCTGCAGGATGGGAGCCTCAGAGGGCATTCATCCCTGTAGTCCCTCCATACCCACTCTCCATTAATAGTCTGGTACAGTGGAAAACATTATTTCCTATGACAATATTTATATTGTATAAATAAGCCAATAAGCCCAAAGTCAGCCCTCAGTTACAGTGGAGCTACTGTCTTAGATGAAATGTCAGTTGTGCTTGGATCCTTTAGGTCTTCTCAGTTTTACTCCACTGATTCGTGTCTGAATGCAATCCCCCTACCCCTCATTGTCAACATTATTCTGTCAGGATCAGCTGAAAGAAGTTTGCAAAAGCTTTTCCACTGGCTCTCTGCCAACATCCATTTTCAATTACACCTTCATGTCTCGTTAATGTCAATTGCTTTGCAAAGTTTAAGTCACTGTCTAGGTTGTCATATGCAAGTTCTTCACAAGGAGAGAGCTGGACCTCTGGAGTTCAATGAATATTGGGGATATAGCATGTTTTTGCTCATTATAAAAACTGATGCTGCAAGCATACTACAATCTGAATGAATCAGGCTACATTGCTACTTTGTGTCTTTTGTCTTTCTGCTGTATAGGAGAAATGGGGGACAAAGGACAGAAAGGCAGCATAGGACGGCATGGAAAAATTGGTCCTATTGGTTCAAAAGGTATGCTTAATTCAATTGTTTCTTCATTTGTGTTTCAGATTAAAATGTGTGATCATTTATGTTTGAGAAAATTTAGGGGCTTGAAAAATGGTTACCAAGTCTCAGAGCTTACCATGATGGGAATTTTCTCACACTCTAGTCAGCCAGGTTATTGACATCTCTCAGCCAGCTACCTTTTCCTCTGACAGCAGTATATTTAGCCTTAAAGCAGCATGGGTATCCTGGTTTGAGGCTAAATAAAGAACTTTGTTCACTGTCACATGAGAGTGGACAGTTAAGAGAAGCAGGTGGGAAGATGGACTGTACTTTGACAGACTTTTAAGAGCCAGAAGACTTGCTTTCTAATGTTGCCTACTCCATAATGGCTTCCTATGGGACTTTTGTTGAGTCATTTGGACCAATGTTTACCTAAGCATGTAGATTATGATTTTAAATTTGGGCATATCGAGCCCTTTTCCCTCTACAGCATCTGAATTTACTGGTTCTGTGAAGTTCATGAATGTCAAAAAGTGGATATTGGTACATATTCTTTGTCTTCAAATTTCATAGCTTTGTCAACCTTTGTTGTGGAACGAATAGGACAGAAAAATCTTTATTTTTGCTTGAGCATATTTCTACTTTCCACATTTGAATGTTACTAGAGAAAAAATGAACTATTGCCGAAAAAAGCTGCCTTAAATTTATATTCTTTTTCATGTCTTTAGGTGAAAAAGGAGATAATGGTGACATAGGACCACCAGGTCCTAATGGTGACCCAGGTAATCTATAATACGTTTTGTGTATGTGAAAGACTTTGCAACATGCATGCATCATCACCAAAAATATGTCTGTTTACATACTGGGGGAAATAATAAATAATTTTTTGCATAGATACTATAATATTTCACTGTGATATTTTCAAATTTCTTATAATTTGAAGTTGCAGTAGTTGCTAGATTTGTAGTGTATGTGTTGCAACAGTGTCTCAGAGTTCTCAGAGATGTAACTTCTCCGGAAGTCTGGTGGGTACCAAAGTGCAAACTGTCCATATCATTCATCACCAGTGCAAAGGGACGTCTCTGCATATCCCACTCTGTCTTCCAGCCAACACAAAGGAGCAGTTTAGAAGCTCCTACCCCAGCATGGATTATTGTTATAGGACCAGGAGATTGTCAAGAATACAGATCACAGAATCACAAATGTGTCAGGTTGGAAGGGACCACAGTGGGTCATCTGGTCCAAGCTCCTGATCAGGCAGGGTCATCCTAGAGCATATGGCACAGGATTGTGTTCTTGAACACCTTCAGTGAGGGAGACTCCACGATCTCCCTAGGCAACTTGTTCCAGCGTTTGGTCACTGCACAGTAAAGAATTTCTTCCTCATATTCAGATGGAACTTCTTGTGCATCTGTTTCTGCCAATTACCTCTTGTCTTTGGCACCACCAAGAAGAGCCTGGCTCCATCCTCTTGGCTTCCCCCCCTTTGGATACTTATATATATTAATGAGGTATATAGGTCTTCCAGAGGTATATAGATCTTCCAGAGAATCAGGTGAAAACCTGACATAAGAAGTGTAAGCCTTACAAGAGCAGCAGGTTCAGATTTGACTGAATTTATCCCTTCCTGGCAGAGTGCACTACAGGCGCACCAATTAGTTTTCTCATGAGAATATCATTTGTCACTCTAATTCTTGAGCCAGAGGACCATATTCCTAGCCATCGTGCACAGTTTTTCAGGGCAAGTACCCTGTGCTTAGACTGACTTAGACACCTAAGATGATTCATTGGGTAGTCAAATGCAGATTTTAATACTTACACACAGAAATGCAAACTGAAATTGATCCTCATGAAGATTTGTGCTCAAAGATGTAACAATTATCCTTTTGGTATTCACATTGAGATTAGCTTTGTCAAACCTATACCAATTTTGGTTAATAGATGGTTTTCTATTGTCTTGTTATATTGTAAGAATTACTGTAAATTCTGTATTTTCAAAAGTACAGAACTTCATTTAGCATCAAATGGTTGGAACTTTTGAATCTGCTCTGTTATGTTCCTTGTGAGGAATGCCAAACAGTGTGTGTGCAGGTTTTTGCTGTGAAAGAAGTTTTCTCACAGTTTTCTCTGTGAGAAAACTGAAGAGAATAATTTTACAGAAAATGGGAAATTTTGACAAATGTTTTTAGTTGTCAAAGAAATTGTGGTTTTTTGCAGAGAATATCTATCTGTGTTTAGATTAGCACTAATCATGCAGGGCTGAAGCTTCATGGGAAGTGAGCTGAGCTGTTCTGCACAGGCCCATACCCCCTGAGAATCATATAATGGTGCAGGGTAGTGAAGGTTCTAATTTTCTGTCTGTTATTTGCATGACAACCCTCTCCAGGGCTGTCAGGCTGGGCCTTTTCATAGACTTGTTGAGGTAACTATTGAAATTGGGTAGCTTTTTGATTTGGGTGTATCTGTATCATTTCACAGGCATCCCCTGTGAGTGCAGCCAGCTAAGGAAGGCTATTGGTGAAATGGATATCCAAGTAGCCCAGCTGACAACGGAACTAAAATTCATAAAAAATGGTAGGTTAATTTTATATAACTGTTTTTCTTTCTTGTTGCCTTATCTTACCGGTGCAATTGCTCGTAGAGAGTGTCACCGTTCCACATCTGATTTGTGAAGCTATTTTGGGGTGTACAGTGACTTGGTTTATAGAAATGCGAGTGCTCACTTTTCAGCACTGCCCTCCCCCGCAGCTGTTGCTGGTGTGCGTGAGACAGATAATAAGATATATCTGCTGGTGAAGGAAGAGAAGAGATACAAGGAAGCCCAGCTCTACTGCCATGGAAGAGGAGGGACACTGAGCATGCCCAAGGATGAGACTGCCAACAGTCTGATTGCCTCGTACATCAACCAAGCTGGGCTCACCAGAGTCTTCATTGGGATTAACGACCTAGAGAAAGAGGGAAATTTTGTCTATTCCGACCGGTCACCCATGCAGACCTTCAACAAGTGGCGCAGCGGGGAGCCCAACAATGCTTACGATGAGGAGGACTGTGTGGAGATGGTGGCCTCTGGAGGGTGGAATGATGTTGCATGTCACATTACCATGTATTTTGTGTGTGAATTTGACAAAGAAAATGTCTAAGCTTCTCTGCTCTTTCTTTATTTTAAGAAAAGTTTTTAAGCCAATTTTACAGGTTACTCCATGTTTATGAGTTCAAGTGGCATTTTGCAAGTATGTGGCACCAATGTTGTACAGCTGTAAATACAATTTAGGTATTTCAAATATCAGTATTTACCCTTCAGAAGGGAAGAGCAGTAATAAGACATAGCTTGTTTTTTTTATTTTTCTGTAGAAAAATATATATATTTAGATAAAAATGTGGTTTGGGGCTAAATTTTGCCCTTACAACAGTTAACAAATGTGATTACATGACTGTAAAGGGAAGGCAGAATTTGGCCTCTAGTTGTTAGAATGATTAGAATTAGGTTCCTGATATTCTTTTATCTTAGCAAAATTTGTAGTTATAAATGTTAATTGCTTGTAGTGCTACAGGGATATTTCAGCAACAAGACAAATATTTTGTATACTCCAGCTAATTAGTACAAATATTACTGTAGGTTTATTGGTTCTTAAAACTTTTTTTTTTAAAAACAACCAAAGCAAGCCAAGAAATAGGAAGTCCTACCAATTTTGTAATGTTTCTTTATT
This sequence comes from Manacus vitellinus, assembly GCF_001715985.3. Classification (NCBI taxonomy): domain Eukaryota; kingdom Metazoa; phylum Chordata; class Aves; order Passeriformes; family Pipridae; genus Manacus; species Manacus vitellinus. The sequence continues at coordinate 14,747,466 of NW_021938895.1, read as the reverse complement.
AAACTGTTCACAGATGTATGATGAGAAAGCATTTAAGTAAACTGGGTTTTAGTGGTGAAGGAGGACAAAGTTTAGAGAAAGGTGTCCCTGCCCACAGCAGAGGGTTAGAACTAGATAAACTCTAGGGTCCCTTCCAACCCAAACCATTCTATGATTCCATGATTCTATGATATGAAAGTTCTTATAATTTAGTACTTAAAGAGGGTTGCCATCCAGGTGGTGTTTTGGAGTTGGCTAAAGGGAAAAGTAAGATTATGATTTTCTGCATTCCTTAGTTGAGAATGATTCAGTGCATGAAGTATTTCAGACCCCAAATAATTTCTTAAATTAAGCACGTTTCACATTAAGATGATCTTGGTGCGTGTTGTTACAAAACAAGTAAAATACTAGCCCTCCACAATTTAAGGCAGATTTCATAAATAGACAAAGAAGCTCATAGAAACGCTTTAGCTAGCAGTTCCTTTTGGCAGGAAAACAGCTTACATGTTTACAGAGCTTGTAAGGATGATCCCCTGAAAAGAAGAAAAGTTTCCAAAATTTTCCTGATCACGTATATAGCAGAAATAAGTAACTTTGCTCAAATAATTTATGTACCAAATTTACAATTGCATGTGATGGAAAATGTGATGTATATTTAAAAAAAACCCCAATAACATCGTATTTCACAAAGGAAATGATAAATTACTTTGGATCTTTCTAGAAGCCAGTTGCATGCCGTCTTATCTCATTGTTAGGCATAGGAAAATCGGCAAAATCTCTGACTGCATTTCTTCAGAAATACCTTGCACAGTGCTTTAAGATTATTTTTAAGGTAAATGATCCTTTGCATAACATACTAATCAAAGTATGTATCTGCTCATTATGGGAGATTGGTATACAAGATATCCACGGTGGATGTGGCATGTGGTCCCAGAGATTTTTCTACAAGGCAAAACCAACTCATATCAACTCTGCAGTGCTGTAGTATGTAAACAATCAATAGCCATACAATTCTGCTCATATTCACAGAGTCTGGCATTTGATTTGTCTACCTACGAGAACAAACCATTTTGCTTGCTATGTTTACTCTGTGAATTTGAATCTGTTATGTATATATGTTTGCTATTAATTTTGAAGATCATTATCCATACTATAGTATCCTATATTATTTGAATATCAGCCCAGCTCCAGAGCAATCACTCAAAATGAATGGGTCCTTTGAATGATTTACTTTCTTTTAATAAAGATAGGTATGATACCTATATGTTAGTCATTCTTCCAACTGCATATTGAAATATGTGAAATAACGTGAATCTGGTTCTACACTAATATTCAAAGACTCTTTACAGAATTTTCAGGTAGTTAACAATGCCAGTAGAGCAATTTGTTTATAATCACGCCTTTTGAATATCATGATTGTTTCCTGCCTGCTGTAGAAATCCTCACAAATCATTTAAATTTCAAACATACTTTTGTCAGATTATTGTAGCTATATTCAGACAGCCTGAACCTGAGATACCTGGAGCTTCCTTGTTGTGTGTGCTGAAGTTGCAAAACCTAGGTTTTGAAAGTCTCTGTTGTATTGTTCAGTTTCCTCAGAAAGATGAAAAGAGGCCTTTTAGAGAGGTGGGAAGCTTTTTGAGATGCCAGATGCTCCTATTACAGCTGGAAGTCACACATCATAATCATCATCCTCGATGTGGAGAGCATTAAACAGTCTCAATTTCTATAAAAATTTAGGATAAAAAATAAAGGCAATGGAAAAAATCATTTATTTCCACTAGTTTTCATGTTCTTCAGGATATAGTTTTGCAGTGCTTGATGTGTTGGATAGAAACTAAATTAGTTTCATTGTCAGATCCCTGCACAGTGGCTACAAAGCCCTTATTTCATCATTTGGGCAAGAGGAACAAGGCTACTGTGTAAGTCTCTGACTGTCCTGCAAGAAGCGATGATTGTGCATCTGATATTTACCCCTTTGAGGAACTGGGCAAGAAATGATGGAGGGGTTGGAAATGAATGAGCCCTTCATCATTTCTTTCACTCTCTAGTTGCTGACCTCCATAGATGGGCATTACAATACAGGTTTTAATGCACATGGAAAATAACCCAAATAAAAGTACCTTCTAATTAATTTAATTTTTTTTAAACAATAGTTCCAAATTCCACTGAGACTAATGGAAACCTTACCAAGCATGTCAGCAGGCTTTGTGCGGGCTGAGCATTACATGCAACATTGATTTCTGCCTCCAGTTGAAGGCTGACAAGTTAGTTCTATTTGGGGTATTTTCCACGTGCATTAAAACCTGCATTTTAATATCATTACTCATTTTGTGTGGCTCTGTGGAAGCCTTGGAGCATGTCTGTCTGGGAAGAAGGCACAGGTGTTTCTCAGACTGTTCTTATATACTCTATTTTTGATTGGATGATTTTTCCTCATAAATGCTTCCCCATAGCCCTTATTTATTTTATTCTTAAATAAAGGGCATTCTGGGGATTTTAAGAAGTTAACAATAGCAGTTGCTTTTTATAATATAATATAAGTATAATATAATAATAACCCACTCATGTGCTTGAATTACTTCACATAAAATGTGTATTTCATTCAACTATACGCCGCACCTTTAGCTGCTAAGGCTGTGTTGTATTACTGATGCCAGGGCCAGATGTGCAATCCTGCTCTAGGAGATGGCTTGGTAAAGGTAAAGCATTTAACTGTCTGAGTCCAAGGGGAGTCCCATTGCCAGTGAGAGCTCTGCTTTGCTGTGGACATCTCAGGAGAGCACTGGATCATGTCTAATCCTGATCACCATTCAGATTTGCCACTCCACATCCTGACTCCTTGGTGGAAGGTGCTGCTCCCAGTTGCCTTGTTATCCTGCTTAGCTCCTGGCTTGCCATCCCTCAAGAACCAGCTGCTCCTCACTGTGCTCTGACAGCTGAAACAATTATCCCTGGAGATATGGGTTTGTTACAGGTTTATTAGCATCAGAACTTCTCCCTGACTGTGAGTTTTGCACAGTCTGATATCACAGAGAAGAACTGTAAAAAAATTAATATTCATACATGGGATATAGAGCATCCTTATTCATGTAAGTAAAATGGAGTTCTTCATTTTTCATAAGCTCAGGAAATGCCAGTTTAAATATGCATTACAAAATAGCAGCTGGTTGGACTTTTTTGTTACAGATTTTGATGAAAAGTGAAATAAGATATAATTAAAATAATTTTAATTGTAAAATACTATTAAGGTTTACAATGGACAAAGAGTTTTGAAGTAGACATTTTTCAAAATGTTTACTTTTGGAATATTTCAGAATTTAATTTCTGAGTTCTAAAACTTTATTTTGACCCATAAAGGGATTAGATTTTTATGTTATTGTTAATATGTTTTACATCATGTCAGGGACAGTGTTCAGCTTGAAAGATTTTACTTTATTCTTTATGTCTTGATTTCCAATGGGAACTAGTTATCTTTTTGAGGGTTCTGTTTACCATACTGAAAAAGTTTGACGTTGCAATTGCTTTCTTCTTCTGGGCTTGCTATGACACTGTAAATACTATGAATATACAGCAATAGATAGTTCAACCAACATTACAAAGAAGATATTCTTACTGATTATGAAAATTATTCATTTAAGTATTATGCCATATAATTAGCAGTTTATGCACTATCACTAATGTCCAAACCAATCATTAAATAAGATAAATGCAAGACTTTTAAAACCTGAAAATCTTACAAATATACTTTCATCCTGAATTAAAACACAAAGATGTCAAAGTAACCAAATTTACAGTAAAGTGGAAACTCAGGGTTTCCCCTAGGTCTAGATCCAGATCTAGTTTTTGTGGGAAACTCAGTGACTTGTGATTATTATGGCTGAATCAAATCCTAGAGCAGAGAATTAGCCAACAATGCAATGATGTGCGACTTTCCCCCTTGTACTTTCTAAACTGCTTCCCCTTAGCCATTATTTCCAAGCATTCTTCTCACTTAACTCCATATATAAATGTGTGATGAGTTTGTCCCAAGGATCAGTCTCTTTTCACTGGAGATTCTGGTTTTCAATTTTTGGTTTGCCCTATGGTGTCAACAGGTCCATGTCAATCAACATTTGCCACAGGTTATGGACCAAGAGGTGGGTATTTTGTCCACAGCAGGTAGCTAGAAATGCTCCATGGAACCAGCTGCGATGGGAGAGGTATTGTGCAGCCCTGGAGCTGGCCACTCACCCATTCCCTGGGGTGCATATTCCTGGTCAGGGAGACACAGCCCAGCCTACCAAGAGAAGAACTGACCTTGTTATTGTGGGTAAAAAGAAATTAGAGTCTTAAGATTTACTTAGGGAAAAAATTGTGCAGTGGAGGATTTTGGCTATTTACTTCATAGAGTAGCTGTGAGAAAGAACAGTTTGGTTTTAATTTTGCCGTGTTAGAAGAGTACAAACTACGTGAATTGGGAGAGAAAGTGTTTGTGGAGAGGACAGCAGCTCTGCACTCAATGTGTTTTTCTGGATGTGAGTCTCCTCCTAGCCAGGAGTTTTTCAATTGGATGAGAAGAGGTGTCCTCTCAAGAGGGAGAGCATGAAATAGAAAAGGTGGGAGAAGCGATGAGTGGATGTGCAGAACTGGCAGTGAGTGGGATGCCCAAGAGGCGGAATGTAAATGTTACCTCCAGCCATTCTCCTGCTTCCTGCTAGGGAAATGTAATTATCTTGCCCTTTCCATCAAAATGTCTCACTATGGCTCTGGATGGATAGCTACAAAAATAGAAGGAGGTGACCAATTTAGCATAATGTCTGTGTTTAAATAAAGCCCAGTTTGGGTCTATGGCCAAATAATAGCATCCACTGCACTCTGGGTATATTAATGCCTGAAATCACAGGGGATATAATTAAGCACTGCTATTCAAAGGCTAGCTATGTAGTATTGATGAGCTTCTGGGTATTCTTTACATATAAATGTGTGAATACTGCCAAGAATTCATCAACAAAAGGTCTGGTGTGCAGCTGAACGACACGTGTGTTACCATACTATCATCTAGTGGCAGTAAGAGCCAAAATGAAGGAGCTGGGTTTTGCTTCTGCTTGTATCAGTTGCTCTGTTATTGAGTGCAGTCACTGATGCTGTATAGAACAACTGATTTTTCAGCTCCAAACGTCTTTAGTCAGCTTTCTTCTTCTCTTTGTGAAAAGGTTATTTTGAATTATTACAAAGAGACGTGCACTGATTTTAAATCCAATTCTCAGGTGGAAGTTTTGACTAAGAAGTGAGAAGTGTGCCCAGATGAGCTCAATTATCATGCCTTGGAGTGAAGCAAAAGAAAACAAGTCAAGCTGTGCTCTGCAGGCCAGCACCTAAATTGCAGGTGCAGATCTTCACCTGGCATCAATCAACTCCAGTGAAGCCAAATTGATTTATACCTGCTGAGGATTTGACAAAGTATTGTCATCAATTCTAGATCTATGCTTATTTCAGAAAAAGAGAAAGTGGTATTTTGATGTTTATAATTTATTCTGATCACTGTTACTTAAAGTCCGAGCTACTGTAATGACTGCATCTCCCATGGAAATTTCTGGGCTATAATCAGTTGTGAGACAAATATTGAACGTAAAACAGTTGAAGTAGATGTATGATGAGAAGCTTTACCCTTGCAAGTACATAAGGGGTTTGATGCAGAACACAAAAGAATCAGTAAAAGCATTCCATACGAAGAGTAAGTCCTCTATCATTTTATATTCTTCTATGAAAATGTAATCTTTCTTTTTGCCATACTCAACAATGATCCATAGGAGTAGACAGGGTGCCATCTAGTGAAGAAAAGATTTGTTGCATATCTGAACATCCACTTTGTTCCTGCTTTATTCTTAGTATGAATGGAATGATATGGACATTCTGCAAGAGGGAAACTGAGCAATATGTTCAGTCAGCTGTGTTTGTAGAGCACACTGAAATAAAAGAAGGTATAAAGGTGCAAAATACTGATTTCCTTATTAAAAAGGGCCCTACGCATATACATATGAGCTTTTTATATTTAATCCAATTCCCTGCTTCTTCCCCAGCATCATTTCCCTTCTGCTCTAGATAAAAAAGAGTAATATAGTAACTTGAGACTTACCTAAGTAAAATTCGCTATCACTTCTTAATATCCCCAGCTGGATTAGCAGAAAAGCTTATAGTTGACCTTGATGTAAAGAATTCCTTTTTCATGTTGCTTTTTGGCCACATCTTACTATTCAGAAGCTTCTGAAGGTGAAAGATACATTCTGGATCCCTTAACCTGCATTACAAAAGTATAAATGCCTTACAGCTGATGTGTTGACACCATGCCTAACGCTTAGTGATTACGTCTCTTTAAAAATGCTCTTTGAAACTACTGTCCTGGTCTACGCAGTGTCATCAGTTTTCTTCTTAAAGCTTCTCTTCCTTTTGCATCTGATCAGACCTAAAAGTGAAGTTAATTATGTCCTTTTATTATATGTTCCATACTGTAGTATCTTGGGAATTGAGTTGCCTGTGTGGTTGTTTTGAATCATAAGTAATTCAAAAGGAATTCTTTGGAAATCTGTTTTAAATTGTTATCAAAGGCAAATCTCCTTTAAGTCTAGACTTTTTTGATTTAGAGACAATAGAATATATACAAATCTAACTTACAAGACAAATCTGCTTTATGATTTTAAATTAAACTGAAACAGGCTGGTTGCTAACAGATGAGAAATCAGTGGCCATTGATCTCTAAGTTCAGGTAAAGCTGGTTTGCTGACCCCAGGCTGTACTGTGGCACGTCCACTATTAGCTGACACCAAGGACGCCCACTCTGGTGCTTTGTGGGTCTTACATTTGGCCAGTTTTACACAGCCCTAAATCTCTGGTTTTGGTGCCACTTACAGATCGTTACCAAGCAGCACCAGCCTTGGGTGTCGGCTGCTTCTTCAGTCAGCAGGGTTAGCCTGTTTTTTGTAGAACAAAACTAATGTGATTGCATGGCATATTTCCTTCTTATAACTTTTGAACATTTTAGCCATTTTCTAACAGGTGTGACAGAAGTTCTTGGGGATCTGAAGTTTTTAAACACTTTGTGTAAAGATGTGAGTGGGTAACAGAAAAAGATTTCCCTCCTCAGGAGATGGCTGCACTGGGAATTCACCTGTTGTTAAACACTGAAGAGTCATCTTGGAGACAGACTATACAAAATAACCATAGGGAAAGATTTGATTAGAAATTTTCCTGTTTAGGCTCTGAAGACTTGAGCTAATAGTGATGGATACTATAGTAAATAGCCTTTCTCAATTGATTGCCCACAGAACAACTCATCTGCTCTATGATGTCCAGTTGATGATATGTTGGCTGTGGGGAAAAGGGACCATTAGAACATGACTTATCCTGGAAGAGAACATTTTCCATACATGTCACTTTGAATCAGCTTTGCTGTGATTTGATTGTAAATTATATTTGATCACATTTTTACTTAATCCCAAACTGATCCTATGCCTTTCCCCTCCCCTGTCAAAATCACTAACCAGCTATGAAGTAAGAATTTTCAAAATTGCTCAACATTGTCCTGGCTCTCCTGGGAGCAAGAACTGGCATAGACAGAGCTGGGCAAAAAACTCCTGTGCATCCCGCCTTTTCTGCTGGATATATACTGTACGTTTTATGTTTGCTTTGTTTATGCTGAGATGGGATATAGGAAAAAAAAGAGGCCTTTTCTGCTGTTTAAACAAATAATGTATATGGGTGATTGGAGGCTGAAGATAAGTGCCTTCACAGAAATCCATTTTTAATAGAGAGCAGACAGGGAAAAATCGTTTGTCATAAGATTACAGGAGGAATATTTAAACCTGTTATGAAATCTTTGAAGATCTTAAGAAGTATGATAATGATTATGCAGACTAGATTTATTGCTAGGTATTTAATAAAAATGAAAAGAAATCAAGGAAAAACACAGTGGAAATCAATATTAACTAAGGAATTATGATTATGTATGAAACTAGTCTTGAAAATAAGAAAATAATATTTAATGTAAAAAGGATTAAATGAGAGCAATCATGGAGCATAATTTACTGGGCTGTTCCTTACTTTTGTGGCTTTTGGTGAGCCTATTTTATCATCAATTGCCCTGAACTATTTTTTAAAAAGGTTTCTTCAAACTAGGCACCGTTTTTTGGCTTATTCTTATGGGTTGCTTTGCATGATCTCAATCCCTGCTTCGTTGTCAATCTCCTAATAGAGGATGGTTCACCTGCTGTGAACTGTAGGGTTCACTGTACTGGGAGCAGCATTGCAGTGGACAACCTGACCTGGTAGATGTTTTGCTTAGCTGAGGTCAAATTTTGCATTCCTTGAACAGAGACAAGTGGATGAATTTGCTGAGTGTCTCGGATGTCTTAGGGTGCCTCAAAGGGCACTTGGTACCTCTGTGTGAGGCAGCTGAATTGAGCCCATCATGATAATCAGTTCAGCTTTCTGTTTTTGCCAGAACCCTTGGCTCAGGTGTGCTGGTTGGGAATTGTCTCCTCTAGTTTTTAACATCAGTACTGTAGATACCTGCATCTGAGCCAGTCACACTGTCTCTCTAGTCTGTGGGGAGAAATAAGTGCATTCAGGATATGATTCATCTGTCTTATTTTAGATGTCTAAATTGGGATGGGAATGTTCCTTGTTCTGACTCCTCATTTCTTTCATTTGCCCTGAGGTGAGACCAAGGTGACAAGCTAAAATGCAGACATTTCTGACTGATCAGATGAATCCCACCCATCAAATCTCAGGAGCTTCCACCACAAAATCCCCATTATTTGGAACTACCACTCAGATGTTTCTCTTGCTGACCAGCTGTGCTTGTCATGTAAGGTTATGAAGAGAGGCTGTATGAGGCTGTGAAGGAGGTGTGACCTCCACTGCAAGAGCATGACCTGCAACGGGTGACTTTTTGTCACATGGTGGACCTAAATGCCCCTTCTATCATGCAGCACAGTGTGGTACAGACTCATGAGTCACACCCAGGAAAAAAAATCAATGCTCTGCCTGCAGAAAATAACTCTCCTTTCTTCCTTTCTCAAACTGGCAGTTATGATCACTATGTGAGAGGCAGGCTGAATTTCTTCTTATTTCTCTTCCTTGCATGAGAGAGGGGGAGAGAATAATGGTTGTCTGGCATTGTTTCTTCATTCCCTGCAAACTGTGATGTTTACCTTTCCTTATCTGTGCTACAAAGCAATAAATAGCACCGCCAGGAGAGACCAGAAAGAAGAAACCACAAACACAGACATAGCAGACACCATTTCAGTGACTTCCATGCACAGAATGTCTCACTTGACTAGTTTCAGCAGCAAAAGCTCGACAGAAAAAAACTGTGTGTGTGCTCCGTAACCCAGATGGGAACACACCATATTAAATGTGTTAAAAAGGTTACTGACTTCCTGCTTATAAATGTAAAATCAAACAGTTGTTCCCAGTCTGGGAAACAGCACTTGAATCTCCTACATCATATTCTGTGTGTGGTATCTCTACCCTTTTAAGTGTGCATTGGGGTAAAATGCCATTGTGGAGGAGTGTGGAGACATCGTGTGGTCCTGGCACAACAGTCAGTGCTAATCAGCTAAGAGAGGGGTCAGACCTGCAAATCCAGTAGCATTGCTGGGGAGCACAACTTATTTTAACTACCAAGAGGACAAATGCCTGGAGGTGCATCATGAAAATGCTCTACTGAGGTGCTGGTACTATATAGACATTTTTAATTTGATGGAAGAAGCTTTTGTCTGCTATGATGAAACAGTAAAGGCTGAAAGATTCACTCTCTCAAGGTTAATTGCAATCAGATCTTTGATGCAATTAATTTTAACAGGGTAAGAGAATCACAGGTCAGAAGAGAGAAAGGGCAGGTTAAAGAATATTTAGATGAGTTAGAAGTGTTCTAGTCAGCAGGGTCAGGTGAAATTTGGTTGAAAGTTGCCAAAGCAATTGCTGAGCTATTAGTGGTTGTCTTCAAAAGCTTATGGAAGATCAAGAGGTCTCAGAGCATTAGAAAAGCTTTCACATAGTACCCGTATTTAAAGAAAAAGAAATATGAAGTAGCTCATCAGGCAGATTAACTGGGATACCAGAGCAAATGGTTAAACAAATAAGGGAAGGAAATGAGTAGATAATAAAGTGATGGAGATAGTAATTGTGGATTTGTCAAGAACAAATCATGTCAAAACTACCTTTATGTTTTTGACTTCTTTGCTGATCCACAGAATGTAGAAAAAACAGTAATATATTGTATTTCTTAGTGCTCACATGCCAAATGGGGAATAACTGATTAATTGCTATAAAGTGAGTGCACTGCTTAAAAAAACTGCTGTCAAAGAAACTTCATCAGTGCTATGGGCTAAAAACGTGAGGGCATTTTGTAAGAATTCTGTGAGGTTTACCCTGAACACAATTCTACTCAGTATTTATATTGCTGTTTTGAATGACATAATGAAAGAGTAAGGAGGATTTCAAGAACTGTGGGAGACAGGATCATGTTTAAAAATGATTTTTACTCTATGGAAAAATGCCATATCAACCAATGAAATATAGTAACAGTAAGGGAAAAGTATTGTACCTAAGAAAAAGTGACTAAATGCCACAGAATATGTGAAAGACAGAAAAGATTGGGAGGTTTCAGAGTTAATGTTAGTGTTAAACTGCAAAAGATTTGAAGATTTGTTGGTTTATCAAGATATTTTGGTCTGAGATATACTCAAAGATGTGCAAGGGAGTTAATTTCTTTTCCCTTGTGTAGGTGGGGTCTCAGCTGGAATATTGGGCTCAATTCTGAGCAGTGAATATAGACAAAGTGTTGAGAATCCTAAGGTGGAGCAGTAAAACTGATCAACAGCTGGAAAATATGACCTATGAAATAAGCTCCATTTAATCTAGAAAAGCCATAAGTAAGGAAGTGTATGATGCAAGATATAAAGGCTTTTATGGTAACTGATAATTTCCAATGCCCACTCAGGATGTGTCACGAAAAAATAAGCTAAATGTAGCCAATAGGATTTCATTTGGATACCAGGAAAAATCTAACAAAAGGGACAGTTAAGCTCTAAAACAGGCTTTATAGTGAAGCAGTGCTATCTATTATTGTTATTATTATTAAAATCATATTTCCATGTTCTTCACTGGAAATATTTCCATATTAATTGCAAAAAATTCTTCTTGCCTTGTTTCAAAGGCAACACAAACTGAATCTGGTTCCTGTGGATGGACTTAACTAGTGATTCCTAATACTGCCGCAGCTAAATCTCTCTGCTACTGCCTTAAATCTCTCTTCCGTGCCCCACCGCTTCTGACTCCTGTTGCTACTCCCCATTCTGCCTCCCAGCCCTTGTTTTTCTTTGTTGCTACCATCCTGCCCTCCCCACAGCAGCCTATGCTGCTCTGTCCTCTGCTCTCCTCTGAGTTGCCACTTACAGCAGTGGTGGCTGGAAATGCAAAAGACCCCTAAGAGATAAGTGTTACTGGCACGTCTTGCCAATAGGAAGCCACTGGGCTATATAGTTCTTTCTCTGATCCCTTGTATGGCCACTGCCATGATGCTGCAGCTTTTTTCCTGGCAGAGCGTAGTGTGGCAGTGCTTTAAAATGAGTGTGAAGCAGAACTGTGCAAATAGGGTTTTGAGCCTTCTCAGCCAGCTGTGTGCTGATGTGGCTGCCTACCTATGCCTGCTCAGCATCAAGAATGCACAATTATGCTGACTTCCAGTAGCTGTGAGGATTTTGTTGATTTTCCTGTCCAAAACCCTTGCAGCTCTCATTTGTAGCTCAGGCTCCTTTGGGCTGGCTCAGCACCAAGGGCAAATCAAGTAATAACAGGGTAAGCTCCTGTGGCTGGTAATGCAAGTGCTAGTGCTGTGCTGTGCTCCTGGCATGGTGTAACACAGGCCAGAGGCAGCCAGGAGAATGTGCCCTAAATGCAATCTTGCTGTAAGCATGTTAGGCTAGCTTCTGCAATGCTAAAATATAAATAGCCATATCTGTTTACACTGCAAAAAGAATTGCACCCACACACATACAATATCACTCCAAGATAAGGAAACATAAACTGTGAGTATTTGGCCTTTTAGAATCAAGATTAAGTCCAGTGATTGCTTGCTGCTCAGAGGTATAACTTTGCTTTGGGATTTCCATAATGTTTTCTCAGCTTTGATCTCTCAACAGACAGTCTGTAGCAGACACTAGAGTGAAAACAGGCCTAAGGTAATTGGCTTTTTTAGGGTTTCTAAGTAATATTTTTGAGAGACTGAATTACTTTTCATAGAAATATAAGGGTAGTTCCACAAAAATTAATTATTCAACTTCAATATTTGTTTTCTAAAGTAATTTCAAAGAACCCTTGTAAATGTTTCAAGAAGTGTTTCACAATATTTGCTTGTACTGAGCATGACTCCACCTAGCTTTATCTGATAGCTGGACTTGCATGGGAAGAGCCCATGAATAGTCAGTTCTTTCCATACCGTGTGTGCTTCACACAAATCCACAGACCTCTACTGTAACTCATCCCTCTTCCTAGTCTAGATGGTTCTCACCTATTTCACGGCTGTGAGTATGACCCTACCATTTCTTCTTCCCCTGCCACTGCCCCACTCCTTTTTTCACACTACAGTATGTCCTGCTCAGGAAGTAAGTGATGGATTGGACCAGCTGTTGGACTCAGCCAAAAGAAGAGACAGAGGTAATATAGGATATGTTTTTTCTTAGGAGGCTTCAGTGGGCTTCACTGTCTCCACATGGACTGCCCTATATTCATTGCTTTGGTTTATGTTGTTCTCCAGAACGGTGTTCTGACAACTGATTCTCAGAACCCTGGAAGTAAATTACTAAATCTCTGACTGACAAAAGCTCACAGCAACTCCCTGTACCTACTGCTGATGCAGACAACGTCTTACAACAGCACAAAAATATTTTCTAGGATGAAGCTGGGCCATCTTAATGTCTAAGCTATGCAGGACATGGATCAAGGCCCATCAGTTGTGCTGTGGCCCTAGCCCAGTGCTTCCTATCCGATCAAGGCCTCTGGAAATCACCCTTACTAGTAAAAATAATGCTTGTGGTAGGTATATCTTTTGATATTATGCAAATAAATAAAATAAAACCATAACCTTACATCCATGAAGGAAATATAACTTTTAAAAAGTTATATTCTACAAGTCTTTGTCATCTAATACATGCCTTTTACATTTTTCAGTATATGTGTGTTGTAAAACATGTAGATAGTAAAGCAGTATCTTGAGTAGACATGTATGTGCTTTTTGAAACTAATACGTAATTCTATTCATATTAGTTGTGAACATGCAAAACAAATGATCTGTAACAGTCTGGTCATCTCAAAGCAGTATTTTTCAGTATTTATCTAATTCCCTATATGCGAGCAACTAAATGTGAAAGAAGATAAAGAAGATAAGTAAACTTCTGTTTCTAGGTGAAGATCAAAAAGTGTTTCACAGACTGTAAAAATTAAGGCTCTCAACATCCCTGTGCATTACGATCTAATTTTACTTGTGGGAGAGACTAAGGCACAAAGAAATCATCAGATTTATGAACCATATCATTTGCAAGCCTGTGATAAAAATCAGAATAAAGTCCGGAAATCTTCAGCATAATTTTAATTAAAGCTCTTTCCTAAAATAAGTGGTTCTCAGGAATTTTAGTAGATGTACAGATTGAAATTCTACTAATATAACTCATTGAAATTTATACTGAATCTTTTTAAAGCTTGGAAATGAAGTTCCTGTCTTCTCAGGGTGGGCATGAACAGCCTACAGCAGAGCTAATAAAAAGGAAGTTAATTTTTGTTTGGCAAAACACTCTCCTCAATGTACTTCACCATACACTATAGCTCACTAGCATAATCAGTTTGGGGTTTTTTTGCCTTTGAAATAAGTGGAATTATATACTATAAGTGGGAAAGATTGCTAATGAAAAGATGGAAAATATCCTGTTGAATTGCTGTGTATTATGAAATCTCATGCTTATATCCATTTGCATGAAAGAAGAGAGACTTTATTCTTTAAAATTATTTGTAATTAAAAGATTTTTTTTATAGTGCATTACTGAATCGTTTATAAATCAAAATGGGGAGAAATCAAACTAGCTGGTAGAGAAGGGGCAGGTGGCTCCTGTTATAGGCAGATGAATATCTTGTAACTGAACTCTTTGCAAATGTCATGTGAAATAACTGAATTTATTAGAAGTAGCAATTGCACATACAGAAGACGATGACCTTGAGAAAACATACAAGCAGCTTTGGGACTGCAGGCTAGAAACTACCCTGCCTATCTGTATTCAAAAACCTGTGAAAAGGCTCTGATAGATTTAGCTGCAGCAATTTTGAATGTTACTTCTCCTGCCTGCCCTATTTTTCTGACAGAGGTTGCCAGTACTTAGCAGAAGAGGGAAAATGGGACAGGTTGCTGCACTTTGCCCACTCCTGGTCACACCTTGCGCATTGACACAGTTCTCTCTTCACAGTGAATGGGGTTAAAACACTGAAATGGGGTGACTGAAATGAGGCACAAATCTGGTTCTCTTACTGCTGGGATAATGACAGCAGTTTCTGTCAGAAAGGAGGGGAAGAGATGACTAGTAATGTCCTTAGCAGCAGGAGATGAGGCCATTTCACTGCTCTGCTCCTGCAATGATCCCATTACACAAGCTATCTGGCAGGCTGGTTTTGCAATGACAGATGTGCTGTGTGCTGCATACCCTTGGCAGTAAGATGCAGAATTGCAGGAGGTTGGACTGACCTTTGGAGGTTGCCTGGTCCAAGCCCCTGCTTGAAGCAAGGCTAACATCACACAAGACTGCATGTGCACCGGCAGACATTATTATTTCATCTGTGAACTGATTTCACAGAGCTTTTCTTTTTCATGTGATCCTCAGGACTAATTCACTTTTCTAGATCAGGAACACAGGGAACAAAAAGATGATTATTTTTTAAAAGTGAAAAGTGCTTGGTCACAAATAAAAGCAGCTGTGTAGGTTCTTTTTGTTTGTTTGTTTGATATACAAGTTTTCACAAAGTATTACATTTCTGATTTCTTTTTTGTTCCTTTATAAATATGTTTTACTTCAGGTAAGATTTTTTGCATAATCAGAAGAGTTATTAAAGGTACAGCAGGGCGATGCTCAGACTAGAGAGTCTGCATGTTATAAAAACCAAATAAATCCAGTAGGGCAAGGGAGACTAGAAGTAATCATGATGTACATAAACAAATAGGTAGTCTGTGTGTCTAGTTTCATGTTGGTATTACACAGAAATTGTCAACTCTACAATAAATATTAGCATTTTTAACTCATGTTCTTTTACCTCTTATATTTTTTATTCTTGGATCTCAGCTTGCTGAGTGAGCTGGGTTGAACTTTGCATATTCTCTATAAAAAGAGGTAAGATGAGCTGTCTACTTCTCCTGAAGATTATGTGTGGTCCTGGAGCTCCACTGACAACTCTGGTTGTCATCCAATATGCCAAGAAGCAAAAGTTTACCAAAGAAAATTCAATTGTTATGTACATAAAGGATGAATTACTAGAGAATGGATCAACAAGATACAAAAATTATGACCAATGTGACAGTCAAGATTTTGAAATGGTAGTTGGAGTGAAAATTTATGAGCATTTAGCTTCCATTCCCTCACTGCTCACTTCAACTGTCAAATGAAGCAGAATGTGGTGACCAAACTTCGGTAGAGGATATGGTAATTATTTAAACAATATTTGTGTTCTTGCTCCTACATCCCCTTTTGTTTTCGATAGTGACAATTTTTCAATGTCATTCTGATACTTCGGATAAGAAAACCAGGTAAGTATATTTTTGAGTGTTGCAAAAAACTTTTTTTTTTTTTTTTGTTTAAAATCCAAATAAAACACTAGGAAAAAAATTTCAGAAGCATGACAATTAGCATTAGGCATAATTTAAAGGAGAAAAAAGAGGTAAAATTAAAATGCATTTTTTTTTTCCATCTTGTAAAAGAGCATCTGTGAAGCAGTGTTGCCAGGAAGATGAAGAGCTGAGAAAGAAACTACTGGCAATGTCCAGAGAGCTGAGTTATTAAGGAACTGGTTACCCATGTAGCTCAGAGAGCTTGGGAAGCTGCTGAGGTAGGATGTTTTGGTATTGCCTGTGGCATGTGGAGCCAGCTGGCTACAGTAGCTCTAGAGAGTTCATCTTTGTTGTGGTACTATCTTGATTTCCAGTTGCCCAGGGAACTGCTTAACCTTACCAGCTCCTTTAAGAGCTTGGATGGTGCTGAGAGCTCTGCCAACCAGACCATTTATAAAACCCCCACAGGGCTCAAGAGATTAAGCAGCCAGGGTTGGCTAGATAAAGGACTTTAGCAGCCAAGCTCCCAGGAGGTGGGCTGGGGGGGTGGGTTGCAGAGTGGCCACAAATAACTAGATTTTCCAACCTTAAATGGTTTCAACCATTTTGCAACAGAATTGGCAAATTCCTGTAGAATGCTTTGATCCTGTCAAATCCCTTATTTTCTAATGGATGCGGGGAAATTTCTGACAAGCTCCAAACCTTAAAAAAAGCCAAGTAAAAATCTTTGCATTTGTGTATTTGTTTTTTAAATAATACAGCAATAAGATATATAGGCAGATTTCTTTTTCGTCCACTGAGAATGCAGTGCTTCAGCTTTCATAAAACTCTCCTGTTTACCCAGTAGGTAAAATTAATCTGTACTGGGTTGTGAAGAACTTCACGTATATCTGGGTACTTTTTGTGGTGCCACAAGTCTATTCTGCAATGGTCCTTATAGTGGGGAAATATTAATTTTTTCCTACTTTGCACTGAAATATATTAGTTCTGAAAATTTTCTTAACTTGAAAATGGTTATAGTGGTTATTTCAAAATAGAGATACATCCAGACTGAAGTTTTGCAACTGAATAATTTCATTAGCCAAATTTAGACTTTGGTGTGAATGGTCAAAATAGTCCTTTTAATAAAATGAACTGGGCCAAAATCCAGATAAAACCAGCAAAATCATGAAAGCCTTTCCTTCACAGATCAGGATCCCAATGAAAAAAATTCTCATTTTTAGTGCTTACTATGCTCACTATGAATACCTAAGCCCTGTAACCAATACATATCTACATTTTAAATTAGTCATACTCCTTTTCTCAAGAGTTTTTCAATTAATTTTTTCAATTTAAATTATTCAATTAAACTTTTCCTTTCATATCTAAAGGTGAAGAAAGTTAGACCACTCCCTTTTCCCTGGTCTAGTGGCTTTCCGGAAGCCAAATTGGTAAGTGAATGCTATCCCTAAAAACCAAATAAATCTAAGATAAATACTTTCACATGGTTTTGATTGCATGCAAATTCTTTGAAAACAAATTGGGATGTGTTATGGGGTTTTTGATTGCTTTGCAGATGTAGTTTGATTTTTGTTTCACAACCTGCATTTGTAGATAATTTTCAATGATGCCACATTCCATGTGCTAAAATATTATTTGTTTTTGAAGTTTAGAGAATGTGCACATCTTTTTATCTTAGTTACAAACAAAAGAAAAGTTATATTCTCTATATATCATTATTCTTTACCTGGCATGATCAGTCCGTTATCCAGCTGTGAGCACCTGGCATGATCTGTTGTTAAGAGGTAAACCTTTCTGTGATCGAAACTGTGTTCCTCTTTTATGAGTTCAAGCAGCATGTTTGAAGTGACATAAAAGATTTATTTTGAAACAAGGTAAAATGCTAGTTTCTGAAAAGTTACTAGATTTCTTAGAGAAAGAGTTGTTGGATCATTACATTGTGTAGCTAAGGCCACAGGTACCAATTTACCTAGGAGAAATTGGGTTTCAGAGCTCGTAATTGTCATAATTAATTCCTTACATGACATCTAGAAAATAATAGTGTTGCAACAGCTATGTCTTATCAAGGACAAAACTGCAGTGGGAATGAGTGAGAGAAGAAACAGCAGCTGATTTCATTGCTTTTTAACACATATATTTTATTAAGGGTTTGCCATTAATAAAGGTTTTAAAGAAGATCATATCTTCTGAAAAATCCTTCATATAGGATGCAAGGACAGCAACCATCTGGAGAACCATTTTCTTTAGAGGATTCCCGAGTGGCTTCCATAAGACCAAATGAAATACCACTCTCAGAAGAAGACTATGGAATTAGTGCAGGGCAAACTTGCCTGTCTGCCTCTATCTCTTTTTTTCTGATCACTGAGATGCTGTCGGCTTTAACAAAGCCCGTGCAACACAGGTGTCATATCACTGTGGTTTTCCCTCAACACTTTTTTCAACATCTCCCCTTGAGATCTTCATTTTACCTGGCAGATTTACTCTGGCTTCACTGCCAAGGAGTGTTTTGTGCCTGGCAAAGGGAACTTGATTTGTCAGAAAATATAAAAACAAAGAACCAAGGTACTTTGAAAGAATTAGCTAAGATATTTTTTTTTTTGATCAGAAGATATAATACCTCACAGACCTTCATATGCAATGTTAATATGTAATTTTCTGTTTTGACAGCTCATACAGGATGCAGGGTCACTTCTTTAGTATTGTGATAACTGTGGAATGCAAGTTCTTTATTGTTTACACTGTTTTGAATCAGCATCTCTTTAAAAATTTGTGCTCACTCATTTTGATGCAAAATGCAACATAACATAAGGCATTGTGTTTTCCAAACTTGCATTTTAAATAGAGTTAGGTTATGAAGATTATCACCACTGAAGGTATATTGTGAATAGTCTATTATATGGAGATGTAAAAAAACCCAAATACGTCTTTGAAGAATTAAACATCTTATTAATTTAAAAATTAATCCTGAATAATAATTTGTTGTCTAGTTTGATTTCTTCTATGTATATGGCAACATAAATTGTGACATGAAGCATGACTCCTATAGTTTGCTTTTTTAAATACATGAGAAAGTTTATAAAAAAATACTAACTTCAGAAATAATAATGTAATCATGACTAGGCTTCGTGAACAAAGATTTGGGAAGGGGTCTACCCACATTTGTTACAAGCACGCTGGTGGCTAAAAAGGCCAATGTGAGATAGACAAGTTTTGTTGCAAAAGGCACAGCAGAAAGACTCCTTGGATGGAGTCTATTCTGCATACACGATTCTTTCTGCATTGTCTTTTCTCCTCAGGAGTGATCCTGCGTGCGTTCTCAAAAGAAGCACCAGTGTTATAGATAGTGTGTCTCCAGACCTCCCCATTGGAGGCCAGAGTAGACCAGTTTATGTTGATCAAACTTAAGATTGAAGTTAAGTTTACAACACACAAGTCGATGGTCTGTTTGGCATTCTGCACTAGGCATCACACGGGTATGGTGGACATCACGGACATCTCTCCATCGCACCAAGATATAATCAATGAGGTGCCAATGCTTAGATCTGGGATGCATCCAGGTTGTCTTCAGACTATCTTTCTGCTGAAAGATAGTGTTGGTGATGGTGAGCTGCTGCTCCGCACAGAATTCTAGCAGAAGTTGACCATTATCGTTGCAGTTTCCAACACCATGCTTACCTAATACTCGTTTCCAGGCTTCAAAGTTCTTTCCTACTCTGGTGTTGAAATCACCAAGGACAATGATCATATCATCTGCAGGACTCTTTTGGGTAAGGCGGCGCAGGTCGGTGTAAAATTTATCTTTTTCAGCAGGGTTAGCTTGGAGATTTGGGGCATATACACTAAAGAGGACAACGTGTTTCTTGTTGTGCAGTGGAAGGTGTAGGGAGATAATGCGGTCAGAATGACCTGTCGGCAGATTTTCGAGTTTAGGAACAATAGAGTTTTTAATCATGAAGCCAACTCCTGAGAGATGCTTTTCGGTTCTGGGTTTACCTGACCAAAAGAGTGTGTAACTGGCACCATGTCCTCTAAGGCTGCCTTCTTTGTGGAGACGAACTTCACTGAGAGCAGCAATGTCGATGTTGAGACATGACAGTTCGTGGGCAATTAGGGCAGAGCGACGCTCAGGATGTCCGCTATCCACAGAATTGAGCCTGGTTCTGATGTTCCAGCATGAACTCTTCAGTTCTTCCCCAGCTCTGGAGCTCCAGTAAGCTGGCTGCTCTCCTCAGTGCTCCCCGAGGACCTCAGCATTTGTTAGAGAAAAAAAACAACCATGAAACAAAACCATGGAATAAGAGAAAGGAATGAGAAAGGAATGACTCGTGCAAGGACATAAAAGCCTCATATTTCAGGTAGGTCTTGCTAATTTTGAAAGCTTATTTTCTGTTAACTGGGAAGCTGCCTGTAACATCCACCCCAGAACGTGATGTTTCTCAGGACATTTGACATATTTAACAATGAACCTCAGGAGGTTTTAGCATTCTCACCACCTTTGTGGATCTGACCCTGGTAAAGCCCATATCCATGCCCCCCTGAAATGACTGACTCCTTGGACTGAGCAGGTGGGATGTGTGGATGGGCAGGGGGAGGCAGGATACCATTTTCTGGCTCCCAGCTGTCTCAGCTGAACCCCAAGGAGAGACCACAGGGCTGTCTGGTCCCCACACTGGGCTTTCTGGGGTCATGAGGGGCCATCATAGTGCTTGGTGAGGGAGGTGAGAAAACCTTCATGAAACCCGTTATCAACTGTGCTTCCCAGGCCTCTGTCCTTGACCATTTAAACCGTCTCTGTCAATGTGGCAGCAGGAAAGGGCTGCCCTGTCCCGTGGGGTTATAAACTGCCTTAGCATTACCAAGGTTTTTCATTGTGAATTACTGTACATCAACCAAAATATACCTGAAAGCATAAAAAAGGAGAGGGAAGAGGAGGAGATATGGAAATACTCTTCCCTACCACCTATTACGATGGAAAGGCAAATTGCCTACTGGAGAAAACACCGAAGTTTTACTTAGTCAAGTTGCTCCTCTGAGAAACAGTGATGATCAAAGGGTTTTTTTTCTTCCTTTAATGCTGTAATTAATTTGTCACCCCGCAAAACTTTTCAGAGCTAATCTTAGAACTCTCTGCTCTCATATGGAGTGCTGTAACAAAGTTCAGCTGTTCCTGCTCTGAAAAGGCAACATCAATGCTGTCAGTAGCAGCAAAACAAAACTGTGATTTTTTACCAGTGAGAGTGATGGTGCTCACAGCAGGTAGTGATTTTGAGCAAGAAATCACTGAGCTTTTAGGGTGTTACATTTTTTATCCTGAAATTCTGTGCAAATAATGAATAATCTTCCCAAATGTACGGATGACTCTGTTAGGTCTCTGTTTTGTCAAACAAGTCAAAACCAGTAAGATTTATTCAGTTTTTCTGCTGCACTGAGGAACTTCAAAGTAGAGCAGAAATAATCAAGAGCTTCATAAGCTCAAGTGGAATAACAGAAACATCCAGTGGCCTTTTTTCCCCCCCTTTTTTTTTTGAACAGTGCTAGACTTAATGGACCACTGCAAAACAGAATTCAATAATTTGAATTCAAATCCTGAATGACTGAAAAGCTTTTGTGCTTTCTGTTGGGTATTTTTTATCATCATTGTGAGCAACTTTTTTTCTTAGTGGAAGTTGATGCATATGGTTTCTTAAAAATTCTGAAGGTCTCTTCATACATCAGTATTGCCAATAGCAGCACAGATGTAGATATTTAGAGAAGGAAGGGCTTGGAAGACTTAGCATTAAAAAACAGAGGTTTATGTCTCCGGCTCTTGGGCTGTAAAGAATCTTTAACCATGACCCTCCTTCAGTGTTATAGCTACTTTGACAACCCCATCATCATCATGGCTAGGATTTGCGAATGAAGATTTGTGAAGGGCTCTGTCCACATTTGCTACCAGCGTGCTGGTGGCTAAAGAGGCCAATGCGAGATAGACAAGACTGCTTGCAAAAGGCACACCAGAAAGACTCCTTGGATGGTATCGGCAAGACACGATTCTTTCTGCGTTGTCTTTTCTCTTCGATGGTGATCCTGCGTGCGTTCTCAAAAGCAGCAGCGTTATAGACAGTGTGTCTCCAGGCCTCCCTATTGGAGGCCAGAGTAGACCAGCGATGAAGATCAATGTGGCCAAGGCTGAGATGTTGTTTCAGGGAGTCCTTGTATCTTTTCTTCGGAGTTCCTCTCTTGCGGCAGCCGGTGGCAAGTTCTCCATAGAGCAAGATCTTAGGGAGGTGGTGGTCCTTCATCCTGGAGACGTACCCTGCCCATCGCAGCTGTGTTCTCAGCAACATGGCCTCAATAATCGTAACTGCTACCTGTTCTAGAACAGATGTATTGGTCACATAATCTGACCAGTGGATGTTTAGGATTGTACGGAGGCAGCATTGATTGGAAGCGTTCTAAGAGTCGCAGGTGGTGGTGGTAAATGACCCATGATTTGGATCCATATAAAAGAGTAGACAGCACAATGTCTCTGTAAACACTGACCTTTGTACTTTTCTTCAAGTGTTTATTTCGCCAAACTCTTTTGTGGAGTTTTCCGAAAGCACTCTATGCCTTTGCTAACCTGTTGTCTATCTCTCTGTTGATCTTACCATCCGAGGAGATGATGCTACCTAGCTAATTAAACTGTTGGACTGATTTGAGCTCTGATTGGCCAATGGTGATGTGGGGATGATGGAAGACTTCCTGAGGTGCTGGTTGATAGAAAATTTCTGTCTTCTTCAAGCTGACTTCCAGCCCAAAAACTCAGCAGTGTCTGCAAAGCAGGATGTTAAACGCTGCAGAGCTACTTCTGTGTGAGCGACGAGGGCATGGTCGTCAGCATAAAACAGCTCCCGGACAAGATGATTTAAGGTCTTACTATGGGCCTTCAGTTGCCTTAGGTTGAATAGGCTTCCATCAGTATGATATCGAATGTAGATACTATCTTGATCATTGAGGTCTGCTGTGGCCCTTTGGAGCATCATGCTGAAAAAGATTGTAAATAGGGTTGGTGCACAAATGCAACCTTGTTTCACAGCACTGGATATCAGAAAGGGCTCAGAAAGTGCATTGCCATATCTGACTTGGCCGTGTTGATCCTCATATAGTGAGATGATAATTTTAAGGAACTTGGGGGGACAACCTAAACATTCCAAAATCTGCCACAGACCTTTTCTGCTCACAGTGTTGAAAGCCTTTGTGAGATCAACAAAGGTTACATAGAGACCTTTGTTCTGTTCCCTTTGTTCTGAACTTTGTTCTGTTTTGTTCTCTTGCAGCTGTCTGAGAACAAATACCATGTCTGTGGTACTCCTGTTGGCTCGGAAACCACATTGGCTTTCAGGTGGAATTCCTTCTGCTATAGCGGGCATTAGTCTGTTCAAAAGTATTCTTGCCAGGATCTTGCCAGCAATGGAGAGCAGAGTAATACTCCGGTAGTTTGAGCAGTCTGATTTATCTCCCTTCTTCTTTTACGAAGTGATGATGACTGCATCACGAAGGTCTGATGGTGGTTCTCCTAGTTCCCAACAGCGCACCACAAACTTGTGAAATTTAGCATGTAGTGCTTGGCCCCTGTGCTTCCAGACTTCAGGTGAAATTCCATTAACCCCAACTGCCTTGCCAATTTTCACCTGCTGTATGGCCTTAAGAGTTTCTCCCATAGTAGGGGCAATATCCAATTCAGTCTAGCAGAAAAATTCAATTATGCGCAGATACGGGTGATTACAGAGGGTTCTATGAGGCCCTGAAAACAGCATACGGGCCTACATACCAAGTCCAAAGCCCTCTACGCAGCGCAGATGGTCAAATGCTTCTCACAGATAAAATCTCCATTCTGAATCAATGGTCTGAACACTTTCAGACTCTTTTCAGTACTAGCCATGTAGTTCAGGACTCAGCAATTCAGTGCATTACACAGCAACCGATGACAACCCCGTATACTGACAGAATCACACGATGGGTCAGGTTGGAAGGGACCACAGTGAGTCATCTGGTCCAACCCTCCTGCTCAAGCAGGGCCATCCTAGAGCACATTGTACAGAACTGTGTCCAGATGGTTCTTGAATATCTCTAGTGAGGGAGAGTCCACAACCTCTCTGGCCAATCTCTTCCAGGACTCTGTCACCCACACAGTAAAAAAGTTTTTCCTCATATTCATGTGGAACTTCTTGTGCATCATTTTCTGTCTGTTACCTCTTGCCCTATTACTTGGCACTACTGAGAAGAACATGGCTTCATCTTCTTGACACTCTCCCTTCAGATATTTACAGACATTGATGAGGTCTCCTCTCAGTTGCTCTTCTCAAGGCTGAACATGTCCAGCTCCTTCAGCCTTTCCACATAAGAGAGATGCTCCAGTCCCTTAATCATCTTTGTTGCCTTCTGCTGGACCTGCTCCGGGACCTTCATGTCTCTCTTGTACTGAGGAGCCAGAACTGGATGCCAATTCCAGATGCAGCCTCACTGGGGTTGAATAAGCAAAAAAGATAATTTTTTTTCTCTGTCTCCTCATGCTGGATCTCATTTTTGTGCTTATTTTTGCTGGGACGTATTTTGTGAGTTGTTCTAGTTTTTGGTATTTCCTGTCAATCTGAAAGTTGCAAAATTTTAACCTGCAGTTAAGTTGCTTTGAGTAATAAATCACTTTCCTGTGAAATTAAGGAATTATTTTTTTTTCATGGACAAGATTAGCTAGTTGACAGATGTCAGCTTGAACAAAATTAGTCTAACTAATTTAATATCCAACATGAGCAGTTGCTTACCTGTGCTATGGCACTGAAGATTGCACAAAAATTTTGGTCAAATTTCACTGAAAAAGAAGATTGCAGAAATAAAGTCTGGCATGTACATAATGGTGGCTATCTACTGTTATATATCTGTTATATACTGTATATATTTACCGTTATATATATCTCCGTGAATCAACCTCTTTAGACGGCCAAAACCATTTCAAAAATTGGATTTTAATGGACCACTTACAGAAATCTGTTCTGGAACTGAGTAAATCCAACCATGAAACTCTCACTCTATATACTTACATATATACATAAGTGCAACATATTGGAGTAGACCTCATAAAAATAACTGTAGGCCAGAACTTAAACCACAGTGATTTAGTTCAACTATGTTAGTCATTTGGCTGTGGTGTTGGAGAGGGATGGTGCCATCACTAGCTACAGTTGTGAGAAGATATATAACAGTCTTCAGGGAGAATTTTGAACTCAGGACTGAGAGCTGATAGAGGGCAGTCTCTCTCCTTGTCTCAGTAAATTATTTTGTGCAACTGTATTTCATACAGTTATATGTGGCTAGTATCTTTTTCTGGCTATCTGCAGGCAATTTCTGGCAGAGTGGGATTTCTGAGCAGCCCTTTGGAAGTGGCTTAAAGCCTACAAATATGTGGAGCCCCGTGCCTGATGGATTTCAGACTTTGTGGTGGTGACAATATGTTAAATTTAGTTTCCAGTTCTGGTAAGCTGAAGGGATGTTACCCATGTCCTATTTTTGTGTCTCGATCATTAGATAAGGATATCACAGTGAGGCCAAAGTATTTTTTGATTGTCTATTTCATTTGGGTACAAATGAACAAGTTTTATCTGCTATGTCTTTTTTTCATCTGCAGTTAAATTGAAATAGAAATCAAAAAGCCTGAGGGGAAAAAGAAAGAAATGATGGTGTTTAATTACGAATACTGCCAGTTTAAATTACTATGAAAAAATACCCATTCATTCCTTTATGCATGTTGTGGCAGGAGAGCCTACCCCCAATAAGACCTGAAATCCAACACAATGCAAGCTATCAACTGCTGGCACCAGGGTGCTCTCTTGGTGTTAAAGTATGCTAAGACCATCCTGGTTCACCAGACTTTGAATACGCATCCTGCTCTTGAAACAGGATTTGACAGATAAGCTAGTCTGCTGGCTTGTAGATCTGTGACTAGCAGTCAATCAAGCAGACAAGCAGAATCATAGAATAGAATCATAGAACTGACTGAGTTGAAAAAGACCTCCAAGATCATCAAGTCCAACACTTGGTCCACTACCAGTATGGTTACTAGACCATGGCACTAAGTGCCACATCCAGTCTCAGCTTAAAAACCTCTAGGGATAGTGAATCCACCACCTCCCTGGGCAGCCCATTCCAATATCTGACTATTCTCTCTATAAAAAATTTCTTCCTACTATTCAACCTAAACCTCCCCTGGCACAGCTTAAGATCGTTCCCTCTTGTCCTACTGCTGGTTGCCTGGGAGAAGAGACCGACGCCCACCTGGCTACAGCCTCCTCTCAGGGAGTTGTAGAGAGTGATGAGGTCTCTCTCCCCTGAGCCTCCTCTTCTCCAGGCTAAACAACCCCAGCTATCCCAGCCTCTCCTCATAGGACTTGTGCTTGAGTCCCTTCACCAGCCTTGTTGCTCTTCTCTGGACCTGCTCCACCACCTCAATATCCTTCCTGAACTGAGGGGCCCAGAACTGGACACAGTACTCCAGGTGTGGCCTCACCAGTGCTGAGTACAGGGGAAGAATCACTTCCCTGGTCCTGCTGGCCACACTTCCTGATCCAGGCCAGGATGCCATTGGCCCTCTTGGCCTCCTGGGCACACTGCTGGCTCATGTTCAGCTTCCTGGCAATCCAAACTCCCAAGTCTCTTTCTACCTGGCTGCTCTCCAGCCACTCTGTGCCCAGCTTGTAGCGCTGCAGGGGGTTGTTGTGACCAAAGTGCAGGATCCAGCACTTGGCCTTGTTGAACTTCATCCCATTGGAATAAGACCATCTCTCCAGCTTGTCCAGGTCCCTCTGCAGAGCCCTCCTGCCTTCCAGCAGATCAACACTCCCCCCAGCTTGATGTCATCTGCATATTTGCTAATGGTACATTCAACGCCCTCATCCAGATCATCAGTAAAGATATTAAACAGGACTGGGCCCAACACTGATCCCTGGGGACACCACTAGTGACCGGATCCCAACTGGATGCAACACTGTTCACCACCACTCTCTGGGCTCGGCCCTCCAGCCAGTTCCTAACCCTGCAGAGAGTACCCCTGTCCAAGCCATGGGCTGCCAGCTTTTTCAGGAGTGTGCTGTGGGAGATGGTGTCAAAGGCTTTGCTGAAGTCCAGATAGATCACATCCACAACCTTCCCCTCATCCACCAGGGGGGTCACCTGATCATAAAAGGAGATCAGGTTCGTCAGACAGGACCTGTCCTTCCTAAACCTGTGCTGGCTGGGTCTGATCCCTTGTCCATCTTGTAGGTGTTGTGTGATTGATGATCTGCTTAGATCATCACTTAGAGTGATCTGCTCCATAACCTTGCCAGGTACTGAGGTCAGACTGACAGACCTGTAGTTTTCTGAGTCCTCCTTGCAGCCCTTTCTGTGGATGGGCGTGACATTCACCAACTTCCAATCATCTGGGACCTCCCCAATGAGCCAGAACTGTTGGTAAATGATGGAAAGCGGCTTGGCGAGCTCTTCCGCCAGGTCCCTCATCATCCTAGGATGGATCCCATCTGGTCCCATAGACTTGTGAGGATCCAAGTGGCAGAGCAGGTCACAAACTGTTTCCTCCTGGATTACACGGGGGCTTTTTGGCTTCCTGTCTCTGTCTACCAGTTCTGGAAGCCAGTTGTCCTGAGAACAACCTATCTTACTGTTGAAAACTGAGGCAAAGAAGGTGTTAAGTACCTCAGCCTTTTCCTCATCTTTGGTGACTATGTTCCCCCCCGTCCAACAAAGAATGGAGGTTTTCCTTGACCCTCCTTTTGCTACTGATGTATTTGTAGAAGCACTTGTTATTCGTAACAGAAGTGGTTAGATTGAGTTCAAATTTTGCCTCTATACTATAAAAGTCCAGTTGCCTTGCATACAGTCAGATTCTTCTAACATAACCCTTCTTGAGGTATATGTGTGGAGATTCCTCCCTTGGCTGGGGACACCCTCCAGAGTTACTCCTTCAGGTTGAGCGAAAGAGATCTGCCCACAAGTATGGGTGAGTTACATCAGATCTCTAGCTAATAATTATTTCTTTTTGCTAGCTTTAATATAACTGCTTCAATAATTGCTTTGTTACAGTACACTATGGTACTTTATGGTATATTATACACTACCAGTAGATTTTTAGTGTTTGTATTGTGTAATAAATAGTTCTAATTAAGGTCTTTTGTCTGATCATTTATATAAAATAAATTATTCATTTTATATAAATATTCTCATTTTGCCAATCATTAAAACCCGCGGGACAAAAGTTGTTCAGTCATGCATCTATAATTCCTTGAATTTAAACCATTAACATAATTCGAGGCTAGGAGTGGGTTTAGCCACACCTAGACTCCTCTCTGAGAAGGGGTTTAGAAAGCAAGGGAGTCCTTTCTGTGCCTCAAGACTCACCGGCAAGGCTTTGCTTTTTAATAAATATGTCTAAGCCTCCCACTCCCACCTGCGACACTTGTATAGTTTATATTTAACAGTTAACGTGTGCTATTTCAGGGAAGAATATGATATGATAATAATAATAATAATCTGCCTGAGATTCATTATGCAAAATTTTGGATAAAAAGATAATGTTAAATTGTCCTAACTTTCCTTTGTCCTTACTGTGTAACTATTTAAATATCAGTTGACTGGCAATAAGTATTTTCAGGAATTAAGAATAACTATTACTCTCCTGCATTCTTTGCTGTAGAGTGTACAAGTAGAAGTTCAGACAGTGTGAACTATAGATGATTTTTAGTGATTAATCATAGACATGGAATTGTTGAGACCAGAGGGGGCCTCTGGAGGTCATCCAGTCCAAACCCCAGAGCAGTAGGGTCCACTAAAGCAGGTTGCTCAGTGCCATGTCCAGTCAGGTTCCGAATATCTCCAAGGATGGAGACTCCACAATCTGTCTGGGCAACCAGTTCCAGTGCTTGACTACTGTAAAAAAGATTTGTTCTTTCTTATCTTACCATGGATGGTTTTCATCTCTCAGCTGAAAACAATGCCAAGTAAGTGAGGCCTTCTCATTTTTATGCCTGTGTGAAGTCAGAGAGACTGACCTGGATCACACACATGTTAAGTTAGTTTATTTGAAATAAAACTGCTACAAGAGATAAGAAACATTCAAAATTAGAAGGTAAGAACCACAGATCATAAACCTAAATCTGCTAAGACTTGGTCACACAGAATACATACAGACTATTTTTCTAACTGCTTTTTTCTGAACAGATGTGTTTTAGTTATATGTAATCCAGCTAACATGAATTACAGGGAGTTTCTGAGACAGTATTGATACTGATAATGCAATGTTAAACTGTATATCCTTTCTTAGCCATTTTTGGCAGTTTGACCCGCTACATGTGCATTTACATTGTGACATCTCTGCTGTATTAATCATTATAATAACATGTTACTGCCAGGGGCATAACAGACAAAATGGAAGGCTGGCACTACTAAAGTCCCGTTTATATCCCCCTGAGTGATTCAAATGGCTTTTGCTGGAATTTAAGCAAACAAAATACTGGGCTATATTAAGATTGAAGGAAGCCCTGAATACTATGTGCATATACAGAGTAAGTCTGTTTCATATATACAATGAGGCTAATCTGGTCTTTGTCTGGTCTTCTCCCTCTGCAGAGTAGGTAGAGTCCAAATGACTGGATATGTGACCTGTCTCACTTAATATATAATTTTGAGTCCATTCTTGCTATACTATACTGTATAACTTAGTCTCAATGTGATGCAGATTGCATCCCATACAGAGTTCCTTTGAGTATGCTTAGGCAGTCAGAGCTTTTCATTATCATCTTGAACAGGATCTTTGCATTTTCCCATATGGCACTGCAGGAAAACAGGATTAGATTCATAACAGTTAAAAGGGAACAGCCTTTGGTAAATTTCTACATTTTTAATTGTAACTGGATTTTGATTTGAAATAGAGATTTACAATGCCTCTGCCATTGCTTTGACAATAAAATATAGTCAAAATGAACTGGGCTAGGCTGCTGGCTTCATTGAAACGTTACCATTCTTACTGAGAATAGACAAAGTTAATAATAAATAAAGTTAATTCCAACCAATTTTTACATAAGTAAGAACTATATTTCTTGAAACTTGGTTATTACCTTGATACATACTCAATATAAATTACTAAACTACAAGTTTGCAAAATGCCATAGTAACACTCCTTTAAATTAACCTTTTATTTACTGTGAATAAAAAACTAACAGTAAACTTGTATTCTTAGACCTGCATTATCAAATTTATTTTAATGAAACAAACATTTAATTTAAACAGTAGCATTTCTCTTTGTACAGCTGTTTGTGATGTACCTCATGAGAGTGATTTGTGAATAGAAAAGACTTAAAAAATATCAGTCTGGAAGTGACACTTGCAATATATTTTTTTTATTTTCTTTCTATTGAATTGAATTTAGAGCCAAATTCTGTTTGTTTGTGTATATAGACTGAAAGGCAGAGAGACCAGATCTAAGTGATTATGGAGTGGATGACTTAAATACCTGGGAAAACCAGTTCATGGGCTGGGGTGGTCAGTTCAACTGTGTCTTGTCTGTATGTCGTGATGAGACTTCGGGGTTTATTATTCTCCCCTTCTTCTACTTTCCCTTCTGCTTAAATGATACCAGGAATATGGACAGAAAGAGATCTCTAGGAAATAGCTGTAGCTATAATACACAGTGCCAGAGCCTGTGTCCCTCTGGCTGCATATTACAACATATTAGTACATTAAACAATCTCCTAGCATATATTTGGGTACCAGAACTCAATTATCTGTATTGTGACTTGCTTTTGGCTTGTGCCAGATCATACATCAATTCCCAGTCACTATCTAGAAGTTAGGATGGATCAGAGACCATTCTCAATAAGCATGAACCCTATTTTTGAGACTAAGTGAGCTTAATATAATGGAGTAGAGAGATGATGCCATGTGGTTTTGGGACTGGGGAATGAGTATTGTCACTATTTTGTTCAGTAGCATATATGTAGCAAGTTCTTATATGGCTATCCTGAGGGACCAGGATTTTGTGATAAATTGTCCTGCAATATTTTGCCAGTTTAAGGGCTTTGTTGTACTCCACAAATATTCTTTAAAGCTAGAAAAATGGTAGACAAAACGGAAATTAAAGGACTAAAATGCAAACAGAAGTTGCACCATTGCCAATCAATTAATATATACTCCATCAAGACCTGTAACAGCACTCAGTGTCCAGCTTCATACTGTATGGACAGTGCGGGAACAAGTTAAACCAGCAACACCAGCATTCAGTTAATTAGGATCAAAAAGGAGTGTTTTGGACTTGACTGGTGTTTTTGATAAAGAGAGTGCTGTGTTCTCAAAGCAAAAACCGCTTTGAACAGTCTACTGAACACAGCCACCACATGATGCAGAGGTGTATGTGTGGGATCAAGGCAGTAGTTTAGGATGATCCTGGGAATTCCAGTTAACTAAAAGACAAACATCAGGTGCTGTTGACAAAAGAATCCTAATAAAAGGGGAACACCAGAAAGATCTGTGGACAAATCCCAAAATCAAACTCTGTGTGGTGTACAGCCTCATTTCTTCCATTCGCCATAGGACAGGGCCAGAACATGGTCCTAAGGATTGGCAAGTGATAGAATGAAATCTCCAATTTGTTAGTTTAGTCCCTGGAACATTTTGGGCGAATGTCAGTTACCACTCTTTCAGACAGTGTCATTGTTTTGAGATTCACAATCCTTATGGAGAGGATAGACTGTTCTGTGAAGAATGTTTAGATATGGCTATGAGCATAGAATACTCTGCTTTGTGCCATTGAGTCCCTAGTTATTCGTGTAGATATGGCTAGTGAGATTGACTCAAGGTTAAAGACACATGGATACTGAAAGAGAAAACGTAGATTTTTATGTCTAACCAGTTCCTTGCCTTATACATTTGCTGATAGAATCCCATCAGTGAAGAACTCTGTCTCACTGATTGTTTGGACTGTGACTTTTTTTCTCATGCAACACTTGCAGCTTTTGCATCTAAGGACAGATTTTATGCTAGAGAGATTTATGCTTTCCTACCTTTGCAGTTACTCTAGCAGCCTATCTTTGTATCTACTGGGTTCTTCTCAAAAAACATGAATTCATTTGGATGAACAGATTGAAGTTACACAGAAGTTTGCAATCACTGCAGTACCATTAATGATAACAGGGCTTTATGTAACATAAACCAAAACAAAAGGTTGCCTGCAATGTATTTTTCAGAAGATGAGGAAAACAGGTTTTAGAGTTACTGGCCTACTTCTATAAATATTTAACTGTTTATTCTGGTTTGAAGTCCTGTATGGGAAATCCTTTATGATTCCAAGTCTCAATTTTTCACTTCTTGGCTTAGCAAGCAGCGGAAAAGCTGAGGTGGCAGCTTATTTTCTCAGGGGAGAGAGCTTGTCAGGCCATTTGACAGTGAATTCTCTGGTTGATTAAATTGTGTCAGCCGCTTCCAAACAGAAAAATCTTTTGGACAAATGGTGAAAGAACATGACACAGGTTTTTGCGTATAGAAGACACGAAAACTTTGGAATTCCTCAACTATGACAGATTTTCCAAAATACTGACAAGTAACATATTGCACTGAACAAAGATAGTATTTGAAAGTAGGACCAGTGTTTATATTTAAGGAATGCTTCTGTGAAGAAAATATTTTAAACATCTTGCATCAGCTAATGATGCAGGATTTATTTTTTCTGCAGATTAAACCAATAGTTCACAGTACTATCTGTGTGCTTTCCAGATGGCAATTTATCTATAATAAGCCACATAATATCAAGTAAGTATGTTATAAATAAGACCATTTTTTAGGTTTTAAGTTTTCTACTCTAACTTTATATACAAATGGCCATGTTCAGCCAAAAGCTGAATGTTTGCAGTGAAACTCTGGTTGATGGGGTATGATTTGGAATGGTCAATGTCTTGATTTAGATACCATGAATTAAAGTTAAATTTATATGGTATGACAGTAGGTTTAATTTTTCCAAAGTATTCTTAAGGAAGGAAATAAGTTGAGAGTGATGATGTACTGCAATGCACAGTTACTTTATGCTAGTGAAATTTAAAGAAAAAACATTTTATAATATTTAGAAAGGTTATATGATACAATGCTTATACATCATAGATAATATCATAAAAGGACACTTAATCCAAGGGTTATTTAGAAAAAAATTCATAATCACAAAGTATCACAGAGATTTCTGAAACAATAGGGTGTTATGAATGGAGAATTTGAAAAATTAATTCTGTGAACCACTTATGAAGCCTGATTTCCTACAGATTATTGTTTGATATTACATAAACTTTCTATAATAAGCCTTAATGATAAAAGAGAATAATAATTCACATTTATCTTCCATGTACCTTTTGTCACTCTGCCTGGGTGTACAATGAAGTGTACTATGACTACGGTACTTAACAACTCAAGTAATGTGTCTAACAAAATTCAAGCAAAACCACCTTCTTTGGAGTTTCGATGCTTCTCATAACAATTCAACTATGCAAGAATGGGGGAATAAAGTATTGGATATGAAGCAGAAAATATAATAATATATTGTTTCTTCATCCTGCGTGTTAAGACTTATTTAATGAAGAAGCTATTATTTAAAGTAATGAGCATTAAAAATAGTATAACCAGAGAAAGGGCTATTGGTGGAAGTTTATAAAAGTTGCTTACCTAAGTTTTAATTTGATTCCAACTTAACTCCTAATAATTCAAGCTTTTGTTGTGACAGTGTTTACATGTAGGTAACTATAACAAGTTATAAAACAGAGAGATCAAAAAGCTCTGCAGATTTTGCAGTGTCATTCTATAATTAAAGTGCTTTTATATGACCTTTTCTATCATCTCCACTTAAAAACTTGTCTGTTATGAGAAGGAAAAACAAATGTGTTCTCAGCATTAACTGAAGAACAGTAGACTTGGACTCTGACGCCTACAGCATTTGTTCTGTGTTTGAAGACAACACTGATGATGGCATGTATTTTTCCTGTATATGAGTAGATTGATAACCCCAAAACTTTGTATGATCTTATCTGGAACTATATTGTGGAGATATTTGAAATAATAATGATAAACCCTATAGAAGGATTTGCACATTAAAGCCAATAATGTTTAAGTTGCACCCAGAAATAAATACAAAGCTGAAGTAATTCTCAGTCTTATGTAGAAAATTTTGCCATCAGGCTAACATTGAAAGATTTAATTTTTCTGTAATCAACCAATCACACACGATTCCAATGTCAAAATCAAGAACTAAGGTAAATAATATAAATTGAATAATATGTTTGACATATGATCTGAATTGCTTCTTTAAGGAAAGGAAGTGTGTGTTTATTTGATTGAATAATTCTTGAACACTGTATAACTTCCACTGGTAAATTAAAACAACAGAATTTGAAGATTAAGAAAATTTTTTAGATCATTTCCAAGGCTGCCATGCCTTACACTGTGCAGTGTATTTTCTTTGTCTACCCTAGATTTATATGTTTCTAGGGATAATGTTTCTAAATCAATCCTTGCAGGATCATTCTGCAGTTTTTAATTTTTACATTAACAGTAAGGTCTTTGTATAGCTATTTTATTCTTAAACTCATTCAACAAAAATTGTGGCAAGTTACATGATGTATTTGAGGAAAAAGCTGCTAAAAATGAAGCATGGATCTCCCTTTTCTGGCAAACTGCATTTCATCAGGATCCCCAGGCTTTTTACTGGCTTTTACTGGAAGTTCCACTAGATGGCCCCAAACTTCTTCTGAATGCCAGCTTTATTGCTTCAAGATGTTTTAATGTGGCACGCAGACATAAATATTTGCTCTTGACTGAAACTTGACACACTGTGCTAGGACTTGCCCCAGGCAACTTTATTTATTTATTAAAGGGAAAAAAAAAGAAGCTTAAAAAAATGAACACATGTTCCTGGAAAGCATTTTGCTTGCCATGGTATTCTTACTTATGTAGGAAGTTATATTTTGCCATTTGCAAGATAAATAGATGATTAGAATACTTTTTCTTGGTCTTAGAACAACAAAGTACATTATAATATTCCACATTTAAAAAATAAAAGCAGGGAAGAAAGCTGTTCAATATTGAGCATTTAATCCAGACTGTATAAAGCAGTTGGTAAAATAATTATTAATTTTTATGCCATCTAAATTATGTTAGACTCCCTATGTTATACAGAAGCAGCTTCAGCTTCCTTTTTGATATACACACACAATTTCTTAAAACTTACTTTGTCATGAAAGAAGATACAGAAGGTACTTTCTAAAGCATTTTAGAGCAGATTTGCATCACTGTCAGTGTGGAATGTCTGATTTAAGCCTAGGTTGCAAAATGCCTTTTAAAACAGACGGGTTTTTTTCAGATGTAAATTTATAAATGCTGCTTCCTGTCCAACCCATTTTTCATGTTACAAGACAAAGCAATCTGCTTGCAAAATGCTGGACTCGTTGCAGAACATCAGTTATTTTTTATGTACGTTCTTACAGGTCTGATCAGGTTCTAAGATTTGTCATTGTTCTGGGTGAGAGACTGGATATAAGACCAAACTCTTGATAGCAATTATAAATAGTACAAAGTAGATGATAACATTTACATGTAATGTAAACATGTAAGTTGTGTCATTTGTACCTTCAGTATAGAAAAGTTTATTAGGAAATTATTTATTGATAAGAATGCAAGGAATTCTCAGTTGAGCTTCAATATCAAAAAAAGATAAATGACTTAATGAAAGAAAATTAATGAAAAATGAACAAAAATTAACTATTAAAATTGTTGTCATTAGTGATGTAGGAAAGGAAAGGAAGTATTTTCATGTTTGAATGGGTTGTGAGTTATGGCTAATCTTCAGAAGGTACAAAAGAAACTTAAACTTGTGAAGTAATAGGAAGAAGTGAGGCATTTCAAGGAGAATGCGTGTGTAATGCTAGGGGCTGAGGAAGGTGGCTTTTCCATATTTATTTGTGGGTTTTTTCAATTAGAAAATGTAATTGTTGGAAAGGAGATTGTACACAGAATATGAAAAGAAATCTAAACATTTTTCTCTAGTGGAATTTGTGTATGGTAAAAGGGAAAGAAAGAACAGAATAAATGAATTTTCAGAATCTGCCGTGGATACAAAACCACATGGAATCAGAATTCTTAAGATTGGATGGCACTTCTGGAGGTCATCCAGTCCAAACTGCTCCTCAGAGATGGATCTACTAAAGCAGGTTGCTCAGCACCATACGCAGTCAGGTTCTGATTATCTCCAAACATGGAGATGGTGCAATCTGTCTGGGCAACCAGTACCAGTGTTTCCCCACCCTCACTGTAAAAAAGTTTTTTTCTTATGCTTAAGTGGAATTTCTCATCTTTCTGTTTGTGCCTATTGTCCTGTCAAAGAATCTGTTTACTTACTTGCTCCATCTGGAATTTATACACATGGTAAGGCCTTCCTGAGCCTTCACTTCTCCAGATGTAGCAGTTATTTTGGCTTCTCCTCATAATCATATACATGCTCCAATGCCTTCCTTCCTTTTGTCGCTCTTTGTGGCCTTGCTCCAATAAGCCCATGACTCTTTTATACTGAGGAGCCCAGAACTGGACACAACATCCAGTGTGGACTGCAATGAAATACTATTGATTTGCTAACTGTTTTAATGAACTGTTCCTTACTTCTGCTGGGAGACATGATAACTGTTGAATAACATAAAGACACTGCAGATGAAGCCTGAAGGACAATGCTGGCTTATCTATCATGAAAGCACTAAGGATATGATCCTCTGTTTTTTTAAAAGGGATTTAAAGTTTGATGAAATACACTAAGATTTAAAATGAACTATTGAAGTGTAAGTGGCACTACTAATAATGGTCCAGGTGATACCATTTTTGTCAAATTAGTAAGTTTTATCTTTTTACTTTTTATTACTTTCCCTACTGAGGAAAAATACCTTCTTTTCCTCTTGGCAGTGTTTTCCCCAATGTAGAGAGGATCAAGTCACTTATAAATTTCTCCTACTGAGGTTTATTCTGAAAAGCTTACCCTAACAAATGAAAGAATTTTTCTTCATTTAGGAGTTGTTCACAGGTGAAAGAAACTATCAACAATTTAATATGACCAGTAAAATTGCTCAATCAGGCAGTTTAACACTCTCTTTATCCATAGGTTATTTACATAACATGCATCAAATCATGACTTTTCACTGTTTGATTATACATGAAATATATGAAGAATGACCCATATTAAAACCAGGATTTTTTCCAAGCTTCTAAGTTAACAACTCCTTAAAATATATACTTAATTTTCTCCCATGGATGTGGCCTCAGTGTAGTCAATCATACATTAACTGAGTCCATGTTTCTAGCCAGCTGGAATCATGAGTTCAACCAATATGTGATCATGTCATACTGAGCAACAGGATGTGACCTTGTGTCCCAAGATTTAGCATTATTTAGTAGTAGCTGGTCTGATTTTTTAGAACGTTGTTGTAGGTCATGTTTTACTTTAAGAAATGGATGTTCTAGGAAACCACAACTTTAATGCAACTATTAATGTTCAAGGTTATAAAAATCAATGAAAACATAGTCATAGCTGCAGAGGTTAGGCCAACAAATTAAAATGAGCAAGTATTAACTGGTAAAGACAAGATTAAGTGATGTTTCAAGTGTGAAAGAGCATTTAAAATTATATTTGAATAGCCAGATGCTATAACTTCAGTGAGCTTTATTCTTGAATCAACTGTTTCCCTATATTATTATTTGGTTTTGATTGTGTTCCATTTGTAAATAAAAAATAGAGTAAATCACATGGTGAGCTTGTAGTGTGTCACTAGAGAAATAAAATAAAATGAAAGAAAAGAGTTCTACCTATTTAGAAAAAAGTCTTCATTTCCCAGGATGGAAATTTATTTCTTTTGTGAAATCTTCAGTCTAAGTCAGAGATGATAAAATATCTTTTCCTTTATTTTTAGGATCTTTTCTCTAATTATTAAGTTATCAGAATCTTTACACTTCAGAGAGTCTTAGGGAAAATGTTTGTAATACAAAAATCTTGGAGGAATTAGAAAAATGCACTTCTCACTTACCCTAACTTCAACATCGCTTAATTATTCTTTCTCAGTCTTTCTAAGCAACTGTTTTGTTCAGATCTATCTATATGTTGAAAGTGTTTGTCTGGCAGCAGAAACATTCCTAAAAGTTACAAACAAAAAATAACATTATGCTGAACTTTGTTATGTTGTTTTTCCATGTGTATCTCTCAGGGCCTATGTTTCTTCAGAAGATATGTTTTTTTTCTTTGATATTGATAACAATATTTCAAGAGTTCAGAACTGCAGACTGCAAACCAGCACATTATTTACCACAGAAAATTTTACTTTCCCATTTGTAGAGATTATTTTATAAATTCAGCATGTTTTATTCTTTAAATACGATGCTGTCTCTCTCTTGCTTTACACAGAAGCTGCCATTCAAGGTCTTACAGACTAAGTAGGTTTTTTTGTCAAATTAATTCTTTAGTTTGGAACTTGATTTTTACAAGCATGTTAACATATTCCTTTTGGTTTTTTCAATCAATTTTTTTTTAAACACTGAAAACCCATCAAAGTGTGTGTTACATTAACTCCTATATGTTTCATAAAATTTATTTCTCTTTTGAGAGAAAGTATTAAGTGCAAATTTTGGAGCTTTTAGCCTCAGCAGCCACAGTGGAGGTGCATTTCTTCTTTATTTCTTGCATTCGTTATGCATGTAGTGTAAAAAAAGAAGCAGCTCAGCTCCCATCTTTTATTTTCAAAATCACAGCTGGGTCACAGTGATAATTTCTGTGGCTCATGTTGAGTTTGTGGTCAAGCTGACATCTCCTCAAGGTGCCTTGTGTCAACCATCCACCATTCCCTCCTAGATGCAAGCAGCTTTAGTACATCCAATTTGCTTGTCATGTTTTCCTCATACACAGACAGTGGACAATGCAGTTTGAACATGCCCCAAGCACTTTTCCTGTTCCTGACGTTTATGCTACTATAAAAGAGGTATAGCATATTTCCCTTTCAGTTCCTCTCAGTCAGCTGGCTGAATCAAGCTGTTTTTCCATGTTTTCTGTTGTGTAAAACTTTTATCCTTATTTCTTTGCTACTGAGACATTCCACATCTTAAATATTTTATCAGAACAGTTTGTTATTGCTATCAGTATAGACGTCTGAAATGAGATTCTTATAGACATCTACTGCTGTTTGAAATTCTCTGGTGTATCCTACCTGACATCCAGTTGCTGCTCCAGAGTGACATGAGGCTCCAGAAGTCATGCAGGCCGCCTGCTATGTCTCAGATTCCATAGGTATCTGAAAGTGCACTAGGTGTCAATGATTAGGCAGTTGAAAGCTCTGTGTATGATTGTAGGTAAGTTCTGAAATTTCTTTGGAGATCATCTGAGCCAACACAACCTTGTTACAGTCATTTAAAATCCTCCTCGGCTATTACTGTGGTACTTTTGTGTCCCATACATGGACTCTAGACTCCTCCAAATCCACCTTCAGATGACTAGATCAAAACCACACTATTCCGGAGGAAGTTTCTAGAACTGATTTTCACTGGAAGCAGTTCATACAACAGTTACTTGCTGAGTGTAGAAAGATCAAACTTGAAGTCCCATTCCAGTCCCATTTCAGAAATCTATATGCTTTTCAAAACTATGTGGCTTATCATGAGAAATCAGTTTACATAATTGGACTTTCAAGAAGCTTATTCTCATAATGATTCTGTCAGTCTACACTGAAGGAGGACTTGGGAAGTTAATGCAAGCACTGAGCATCCTGTACTTGCATTAACCATAGCTCTTTATTCTCACATTGGTCCTACCATGGCTGGGCTTCGCGAACGAAGACTTGGGAA
Organism: Manacus vitellinus; assembly: GCF_001715985.3. NCBI lineage: Eukaryota > Metazoa > Chordata > Aves > Passeriformes > Pipridae > Manacus > Manacus vitellinus. Next base: position 14,707,742 of record NW_021938895.1, on the reverse strand, counting down.
AGGCTCTATCCACATTTGTTACAGGCACGCTGGTGGCTTATGAGGCCAATACAAGACAGACATATCCGATTGCAAAAGGTACAACAGAAAGACTCCTTAGGTGGTATATTCTGCAAGACACGATTCTTTCTGCACTATCTTTTCTCCTCTAGAGTGATCCTGCGTGCGTTCTCAAAGGAAGCAGCAACGTTATAGATGGTGTGTCTCCAAACCTCCCAATTTGAGGCCAGAGTAGACCAGTTATGTTGATCAATATGGCTGAGGCTGAGATGTTGTTTCAGGGAGTCCTTGTATCTTTTCTTGGGGGCTCCTCTCTTGAGGTAGCCAGTGGCAAGTTCACCATAAAGCAGGATCTTAGGGAGGCGGTGGTCCTTCATCCTTGAGACGTGCCCTGCCCATCGCAGCTGTGTTCTCAGCAACATGGCCTCAATACTTGTGACTGCTGCTTGTTCTAGAAGAGACGTATTAGTCACATAATCTGACCAGTGGATGTTTAGGATTGTACGGAGGCAGCGTTGATGGAAGCGTTCTAGGAGACGCAGGTGGCGGCAGTAGATGACCCATGATTTGGATCCATATAAAAGAGTAGACAGCACTATGGCTCTGTAAACACCGATCTTTGTACTTTTCTTCAAGTGTTTATTTCGCCAAACTCTTTTGTGGAGTTTTCCCAAAGCACTCTATGCCTTTGCTAACCTGTTGTCTATCTCTCCGCCAATCTTACCATCCGAGGAGATGAGGCTGCCTAGGTAATTAAACTGTTGGACTGATTTGAGCTCTGATTGACCAATGGTGATATGGGGATGATGGAAGACTTCCTGAGGTGCTGGTTGATAGAGAACTTCTGTCTTCTTCAAGCTGACTTCCAGCCCAAAGAGCTCAGCAGTGTCTGCAAAGCAGGATGTTAAACGCGGAAGAGCTACTTCTGTGTGGGCGATGAGGGCGGCGTTATCAGCATAAAGCAGCTCCTTTTGCAAGACACAATTCCTTCTGCGCTGTCTTTTCTCCTCTAGAGTGATCCTGTGTGCTTTCTCAAAGGAAACAGTACCTTTAGAGATGGTGTGTCTCCAAACCTCCCGATTTGAGGCCAGAGTTGAGCCAGTTATGTTGATCAATATGACTGAGGACAAGATGATTTAAGGTCTTAGTATGGGCCTTCAGTCACCTTAGGTTGAATAGGCTTCCATCAGTACAATATCGAATGTAGATACCATCTTGATCATCAACACATTGGTCCATCAGCAGACATTAGAATCAACAGCTTGCCTTACCTCTAAAGACAGTGATTTTTTTGAAGTTGTATAATGTGAAACAGTTTTAGAACAGAAATCTCAGTTCTCTTCATGGATTGGTTGCTTGATGGATCTGAGAGTTAAAAGAAGATGGATCTTCTGTGGTTAGATACATCCTTACAAATGACAGTATTCCATCTAAATAGTCAAGGTTCATAGCATTTCTTATGACACACAGTGATTAACTTGTCTGCCTATCATGCTACATTATTTATTGGATCTGGAGTTTTTTATTATTCAGAATTATTCTGATGGTTATTTTATTCAGTTTCCTCATTGTATAAGTTTTTGTGCAGCCTCATATTCTGCAAGTGGTAGGCTTATGGCAGATACAACAAGACTTTTCCCCCTAGCTAAAAAATCTGGTGCCATACTAGGATTTAAATTGAATGCTAATTTTCTTAATGGAATAAACCCACACAATGTGTTGTTTCTGTTGGAAAAGGAATTTCAGAATTTTATTTTTCTCTGTATTTTGTGTACTCTCTTCTATTTCTCATCTCACCTACTACAACACTGACATTGATTTTATCAAAATGTTCCTGTCTGGTTATAATTTAACTTTTAATGCACATGTTGTTCTTTCTTTGTTACCATTTTAAGCATTATTTTTTTCTAATTTGTGGTGAATGACTGTTTCCATGTCTTAAAAGTTACTGCAATTAGCACTCATGATGAAGTCTTGTTACTGTGTGTTGTTGACTACTCTGAACTCATTCTTTTATGAAAATATATTTGCAGTATTGGATAGATAATACTTGTGTATTTTCAAAAGGCATTTACTATTGTTTTTTCACACTGAATTCTGATCATGGTGGGAAGAAAACAAAAGTATTAATAATTGTTATGCATACTGCAGGACTGTTTAAATTACATTGGGCAAAATGTCCTTTTTCCTTTTATGCTCTCTTATTTTTTCAGCTTCCTTTTAATTTTTGTACTTCACACACAGTTCCTCAATTATTATTTTTAATGGCTAATTAACTGACAGTGCATGACTTCTGATTGCTCATTTAAATTAACTAATGAGCATGAAAGACTTCATGTAGCTTTGATACAGGAAAAGATGTTTTTGGTTGGTATGTTCATATCAAACTTCCTCTCAGTAATGCACAGGTGACAAATTTAAGTGTCAGAAGAATAGATGTTAGGGTGTGCAACTTGGTAATGTGTGCAATTTTGTAATGTCAAGAAATAAGCACAGATCCAATACAAGTGAAAGAACAATGTTTTGGGTTTTTTTTTTTTTACAATCTGTAATTGAAATTCACTAGTTGTTGACATGAACAGCAAAAGCGTCTACACGCTACAGAATTTATTTTGATGTTTAAGTCCATCCTGAAACATCCACTTCTGGGAATTACCCTGTAGACAGGATGTTATTCACCAAATTTAATTAGTTTTTCTGCTATAATGCTCTCATATTATAGTAATTAGTTCATTTGGAAATATTTAGGGTATTTCTGGTTGTCAGCATGAATCTTTTTTCTTTGCATCTTACCTTTTGTTATCAAAGTAATGGTTTATATTTTGGCAATTGTTTGAGACATCATTATGTCACCATATTACATTCTAGTTTTAGATCTTCATTAGTTTCATGTTAAGTTTTTCTTTAAATTTTTTATATGTTTTCACAGTATTAGAACTCATAAAATAATTAAGTCATTGGGTTCTGATACTGTGTTTATGAATGGTATACATGTGTTTTATTTGTTGATGAAGGTCCTGATGAATTTTCCTCAGAGGGAAATTACGCAATTAATAGTGTAAACATGTCTCCAGCTGTAACAAAAACAGTTAAATGATAAATTAAGTTAATTATAATAAGAAACATACATGCAAAATGAATAGTATTTGTAAATTGTCCAATTCTTAATGATGGGTCATTTCAATACCACCAAACAGGAAAGTTCTCACATTCATGTGTTCGGTAACTTAAGAGATAGAACTGTAGTTCAGCATCTTGTAATACTAACATTTAGACACTGTCTGATCTGAAAAACGTGTGATGATTAGTTCATGGATCTGAGTGTAATGTTGAAATTAAATGTAGCAGATAAATGAATAATCTGCTTTCAGTTGTTTTTGAAGTTCTATTAGCAATCCTGAAGCTGCTTGATTTTTGTACAAATACTGTAATTGGGTAGTAATGTTAAATTTAGCCTGTGTAAATGTGATTATCATCTTGAATTGTCTGGAGTTGACTTGCCACGCATCATGGAATAGGAAGGCACAGATGTAATATGTTTAGTAAAAAATAAACTGGTATGTTCTGTTCTAGGCAACGTTTCTGAGTGATTATGGAAAAAATTATGGTGTTTAGTTATTATACTGATCTGGCCAGATACATGGATTACTGTTTAAGTACTAGATTTTTAATGAAAATACTCAATCTCTTGCCCAGTTGGAGGTAAAGTAAAATATTTCTGTCCACCACTACTCAAATATTACTTCCTTTAGAATCCTGAATTTGGAGATCATTCTGAAAATTTGTGGCCACAGGCATTTGTTAGAGTGAAGGCATAGTGAAGCCTTATTTTGTTCACCCATGCTAAATCCAGTTTCAGTCACGTATTTCTTTCAGTATGATACTATGAGTGCAGAGAAATAGTTATATGCCAGTCTGGTGAAATTCCTCTTAAGATCTGCAAATTCCAGTGCTATACACCACAGTGTTTAAGAGTTTTCTACAGTAGCTTTCTTATGTATTTTATGTATATTGAGCAGACATAAATATAATAAATAAATATAAATAAATATATTTATTCCTCCAAAATATATTAACCATCTGACACTCTTTAGGAAGATCATGCATGCATATAGCCCAGCTAGGTTTTTTTCTTGAGGCCATGTGACTATTGTAGTGGTTCAAACTACTACGTCTAAAACTTAAATTTACTTGTAAGCATATGAAACTTCTTCAGTCATGAAGTGTCTTTCCTAAAGCAGAAACTCTTATGAAAATGCTGTTGGAAGGAACATTGCAGTGTACTGGCTTTTCCTATAATTAAAAATGTTTTAATAGCAACATAATTATTTAAGTCTGTAAGCACACAATTTAAGTACTTTTTATATTGGTAAGATTAACAGAGTGCATGTAAAGAAATACCAGGAGATACTGCTTTTTCTCTGTGTTAAACAAAACTTTCAAGAATGGGTTTAACATCTGAGCCAAAGCAAGTGGGAAGACATTCAGCTGCTGACTGATGCTGACAAGTGTTACCAGTTCTCTGTCATATAAAACCATGAGATAGGAATCCTTTCTCTGGAATAGTCAAGCTTCATTTTAATAAAAATGTGTTGCGTTTGCTCTGTCCCTTTGATTCCAGATTTTCATTCGTCTAGTTGTCAATAACATGATTTTCAGCCTACATTTTGTCATGGACATTCTGGTATACAGTTGTTTTGGTGACAATATTATCTTTTAGTTTTAACAGGATTTCTCCTTGTTTTTCAGTGTTTGGCTTTTTTTAAATTTTTTTTTTTTTAATTTTAATAATTTTTTTAACGGATCAATGGATCAAATTTAATAGTATTGTCAAAATGTAATATTAATCCATTAGAATATACCAAATATTGTTTAAAAATGATATTGTAACTACTGACATCATTTTTCTTAGTTATTAGGCACTTTCTTAAAAGCTCCTTGACATAATTTAAGTCTAAAGCAACCCTCCACAGTTTGTGGTGTTTTGCTGTGTGGCCAATTAATGCAGTTCACTTGCAATTCATATTACTGCGTGTGGGGGTGCAGGGTGGGAGCATTACACTAGTAGGATGGAGAACCAAATGCTGGGTCTTTTGTAAGGAAGCAACTTTTACCTATTTCTTCTGAAGGACAAGACAGTTATTAAGTACTTGATAAGAGCTCACTCCTTACATCTTTTGGTTCGACTGCTGTATTGACTTCAAAATTTACTGTCTAAACTGATACATTATTTCCATTTGAAATAATGTGTTCCTCTGCTAATGTTGGTTTCTTAGTCACATTTTTTTAGGGTGAATATTTGTCATATAATGGGTAATAAAGGAACTTTGCTGTTGCACTGACAAGAAACAGGATTTTCACAAATCCTGTTTTTCCAATTTGGGTTCATGAGGTAAAGTAAAGGGCATATGATTATCAAACAATGTGGAGGCACTTTCTAAGAATAAGTAAGCAAATATATTCTGTTTTGTTCAGATTACCTTTTCTGAAGACTGGGAAGATAGCTCAATTTTATTATAATACTAGGATTTGGGTGTTGGATATCATGATGTGCAAAAAGAGACTGTGACAACGGAGTTTGTTCAACCTTAAAAAAAGAAAGCTTATGGCTGACACCACTGCTTTTCAATTACCTAATAAGAGACAAGATGAACCCTGGCTGTTAACCGAGGTGCCTGATGAAACAAGAAGGGGCAACAGACACAAGTTCCAATATTAGAAATTCTGATTAAATATTAGGAATTTTTTTAACCATAAGAAAATGGCCTCAAAGGGAGATTTAGATTAGACATTAGGAAATATTTCTTCACTGAAAGGGAGGTCAGGCATTGGAATAGGTTGCCCAGGGAAATGGTGGTGACACGGACTCTGGTCTTTGAAAGCTTGTTAATGTGAGGAGAGAAGACAGCAGTGGTTGTACTTGTTGATAAGATATGATCATTATTCATTTGTGGTACAACTGTCAAGACACTAGATAATTATTTTTTTTTCCCTAGAATACTAAACTTCTATGGTAGACAAAAGGTTTCAGATTGTTCAGAAACTGTTAGTTTCTCATGCATGGGAAGCTGAGAAGTGAATGCAATTACTTCTTTACATCAAGCAGGGTTTACAAACAACCTTAGCTAGGTGTAGCAGCTAACAATTACAAAGTAGTCTCACTCTTCCTCCAAGAAGAACCAAGCAAGCGTTGGCTATTACAAAATTTGCATCTAGGAGATAGCATGAAAATAGGTGAGCTGAAATAGGTAGACTGGTTTGAGTTTAGAACATAGTCCAAAGGAACAGAAAGATACCCATTTCTGTGATTTCTATCTTTGCTGTCATATTGCATATCCATATCGGGTATCTAGTATAAAAGTAATCATACCCTCATGATGGGAGCTAAAATGGATTTGGAGACAGACCGGAGGATCCACTTTCATAGCCCATGCATTGGACTGCCAACATAGATTAATGCAGTTTGGAAAAACAACGAAAAATATGTGATAGCAGTCAAACAGGAATAAACCTAATTAAGACACCAGATTTCTTGGATTGGAAATGGCTATACTTAATTGTGGGTTTGGTAGGTCATTACAGAGAAGTCTTAAACACAGGCTATCTAGTTGTTCTTCAAAAGCATTTGGTTTGGATTTCGTATCTCCTACTGAGACATTCTATCATGATAGTTTTTGAAAAGATTACGACTTACAGTTGTGGACGAACTCACATTCCTACTTCCCTGCCTCTCTATTTGAAAGCTTTTTTCAGGCGGTATTTTTATTTTATGAAGAGCAACATGGTTTTACCTTTTGGAATATTATTTTTATTACCTGTATGATGTTGCATTCCTTCTGTAGTACGATTTGGCATAATGTTGTTACTGCTTTCACGGTTATTGAGAGCAGAGATCTTTGTGGGTTGGCATATATCTTACCTTTACAGTTTGATTGTATTTTTGATTTGATCTGTTTGGCATTTTTGCTCAGCCTGCTAAAATTTCCATTTGTGAGTAATAATTCTTTCTAACTCTCCTAATATTTTTTCTTTGGAAAGTCAAGTTGGTTTTTACAGTACTCTCTTATTTATATTGTAACTGGTCATATTGCAAGCAGTGAATCATCTAACAAATTAATTTCTAAATTTATGAGCTGTTTAAATTAATAGAAAAGTGACAAACTATATATTCATTTATTTATGCATTTTCCCAGTCTTTCTTAATGTACCTCCATGAGCAATTCATGATACTAATATGATATCATGTGTTCTTCTTTCAAAACCAGCTTCCCAGTAAATGAGAGTTCCACAGAAAATATGAGAACTAAGAAAATTAAACACAGATACCTGTAATATATAAAATAGACTGCATAAAAATAATTACTTATTTGTTAGTGCTTACCTGAATAACTACAAAACACATTCTGATTTACAGTGCTTAGAGATAGATTTAAGACAGCTTATAAGATAATTTTATTCCTTTGGGTTTAGAACTAATGCATAAATAATCTGATTTTTATTATAACAGTATTTTTATTAGACTGTGTTAAGTATCAGTTGAGTGTATTTTAAAACTGATGCCTAGTTTACGAGTCTATGGAATGAATTCTCATAATTATTGAGTATTGGTAATTCAAGAAGATATGCACTATAACACTTCAGCCTCTTGTACATAAGGAATGTAAATTTGGACAAGACTTATGGGAAGCAGAAATGACTGCGTTTGGAAGTCTTTTGTGGATCTAAATCAAGCAACTTGACAATTTCACACCATTTAGCAATGCCAAAATACTTTTTGAAAATGTTTCACAGCAGTGTCCAGGTACTTCACAAGACAACCTGCTGATTTAATTGAATTTTCTATGATTTCTTCAAAATTTGACTATAAAAGGCAGCAGTTTCATTGTTTTGACATGCCTTATACTGCCACTACTTGGGTAAAGCTATGGTGGTTTTTCTGTGGGAGAACCTTTATTTAAAATCTGTGATATGGGGAAAGAAATGAGACAAACTACATCTGCCCATAACAACTGCATCAACTTTATAATACTCAACTATAATTCAGATTGTGATGAGTAGGATTTAGGGTTAAAACTGAAGATTTGTTTTTAAGCTTTATAAACCAACCACTGAGTCATTCATGGCCAGTCTTCACGAACGAAGATTTGGGAGAGGTCATTACCCTTCGAGCCTGTGCAGTGGATTTTTTAGGTGAGACACAGTGTGTGCTGAACTGAGACCACCCTTTAATCCTGAGGTTCATCTGCCGGGGCTGAGCAAGCTTGGACAGTGGCAGCGAGGTCCTCAGGACGTAGGTTTGTCTAGAGTGACCTTCTCTTAGATGGATGGCCTTACAGGGCTGATGAGCTCCATCTGCCCGGAGGAGTTCCCTGACTGGGAATCGAACCCAGGTCGCGGTGGTGAGAGCACCGCATCCTAACCACTAGAGCACCAGGGGTCCTTGAACCACTGAGTTGTTCCTTAGGATATGCCATCTGCAGGAGACAACAGTTAATACAGAAAGTAGACTATTAAAGTGCATCTAAAATTTAAGTTTCATCTTAATACAATTTCTTATGAAGTTATAAATACTTTCTCTTTGCTGAAACTATTCAGTGGGTGGAAGGAAAACTTTATTAACATTACTACTTTCATTTAAAATTAATTAAAAAAAAGGACCTTCATTGTAATACTTTTCATTCAAAATTGTCAACTTAGAATTATTTTTGGGTTTGAAGGGACTTTAACGACCATGTCATTCCAAGCCCCTGCCATGGGCCTGGAACCTTCCACTTGATCAGGTTGCTCAGAGCCCAATCCAGCCTGGACTTGAACACTTCCAGGGATGAGGAGTCCACAACCTATTTGGGAAACCAGTTGAGGCCATTGCCTTAACACCCTCACAGGGAAGAATTTCTTCCTAATATTTAATCTAAACCTGCTCTCCTTCATCTTAAGGCTATTCCTGCTTGTCCTGTCACTCACTACTAGCCCTTGTGCTGCTGCTGCTGCAGTTGTTTTGTAAGACTCCTTTAGGTACTGGATGGTGTTCTAAGTTTCCCTGGAGCCTTCTCCTCTCCAGGCTGAACAGCCCCAACTCACTCAGCTCCTCTTGATAGGAGAGATGTTCCAGCCCTCTGGTCAACTTAGTGTCTCTCCTCTGGACTCATTCCAATAGGTCTATGCCTTCTCTGTTTTGGGAGCACCAGAGCTGGACATAGCACTCCAGGTGGGGTCTCACAATAGCAGAGTAGATAAGGAGAATCACCTCCCTTGACCTGTGGGCCATGTCTCCTTTGTCGCAGCCGAGGATGCACTCGGCCTTCTGGGCTGCAAGTGCATGTTGCCAGGTCATATTGAGCTTTTTGTCCACAAATAAGTCTTTCTCCCCAGGGCTATTTTTGATCTATTCTCCAATTAGTTATAATTATTAAAAGAGGAGAGTGTTCCAGAAATGACTTATAATTTTTATTTTAATTACTTATAATTACCCTTTTAGCATTATTATGAGCAACTTTCAGAGGGCCTAAGGGAAAAAAAGTCAGGCTAAAGGAAAAGACTACTCTTCCATTTTTTAATTTCTTGTTAGACTTGTAAGCAAGTCATGGATAAAAAACACTGATGACAATGTTTTAGATTCCTGGTCTCTGCTTTCTTACAGATATTGTGTGGTTTATAGAAAGAACTTCTGGCATAAACTTAGAGATTTAGGCTCTAAGATGCAAATCAAGAGAGCAAATAAATTTTGGAGCCCATATGTTGAAATTAACTTTAAAATTGTTTGTTGTAGTTTTTTTACTCATTGTGAAGAGCTAGACTTGAGATGCTGCATCTAAATAGTGGATATAGGTGATCCATTGTGTGCCTTGATCAGCTGGTTGTCCTCTATACTGAGTCTGTGCAGTCCCCTTCAGTAAGGAGACCAAGGCAAGATGTACATATATTTTTCAGATTGCATATGTCTGGATCATATGGTGACATAGAGCTGGGACATGGCCAGTGAACACAACTGGAATCTGTCTTAGAAGCTGTGACACACACCCGTATCAAAGCATCAGTCATTCTCTGTAGCAATAGCTCTGAAGAGGCTGCTGCCTTCAGCCTGCTCCTGTTTGCTAGTTTCTGCTCCTGAACTAGTTATCACCTTAGCTCTACCAGCTGAGGTTTTTTTTTCATTTGAAGTGGGCTAGATTTACTTAGACAATTTTTGTCATAGTTTTATTAGAATCACTGTTTTTGTAGTATAAGACTATCTACTGCAACCAGTGCAGCTATTGCTGGAGAAGGACATGTAAGGAAATTTTTGGGCATTGCATAATGAGACTTACAATAGCTGACATATCATAGAGCATTGCATAAATCAGCTAACAGAGAACGCTAATAAAAGGAGCATATTGGAAATACTATTACTTTCTTGGAGTTAAGTGCTGACAGGAAACCGTGAAATAGTCACCTCTGAAAAAAGGAGATTGATGGTGTAATACTTCCTTCAGAGTCTATATGTTCCTGTTGCCATTTGAGTATAGGCAACTGGACCACTCTCCTGTTTTAGAAAACACAGGGAAAGGCCTCAGAGGGAAGAGAGAAGTAATTTTCATAAACTATTTAGCTGTCTAAGGCCTTAACAGGAGAATGGCAGTCCTAAGTCATTAATCTCTTATCTTAATTGGTTTCAAATCCCCAGCATGCATTTCAGTGAACAGTGATGAGGCCACAGAGTACCTGAGCCTGAGAGTCATCTTCCCCTCACCTGGGGAAAGTTGGGTAATCATGGAGGGAGCTCAGTATTACTTATAAGAGAATTTTTCCTTTAATGTTTTCAGTCAAAGTTTGATTTCTGTACTAGATTCATCTCATAAATTTTAGAGTTAATAGGTTAATGTAACTGTGCATAAATGTAAATGTTCTCTAAATGTTACTGAGATATTAGTTTTTTAAACAGTAAGAACTACATGGAAAGTATCTGTCATGTAATAAAAGTTCCATTTATTTCTATCTATGTTGTAATTTTATTGGCTATTCTGCTGCTTCTGAATTGAGATGAACGCCATCTGTACTCCACTTATTATTTATAGGCTTTTATTATAATCCTTCTTTCTTCTTTTATCTTGGCTATATTCACAGCTAAATTCTTTAAAATGTCTCTTCATGTGAAAGATTGCATCATAAAAACAAAAATATATTTTCGTGATGAAAATTAGTTTATATTTTACTTTCAATGGGATTTTTATATCCATATTTTTTAATATTGTACAATTGACTTTTTAAAAATTTTTTTCTCTCTTCTTTTCTTCTAGTATATATGACAGTTCCATATGTGTTAATCATAATTCTAGAAATATCAATGCACTGAATTTGCACAAGCTTTGGCTACTTGCAGTGCACTGGGACATTAAATTTAAATCCTGGCCTGATACAACTCTGGAATTCCTAACAACTAATCGATCTAAATCCAGTCATAGCAAGCCTTGCAGTAAAGGGAAGTTGTAAGGATTCAGGATCATTTACAATCCTGATGTGTACTATTGTGTTCTGATGTGTACTATGGTGCAAGGGCTGAAATTGTTTAAGAAGTGGGAACTGGAACCCAGAAGGGGAATAACCCTTCACTGATGAGCTGAGTAGGGCCACAATGAGAATTTGGAAACACACTGGCTAGGATGTCCTTTTAAACCAGATAATTTCCAACTGAATAACACATAAAAATGATATGTGATCTACGTTACCTGCCTTTTGGAAGGAGTGATGATGAGTTGTTAGTGGCTTCCTCTTTGAAATTGAAAGATCAGTTGTGATCATATTGTAGTTTTGTATAAAATCCCTTAAAATTTTTAAAAGGTACCAAAAATAGTTTAGTTTTTCTTAATGTAATCCATACATTCTAGTTGCAGTTCATGATTTTACACAGTAACTGAAATATGAGATTATATGCATAAGAGCTGCAGTTGCTTTCTCACTTTTTGCAAACTCAGACTAACTTCAGAAAGCAAAGAGATTATGAACATAATAAATCTGAACATTGGTATTGGTTACATTAAATACTCACAAGTGGAAACAAATTATTTAGGTATAATTATCAGTATATCAAAACTGTTTAGTCTCTATTTTGACATTCTTTGTTTATGTTTCACTAGTCAGAAAAATCAAGTACCAAGGAATCCCCCAGGAGACCTCCAGGAAAACCCATTAAAAATACAAAAATAGCAGATGAAAAATCAAGACCAAACTTTTATGGAAAAACCAAACCCAAACTTTTACAGAAAAAGCAAGAGGGCAAGTCCTGAGAGGACTTCACATCCATCATTTGCTAAAGATAACCCAAGATAACATATAGGTGATACCTTAAGGCAATATAAATAAATTCTGAGATGAAGTGTTGTGGAATGAATACTATTTGGTCTTTTCTGTCAAAACTACTCTCTATCTTATACAGATATCCAATATTTGGGATGGCAGCATAAGGGAGAACTGTGAATTTTCTTTAGGATAATGTTAACTGCAGTTTAATGAACCTGTAAAGGAAATAGTATTTAGATGCATGGATAATGTCTTCTAATGCTAAGATTTTAACTAGAAATAACATATATAACCTCCTTTCTGTTGATATACATTAGTGGAAAAGATATACTTAGTACCACACTGTATGGCACAACTCCACATACCAGAAGTATCTGATACTATTACAAGGTAGAGAACAGAACCTAAATCTGAAGGATTTTTTTCAGTAAAATTTACTAAATACTTTGAAATCAGTTCTACTTTTTGTTGAGGAGGTTATTCAGAGAAAATTATTCGCTCAGTTCTAAGTAAAGAGATTGAAGCGAACTATTTTGTTACACAGTATTTTTCAAATTATTTCATATTTTAAAATTGAAAGTTCAGAATAGAGAAACATACTGAATTTTATTAAAGGATTTGAGGAGCATGGAATTTCAAAGGAAAAATTTTTTTACATTTGAGCATCAAGTGTCTTTGAAGTGAGTGAACCAAGAGAAGAAATTCAAGGAACAGAAGTGCAAGATGACAAATATGTGTTAGTAGAGATGCCTATTGATCAGGTAAAGTCAAGGCAGATTTATTGCTCTGTGTAATGTGATCATGATTTGGCCAGAGACCTTGGAATGGAACTCCTTGCTGCTTCTTCCTGAAGTAAGTTTTTAAAGTTGTTTTGCTAAAACATGAAGAAAATAAGCTATATATTTTAAACTTACATCATGACTCCATGGTAAGAAAGATTAAATAAAAGGTTTAAGAAGTTTTTTCATGGTTATTGAGTCTCTTCCAGAAGTATTTCTGTTTCCACTACTACTTTGTACTCTTAAAAAATAGTGGAATCAAACCAAGGGCACTCAGTCATGAGCTCATACAACTTACTGTTTGGTTTGTTTGGTTTTTGCATGGTTATGTCACGGCAGAGATAACACAGAATGGTATATACCAGACTGATGCTCGGAAGCGATCCCAAGAGAATACCCAGGTTTTCTTGTGCTTCCTTTCTGGCAGGGTTGGAATGTGTTGTGCTGATTTTTTGCGCCATGATGAATGGATGTATATACATTTTCTATGTGTATACTTTTTTCTCAGCCCTATCACTCAGAAAAGCTGAACTGATTCTATCTATCCTGGCAAATCAGAAATTATATTGGTGATCGTTAAGAGCACACAATTTTCCTCAAAAAAAATTTAATAAACATGAATATGTATAGTTCAAAAAGCCAGTAGAGAAGACCACATATGAAAAATTTTGATTGCATCTACTGTTAGCTTATGATCATAACATTTTCATTAAATCCTTTTATTATTAAATTGATTTATTGTATGATTTTTTCTTATACCTATGGTTATTAATGGAGTTTCTATATGCATGAATATTTTTCCATCTTAATAATTTTTACAATAGATACAATAAGTAAACAGTTTTTAAATAATTTTGTAGGACTATATCCATGTTGTTTAAAATATCTACAAAAGTAGCTATGTTGTGCTTTAAAGATCTCCTTAATGATACTGTACTTGATAAACTGCCCAAGTTTATAAGTCAGAAACAGAGCAGTAGCTACTTTAAAAATAGGGGGAAAAAAGAGGAAAATGTACTAATCAGGATGCTGTAGTATTTTACTTTATCTTACTTTTATTTGGAAGAGATTGAGATAAAAGATGGCTTTTATGTTCCATTTTTTAAAAAAAAACCCCATCTGATTAAATATTCTAGTGTCTTTCAGTTTCAGTCCAGATGAGAGAGATTGCTGAAGGGCAATGAACTATCCTCATCTCTGAAATCTCTCACTCAATTCGTCTGTCAGGTCAAACCTGTTTTGACAGTGAAATTCTTTATTTTTGTATATTAAAGGGAACTCAAAACTTGTGAAAGGTGCCAGACTGACAGTAGAGAAAGGTGAAGTCATATGTTTATTCATGGAAGAGATACTGCTCATCAAGTGGCATCAGCACTGAAGATTTTACTAGAAAGTTCACACAGGCTTTAGCATTAAAGTACAATTGCTCCATAGTTGACTGTGGGTCATAAATGCAAAAACCACAGTGAAGTCTAGAAGAAAGTTACCTACTACAACTAACAACAGCACCAGTTTTATCACTTTTTATAGTTTAGTTTACTAATTTAATGTTTTCTGTGTAGGAAGGTGCTTTCAGTCTGCTTACCTTTTCCATTTGACTACCCATGGTGTGAGGTCAATCGAGATTATGTGTTGCCATTTCATATACATCTAGTTTGGCACTGGCTCTTTTTGAGATGATCTTTAATACAGTAATCTATTCTGAGATAACTTCAAGGCTAGGCAGCAGTATATTACACTTGATGGTATAGTTGGAAAAGATGGAACATAAAAGGAGAGGGAGAATAAGAAAAAGGAAAGTATAGCAAGTTTATCACGTGGTAAAGTATAGGATGGACATACACAAGATAGAAATGGAAGAAGAGCTAGGGACGCTGGGAGAATTCAGAGATGGAAACAAAAATATTAGACAGAGAGCGAAAAAATAGAAACAAGTGAAATAAAAAATAAAGAATGACTATGAGGGCACAATATTTATGTAAAATTGTGTTCACTTTTGGACTATACTTGTTATACAAAATTATGATGCTCATTTTTTTTATTACAAGATAAACAGCTGTGGGACTCTATCAATATTTATCTTTGCTTGAAGAACAAATATGCATAAGATCAATCTTTCAGAAAATCTGTTACATTTTTACTTTTAATGATATTTTTCTTGGAATGTATTAAGTTGAGTATTTTCCATATATTTATTGTACTAATTTAATTAATAAAATTCCTGTAATTTTCTCAAACTATTGCAGCATTCTTCTCAAACAAAGCCTTGTAGTTAATTTTTATTTCTCTGCCTCTTATCCCTTTTTACTCAGTGTGTTTAATGAATGTTTGTGTGCAAACCCTTTTTATCAAATCCAACACATTTGCATTTGTCTTTGAAAAGTAAAACTTCTGTATTTTTGTAGATAAGAGTTTATTACTATATTCAAAGGGAAATTAAGCATTTGGACAGTGGATAAAAGACTATTGCTTATTGTCCCCTGTTAGTAAAAATGCAGTTGTGATGATAGCATGTTAAGGATATGAACTCATTGTGGCCCAGCATATTTAACCTATGTGCCAGGAGGGGAGCGAGAAAGGACAATTTATTTTTTAAAAATCCTAAAAAATGCAGAAAATATGTTATTTGTGTTTTCATTGGTGAAGATTCTTGTTTAAACTCTGTAAATTTTTAAAAGATCAAAAATCAGCATTCTATTGTTTTGCTTCTTTAAAACAAATATTTTCTCAATAATCTTACAAAATTAATGCTAACCTTTAGTAGAATAAGGTTATCATGCTTTTTGTAATTGTGGTACTTTTGTTCCCTATGCTTGTTCAGATTCACTTTCATACATCAACAGTAATTTTGATTTGGTCAAATTATTTATAAGAGTTGAATGTCTTTGTGAATATGAAATTAGCATAATTCATTATTTTACTACTTTAATCCAGATCCTCCAGCTCTTACTTAAACAAAAACCTTGCTGAAGTGTATACCTGTGCCTGAAGCAGAGTTTTGACTTAAATAAGGTCTTCAGATCAGATATTCTATTTAATAATACATATGTAAATACTTATTTTGTAGTTATTTTTATTCCTAAATTAAAGAATTAGTATTCAATTATTTGCATATTACCACTACATATAAGTTAAAATTAGGGGAAAAAAGTTAAGATGAATCTAAGGATAAAAGTTAGAATGAAACTAGTGTGAAGGAAATTTTAATGACTAGTATACAAACATCACAAGGAAGAGCTAATTTTACTTGATGTATGTAGGTTCTATCTGAGAGTGTGCGAGAAATAGAAATTACAGCACATACCAACAGTACTGTGATTGAGGCTAGATTTCCTTGTTTTTTAATTGTGGGTGTCTGCATATTGTAAATGCAAGATAGATTTTTCATGCAGAATGTAAAGCATTTTCCATTTGATTCTGAACATGAAACCATTTAATGTAGTTTTGATTAAGTGGTGGAATGGTGATTTGCATGGGGTTTCTTGTTTGATCCTGATGTGGCTGAAATTTCAAAGAACCATTTACTTAGGACATCTGTATTATTAAATGATGATAGGACTCCTGTAGGATTCAGTAATCAAATTTCTGTCATTATTGCAGTAGTAACTCGTGAAATTGCAACATCACTGGATCATTTTCAACTGAAAATTGAAATCCATTTGACTTGTGTATACAAACATCACTTCTTCCTCCTTTTTAAGCAAAAATGGAAATGCAACACAACCACACAAATTTTCTTGTGAATACTTATGGAAGCAATAGAAATAAATCTATTTATGTATATCCTTTTGTCTGAATATATTTATTTTTATTCTACCGTAAGTAGTCATTTGTCTTTTTCAAGCTTGACTTAGACTTTACTTGTTTTTTCACAGTGTTGAAAGACAAAAGGCAGCTCTTAGGATTAATGTGATGAATTCCCTGGCAGAAATTTTTGGTTTTACTGAAACTAGTGTGTGTTTTATAACTGATTTTAGTAAGTTTAATAAAATCATACTATACAAATGTTTTATGAGATAAAGATTATTCTGAAAAGCATAGCTGCTATGTCAGAATTTCTTTGTCATTGAATCATTTGTCTTCAAGTTACTTAGGCTTAAAGGAATGCCTATACTTATTCTTTGTATACTTAAGTCAATGAATTGAAAAAAAGAAGCAGGTCTAATTTTAAAACAGCACTGTCACTGTTTTGACTATGGGAATATGAATATACCCGCAGCAGATGAATGTTGAGACTGAAACAACTTGGGAAGGGCTAGTGCCACTTAATGCTGAGGCAATTAAATAGTTTACTCAATGATTTCAAAAAAATAGGGTCAGGATTCAAAAAGAAGACTTATGAACCTAATTACAGCATGTACTTTTAAAGCATGATATTATTCAGTCACTTTTGTAATCTCAGCATAATCACTTAAGCTTCCTGTAAAAGGCATATGGAAAACAGGGAATCTCACAAAAGCATGAACTCCAGGTGAGAGTCATTTGAACTGATAAGCAAAAGATAGGTGTTACAGCTTCTGGCCCTTAGTTTGAATGGATTTAAACGCAGGTCTTATGACATTATCCTAAACCACTGAGCACTGGAAGAGTTTGTCATGAGTCTGTTTGGTTTGCTTTTGACTGAAATTATATTCACATTGCATGAGTAAGTAAATGGGAGCTGAGTACTCGACACCATCATAGTCTTCTGTTTTGTGTCTCTTTCCCTGTAGACCACCATGCTACCACTATTTCTACAAGCTGAGCTCACTGAGATTACACTTCCGGCATGAGAAAAGGGAAAGCCACTTATGCTGTCTCCTGTTACTTGGATTCCAGCAAAACACGAGTCTTGCTCTCAAACTTGAATCCAAAGGTAGAATTTGGCCCTCTGTATTTGTGTGATGTGAGTGTGCCTGTGCATGCCTAAATGCAGATACAACCACACATATTTATACCAAAAATTTGAGATATGATTCAGCATATCAA